>NC_084549.2:33072500-33445000 GCF_033978685.3 Nerophis lumbriciformis
CCGCCACGCCGTCCCCCAATCAATAAACTTGTTTTATGTGTTGGTACACATTATGTTACAGTACCTCAAACTGCACTTTAACATACTTGTATTAAATATATGCAGGGTATTTGATCTGGGTCACCGCTTGCTGTTTGCCAAAGCACTGCTGAAAAGTGCTGATATACACGAGTAATTAAAAAAATACAAATAATTATTGACCATTTGAAAGTGTTGTTTAATAAATGTTCAGTTGAAATAAAAGTGTTGTAGTATTCACTACATCATTGATACTTTGTTTACTGCAAAATGTTTGTGATGACAAGCAAAAAAAACAAAATAACTTGGAGAGGAAAAAAAGTTGTTCTCTTTATCCCCACAAAATGTACCGATAGAGGCAAAACCCTTGCCCTAAAACTAGGTACGGACCGTAGCGTGGGTTACCTGTACTTTTGCACCACTAGTAAACACAATTATAGATAAGAACAAAATGACAGTTGTGAGTTGTTAGTTTATACTACCTTACTCAAACATGGCGGTAATGTCTGTTACAAGATACTGCGGTAGTTAATAGTAGGCATGCAATGGTATTCGCTATAATCCTGTACAGACAATCCGCCTTTGATTAAAAAAAGATCAATTGTGACATTAATCGAGATCGGATGATAGAAAAAAATTAATCGTGATAATTTTTTTTTCCATATTGCCCAGCCCTAACATGGACTACTATACACATTCACACACATACCCCCAAGCCTTCGCCGCTTTACCTCCCTGCGGTATGATGGCTTACAGAGCAGCGCCCAGATGGCTGCAGCTTCGGACCGAATGCCCCCTTCACCCCCTCTTGCAAGTCATAAGTTTTGTGTGCCGTAACATGTTCATATGTGCTTATTGTTGCTCGAGGTGTTTTTTTCTTGGCTCAAATTTCGCTGTGCTTTTTAAGTGCAATGATGATAAAATTCCATTCCATTCCACTTCGTAATTGAGTTGCAAATGAGCATGTGAAAAACAAATATGGTGTTTAGTATTTAATCAAATATCTGCTTATTATTCATTAATCCTACCCAATCCCCACTAATCCTAATTTAACTATTTGGGACCAGATACCCATCAACGCCTGGGGTAACTCGTCAAACACTCTGCCCAGCCATTTTGTGGAGAGAACAAACATTCATGCCCTGCATGTGATTATAGCAGTTCAACCATAATAAAGTTGTTTAGTCTTTTACCTACGCTGCCTTATTTCTGTCATGTTTGCACTGTGAACACAAAGCTTGTTTCTGGCAGTTTGTACGAAGGGCGAGTTGTGAGCAGTTGAATTGTTTGTAGAAGCAACTTAATTACTTACGCTGTTTTTACCTGGAGCTGAGTGGGTGGAAAAACGATAAGTGTCGCGTGTTGCCAAGTAACGGAGTCACTAAGTACTTGTATGATGGTTGATTATAATCTCACGCTATGCTACACAAGTAGTGCTTGACTAAAGCAGACTAGCTATTTTAAACTCTCCGGTATTTTGAGAATTAAAAAAAAGATGTGTTGTAGGTTTCTAGAAGTCACAGGCAAGATGTATGCTTCATGTGTGGTATCATTGAGGAGTTTTATAACGTTCCCATTTTTTCCCCCGGGTAGATTTTTGTTGTATTCTTCTGTCTTCACCATTGATGTGTAGAGTGCATGCTGCTCTCAGTATGCTAATACAAACATAGCTTTCAAAGGTAATTGCGAAGGCACGTTGGGGGTCTGCCATATCCTGCCCCTACCACTGTTATTCAAATTATCAGATGTGTTGAAAATGTCATGAGCCCCCACTACCTTACGCCTGCAGCACATGTAATCATCCACAAAATGTGCAAGTAACCAAGTGGTATTTGAAATTCAAAATGGTTTTCTCATGCATTTTGTTCAACTCTACTCTCACGGATAATGATTGTTCTTTTTAAAATTGAGCAAATCAACTATAATGGCCATATGTTTCCAGTAGAGTGTTCCCTGATCTAGCAGTCTTTGGATGTAGCAATGTTATACTTAGTAGTTGGTGTCAGCTCTGGCTATAACTTTGAATAAAACACTAAGTCCGCATTATCATCAATGGGTTTTAAAGTTAAAGTACCAATGATTGTCACACACACACTAAGTGTGGCAAAATTATTCTCTGCATTTGACCCATCACCCTTGATCACCCCCTGGGAGGTGAGGGGAGCAGTGAGCAGCAGCGGTAATGTTTTTGTGATTTAACCCCCAATTCCAACCCTTGATGCTGAGTGTCAAGCAGGGAGGTAATGGGTCCCATTTTTATAGTCTTTGGTATGACTCGGCCGGGGTTTGAAGTCACAACATACCAATCTCAGGGCGGACACTCTAACCACTAGCCAACATATCCTCCTGAAAACCAGTGTCCTCTGCAGTGGACCTTATGTTTTTGGTCAATTTCTTTTGGCATAGTTACTAATGTTGTAAAAAGAATAAACGCCCTGTTATAAAAAACCACAAAGGAGGATATCGTTGACCCCCCCAAACAATACATGCATATGCATCAACCTTACTGTGTTAATATTTTAGCGTAAATTAAGCTTTTTTTTAATGTTGAATAATATATGACTAAAATGGTCATATGAAAAAACAAACTAGTTTTATTCTACATCGTGTATAACTATACTAAGTGTGCACAATTGGTGTCTTGGCCAATGTCCCGTTTATATACAGCAACCAGGGTTATACATCTAGAATGTATATATATACTGTATATATATATATCTCACATACCCTTCTTTATTTGTGTGTTAGCTTGAAAAATGACAAATCAGTTTTTTTGGGTTGCTAGGTTGTTGTGCAATTAACTGAACAGTGTTCCGAGGACATTGATTAAGGTGCACTGTCCAGGTATCTTAGCTTATTAAATTAACAGACAAGCTCACCCATAGTGTACAACAAAAGTAGTGGTAGAGTAAGTGGTCTTGCTCCTGCTCTACTGTCTTCAATAGTAACAGTAATTCAGTACAGAATGAGTATTTTAAAAATATTAGCTTTGGCCTACTTACTTACTGTTGCATAGCTGTCCGGATGGTTGGACTGCAGATGACGCTTCAAGTTGGATGTACTGTATTTTTACTCGAGAAAATCGAGCCACAGGGTTTACATGTCTTGTTGTTTACCGTGGCAAATTTAAAGTGCTTCCATATGTCTTTTCTTTCTTCCATGTGTAGAAGACATATTGTATTGACATATGTAACAATACAGTCGGGATGTAACTATATGAGAATTTCAAATCACGGTTAACCTGACCAAAATGATCACGGTTATTATTATTTTTGCAATGTTGTTGAGTGTGCTTAAAAAGTACTTATACACACACTGAAATCTTTTGACCAATTTTTTTTAAACATAAGTACAATAAAAAGACACACTGTTACGAAACCCACTATTTTGCATGTCTTGTGTTTCTTATGCTTCACTGATAGTGTTTTAGTCTTAGTATTTTATCTGTTTTAATGGCTACATTTTTATTGTTTTAAATATTGGTCTGTCGTGTTGCACTTTAAGATTTATTTAAATGAAAAGTGTGTAACACATAAAATCTATTATACTTATGTATTAATTCTGGTGGTCGTTGTGTTCTGCTCTGTTCAGCGATCTGTGAACACACCGTAAAAACATCTCTCTCTCTTTTCCTACAGTCAGTCCGTGAGTTTATCAAAGCACAGTAATAAATCTCGGTTTTTCTATTATTGTAATTCAAAGTGTAATACTAACTGTCTGGAGTTTTGCAGCGGTCATCATTATTACAGTTTATCATTACACCCCTACAATGCAGTCTTGTTTTCCAAGAAAAAAATCAAAACACTGTGACAATAATTCTGTATGGATCCCCTCCGTGATTTACCCCCACCCCTCTCCCACATACTACTGTGATTGGATAGATTTGCCCCACGTGCCTCAAGACAAAATGTGATAAGATTTCGTCTCTCATTTTCATCTTGTTTTTATCCGTTGACCAAGTTGTCAATTCATTTCGTCAATGTTTTAGTCAACGTGCATTTGTTGTGATTCGTTATCGTCCTATTTTAGTCAGGGGAAAATAGGTTGTTGACGATAAATAAGATGTTCATCAAAATTATCACTGATGGTACCAGAGATAAACATAAGCAGTTGGTTGGAAAAAAATATTATCTTCCTGATTTTTTTGGTTCAGGATGTCTGACATTGTTTCAATAACACTATAGAACATTGTTATAACATGGTGTTTAGTTCAAGTTAATGGCATGTTTTAAATTCAAGAATCAATTTCAGATTGTTGGCCATACTTACCCATACTTGAATACTTTGCTAGATAAATTACACAGTGCAAAGTATTCCATTAGTTTCTTTAGTCCTGTGTCCTTTTTCAGCTTTATTTATATTTATATTTCCTCTCAGAACCAATAATAGATTGAAAAATGCCCATTCACACCAGTGTGGTCCACTGTTGCAGGGGGTTTATTTACAGTAGTTATAGTAGACTTTTGTCCAGAAATATTGCCGCTTAATAAGGTGCTGTGATCACACTATGCTCTTTCAGCCAGCCAAGCTCTGCAAGCAAACGAAGACTAAAGAGCTGAATATAAACAGCCCAGATGCCAGGTTTGTCACAGTCACCTCTGCCAGCATCAACATTAGTGTGTTTGGGTTGGATTAAGAGGATCAGAGAGGCTCTGAGAGAGACCAGGTGGACCCACCCATGTCTAAGCGACACATACTGCCCTATTGCCTGCGTTACATTACCAAAGAATGGGTGATATTTGGATCAATGGCATTTCGAGGGGAAAACGGTTTGATAGTCTTGCAGATAGACTTTACCAGATGAAGCTTTTAGATATGTACTCCTCTGAAGGCCAGTTGCAGTTTAATGGAAAAAGACATAAAGAACCTGAGAGAAACTTGGCTTTAATGGAGCCTCGATTGTACTCAGGAGCCTCATTGAGGCACAGAAAGGTTGAAATGTATCAGTGTATCGTAAAGTATTCCTTGTAGTTTTACTTTTCTCATTAGGCCATTACTTTGGCCCTGTCTTGATGGAATAATCTCCTTGAAAATGATTCGAGGACTATTGGTAGAGATCATGAAAAAAGGTTTGCTTTGCTGATATACAGGTACTTGCTTCCACTAAAGATCTGTGGGATTTTTTTCCCATTCATCTAGACCATTTGTTTGGTCTGTAGTCACTAATGTTGGTGGTGAGACAGGTCCTGGTTCATGATCGCTGTTGTATTTCATACTGAAGGTGTCTAATGGCATTTGGGTCAGGGTTCTCATGTTCTTTCACACCAGACATAGACAACTAGAGCTGCAACAAAAATAGATTAATTCGATCAGTAAAAAGCTTTGATTCACATTGCATCCGGAAAGTGTTCACAGTGCTTCACTGTTTTCCACATTTTTAAGTTTTTACCAAAATTATTCAAACTAAAAAAATCACGTACGTATTCACAGCATTTGCTCAATACTTTGTTGATGCATTTTTGGCAGCAATTACAGCCCCAAGTCTTTTTTATTACGATGCCACTGGCTTAGCAGACCTACCTTTGGGTAGTTTCGCCCATTCCTATTTGCGGCGCCTCTCAAGCTCCATCAGGTTGGATGGGAAGCATTGGGTATTAATCCAGCATGTTTGTACATTGCTGCATTCATCTTTTCCTCTATCCTGAGTGGTCTCGCCGTTGCTACCGCTGAAAAACATCCCCACAGCTGATGCTGCCATCAACATGCTCCACTGTAGGGATGGTATTGGCCTGGTTTCCTCCAAATATGGTGCCTGGCATTCAGGCCAAAGAATTCAATATTTGTCTCATCAGACCAGATAATTTTGTTTCTCATGGTCTGAGAGTATTTCAGGTACATTTTGGCAAACCTTTTAGTAAGAAAAGGCTTCTGTCTGGCCACTTGCCTTACAGGCCTTTTTGGTGGATTGCTGCAGAAATGGTTGTCCTTCTTGAAGGTTCTCCTCTCTCCGCAGAGGAATGTTCACCTCTCTGACTAGACCAAGATGAATGCAGCAAAGTATAGAGACATCCTGGATGAAAACTAAAGCCTCCCATTAGGAGTGTAACGGTACGTGTATTTGTATTGAACCGTTTCGGTACGGGGGTTCCGGTTCTGTTCGGAGGTGTACCGAACGAGTTTCCACACGGACATATTAAGTAGCGTAACGCACGTTGTGTAAACAACGCACACCGAGGCACAACACACTGCCTTGTGTTGTGCCTCGGTGTGCATTGTTTACTCAAAATGCCGGACATTTGAGGCATTTAAGAAATTCCACCCTGACAGCTCCGCAAAAGAGGACATGTCCGGTGAAAAGAGGACGTACGGTCAGTCTATCCTAGCCCGTTAGCTGCTAGCATGCCGCTAACGGGCTAGGATAGACTGGGTTGCGTGTATTTTCAATGTATGTTCAGGGTTAAGAAGGGGTTAAAAACAAAACAAATTGTGCGCGCAGCAGCATTCGTGAGGGAGGGGCAGAGACAGAGAGAGTGAGAGAGTTATGATAAACGTGCATGCGTCGCCAGGCTCTGCTTTTTATCCATAGATTTATCAGATTAAATTTTTTATTATCTATAGCAGGGGTGTCAAAAGTGTGCCCCGGAGGCCAATTGCGGCCCACAGCTAATGTTTTAAAGGCCCATGACACATTCTTAAAACTGAGTAGTCTGGGGTTCAGTCCCAGGCTCGGGATCTTTCTGTGTGGAGTTTGCATGTTCTCCCCGTGACTGCGTGGGTTCCCTCCGGGTACTCCGGCTTCCCCCCACCTCCAAAGACATGCACCCGGGGATAAGTTGATTGGCAACACTAAATTGGCCCTAGTGTGTGAATGTGAGTGTGAATGTTGTCTGTCTATCTGTGTTGGCCCTGCGATGAGGTGGCGACTTGTCCAGGGTGTACCCCGCCTTCCGCCCGATTGTAGCTGAGATAGGCTCCAGCGACCCCGAAGGGAATAAGCGGTAGAAAATGGATGGATGGATAACAAAAGTGAAATAAAAAAGCTTAAAGGTTAAATGTAATTTAGAAAAAGTTGCAATGTTGACTAATAAAACAAAGCTGTTTTTTTTTCTTTCAAACTGTCATTGCTCAAAACATAAGATTGAATCAAAATCAATGTTATTATGAATTATTGACCTATCCAAGGTTCCGATTACTTCCCATCAAATATTCCACTAAGAAAAATATTTTTGGTGGAAGATTTTGGAAATTTGTTAAATAAATAACCCAAAAATTAATATTTTGTTGTTTTCTTACTGTAATGAACCGAACCGTGACCTCTAAACCGAGGTACATACCGAACCGAAATTTTTGTGTACCGTTACACCCCTACCTCCCATCCAACTTGATGGTGTCAGGCTTGTCCCTGACAGTTTAGTTATGTTTTGGTTTTTCCTTTGTCATTTCCTGTCAACGCTCTTATTTTGGTTATTTCCTGATTGTCTCCCTGAGTGCTGCTTCCCCTCAGCTGCGGCTGATTGGCACCTGGCCACACCTGGTGTCAATCAGCCAGCTGCTATTTAAACCTGCCTTCCCCTCCAGTCAGTGCTGGATTAATGTAGTGTCTACCTGTCCTTGTCGCTGTCGTCATAGCGGTAAGCTGTTCCTTATAGCTATTTACAGTTTGTTTTCTCCTAGCTTCTTGTTTTACTGTTAGCCAGATCCTGTTAGCCGTTAGCTATTTCCAGTTTTTCTGTTTTCTGGTTCCTGTTTCCATTTTGCCTGTTTCTAGTTTGTGTTTTTGCTTTATTTTGAACATTAAATCATGTTTTCCTGCTCAATGCCTGCCGCCATCTCTGCATCTTGGGGTTCGTCACCAACAAAACCTGACAGATGGAGCTTGTGCTGCGAAGAAGAATGGGCGAAGAGGAATGAGCAAAACTGCCCAAAGATAGGTTTGCCAAGCTTGTAGCATCATCTTCAAAACAACTTGAGGCGGTAATTGCCGCCAATGGTGCATCAACAAAGTATTGAGCAAAGGCTATGAACATTTATGTACATGTAATTTAAAATTTTTAATTTGGATAAATTCGCTAATAAAAAAACCCAAAACTTTTCACAATATGGGGTATAATCTGTAGAATTTTGAGGCAAAATTAATAGATTCTATTTTGGAATAAGGATGTAACATAATGGTGAGGTGAGGTGGCGACTTGTCCAGGGTGTACCCCGCCTTCCGCCCGATTGTAGCTGAGATAGGCTCCAGCGCCCCCCGCGACCCCCAAAAGGGAATAAGCGGTAGAAAATGGATGGATGGATGTAACATAACAAAATGTGGAAAAAGTGAAGTGCTCTGAATACTTTCCGGATGCACTGTATATTCAATTGATTGGATTAATCGTAAAATCATTGTCCAGAACAAAAAATATGCAGAAATAGTTTCTGCACAGCTTCGTGTAATAGAGCACACATGAGAGTGGTGGTTTGGGGGCTGTGATCTGTGTGGTGGTGAACAGTGCAGATGAACGGCTAAAAAGAAAATCGCAACAAAGGGAAACGAGAGGAAAGGGCCCAAGGAGTTGTCAAAATTTTGGGATAATTTTAAATTAATAACTAATGTGAATGCCCTATGTGCACATGACGTGTGAGTGGAACTGAACTGCTTGAATGTCCAGGGTGAGTGGAGTGTGTGGATGTTGGAACTGTTTGACTCAGTTGAGAAATGTGGGATATGAAGAGGTTTGTATATGGCCAATTCATTTTCAGTGGGGGGAAATTTCTGGGTAACCTGGGAATTTTAGGAACCGGGAAACACGATGGCTTGATTGTCCAGGGTGAGTAGAGTGTGTGGATGGTGGAACGGTTCAAATCGAACGAGAAATGTGGGATATGCAGATGTTTGTATATTATTTTACCTATTAATTTTCAATGGGGAGAAATTCCTGGGAATTTGGG
This sequence comes from Nerophis lumbriciformis, assembly GCF_033978685.3. Taxonomy (NCBI): domain Eukaryota; kingdom Metazoa; phylum Chordata; class Actinopteri; order Syngnathiformes; family Syngnathidae; genus Nerophis; species Nerophis lumbriciformis. Next base: position 33,081,390 of record NC_084549.2, read on the forward strand.
GAAATATCAAACATGTTTTTGCCTTCAATATCCAGGTTGAGTCGTGTGTGCGGATGGTTGAAATGTTGGAATTGAGCAAAAAATGGCGAAAAAATTTGAGAAATTTGGGAGTGGTAGAACTTTGAAAATGTTCATTCATTTGAATAGGAATTTCTTGGGAATTTCGTGAATACCGTTAATTTTTTTTAAATATAGATAATATCACAAATGTCCTAGATGATGTGAAATGGGTTGGTGTTGGAATTTTTTTGAACCGGTTAAGAATTGTTGTGTCCTGAGCAAGACACTTCACCCTTGCCCCTGATGGGTGCTGGTTAGCGCCTTGCATGGCAGCTCCCTCCATCAGTGTGTGAATGTGTGTGTGAATGGGTAAATGTGGAAGTAGTGTCAAAGCGCTTTGAGTACCTTGAAGGTAGAAAAGCGCTATACAAGTACAACCCATTTGTTGACATAGTAATACTTAGTAAATGAGAATTGGTATTTTGGACTTTTGAAAAAAAAACGGGAATTTGTACGGGAAAAAAATAGTAACGTTTGATGTCCCAACTAAGAGGAATGTTTTCATGGTGGAATGGTTGGAATCGGCTCAAAAATATGGACGGTGAAACTGCTTGAACAAGGGGTACAAATGGGGCTTTGGGCAAACCGGAAATGATTGGTAATTCTTGGAATTTCTTTGAACTTGTAAAATTGTAGTTTGATTGTCCAGGGTTAGTGGAGTGTGTGGATGTTGGAACTGTTCGAATCGGGTAAGAAATGCGGGAGTTATACATGTTTGAAAATGTTCCTATTCATTTTCAATGGGAAAACGTTTTTGGAAAACCAGGAATTCTGGGTTATCCAGGATATCCATGCATCCATTTTCTACCGCTGGTCCCTTTCAGTTTCGCGGGGCCGAATGTTTTGATACCTGAATGATTCCAATCAGATGAAAACTGGGCACTGGAAGTTTGTCAACTTTGCCTATAATAAGAGGAATAATAGTAATACATGTATGTGTTTTTAGTGTAGAACAACTAATCTGTGAATGCCTGGTTCATCGATTTAATTAAATAATTCAATTAGAAAAAGGCATTGATTTTTTATATTTTTTTGCTTTGATGATACATTTGATGCCTTTGTGGATCTAGCTTTGTGCACTGGGTCATGCTAGAGAAGAAGTCTCCCATTTTCTTAAAATGTAATTAATTGTTAATCAATTTTGCCTATTATTCACAAACCTAATGTGAGACAAGCACACATGTTTTTCTCCTTTTCATGCACTCTTAAAGTCCGCTAACAATGGACTCAATGGGAGTCACTCTCTTCCGCCTATAAATTGCTCTAAAAACATCCAAACAACTCCATCATTTTATATACATGATGTTAGAGTTGTCCCGATACCATTATTTTGGTACCGGTACCAAAGTGTATTTGGATACTTTTCGATACTCTTCTAAATAAAGGGTACCACACAAAAATTACATTATTGGCTTTATTTTAACAAAGAATCTTACGGTACATTAAACATATGTTTCTTATTGCAATCGAAGAACAATTTTGGCCTTAAATAAAATAGTGAACATATTAGACAACTTGTCTTTTAGTAGTAAGTAATCAAACAAAGGCTCCTAATTAGTCTGCTGACGTATGCAGAAACATATTGTGTCATTTATCATTCTATTATTTTGTCAAAATGATAAAGGACAAGATGTAAAATGTGATTATTAATCCACTTGTTCATTTACTGTTAATATCTGGTTATTTTCCGTTTTAACATGTTCTATCTACACTTCTGTTAAAATGTAATAATCACGTATTCTTCAGTTCTTTAGATACTTTATATTAGTTTTGGATGATACCACAAATTTAGGTATCGATCCGATACCAAGTAGTTATAGGATCATACATTGGTCATATTCAAAGTCCTCATGTGTCCAGGGATGTATTTCCTGAGTTTATAAATAAACATAGTTAGAATTTTTTTAAAAAGGGAAAAAGATTTTGTGACCATAAAAAATATAGATGTAATCATAGTAGTATCGACTAGATACGCTATTGTACTTGGTGTTATTACTGTCAGGACTTGATCTTGGGTGTTTGCTTTTCCGGGATGCAACGGAAAGTTGGCACGGGCGAGACGGGAATTAAGGTACATGATTTATTTAATATATCAAAAAAAGTACAAACGAAAAGCGCGCACAGTGGCGGAGAATAAACTATGAAACCAAAAGACTATAGCAAAAAAGTACAAATGAAAAGCACGCACAGTGGCGGAAACTATGAACAATTAAACAAAACATTAACTGTGGCTTGATAAACAAAAAAACTTACTTGGCATGGAACCGGCATGAAAAAAGAGCAGCAAGGATCATAAGGGTGTGCAGAATCATATATGGGGTGAGGTCGTCAGGACGAACAACAGAAAATGAATGAACTTAAATACTATGGACATGATTAGTGAAAGCAGGTGCGTGACTCAAAACGTGAAACAGGTGCGTGACGTGACAGGTGAAAACTAATGGTTGCTATGGTGACCAGACAAGGGAGTGAAAAGACAGAAACTAAACAAAACATGACTTAAAACAAAACATGATAATACAGACATGACAGAGCCCCTCCCTTAAGGACAGATACCGGATGTCCAAGAAAAAAAACTTAACAAAAGTCATGGGAGGGCGGGAGGGGGACATGGCGGTGGGTCGCCAGACCACGTGTCCCCGTATCCACCGGGGCAGAGTTAGGTGGCGGCGGCAAGTGGAACGCCGCTGCAGCAGGCGAGGCGGGAGCCCAGGGAATGGCCACATTCGTGGCCGACTGGGAGGTGGGCGCACTTGGCGTGTCGGGCGACCAGGTAGCGGCCATATCCGTGGCCGACGAGGAGGCAGGCACGTCGTCATCGTGGCAGGCGTGGCTTGGCGTGGTGAGTCAGGCGGCGAAGCTTGGCGTGGCGCGTCAGGCGGCGAAGCTCGGCGTGGGTCTTGGTCTTGGCATGGCAGGTCTTGGTCTTGGCATGGCGGGTCTTGGTCTTGGCATGGCGGGTCTTGGTCTTGGCATGGCGGGTCTTGGTCTTGGTCTTGGCATGGCGGGTCTTGGTCTTGGCATGGCGGGTCTTGGTCTTGGCATGGCGGGTCTTGGTCTTGGTGTGGGTCTTGGCATGGCGGGTCTTGGTCTTGGTGTGGGTCTTGGTGTGGGTCTTGGCATGGCGGGTCTTGGCATGGCGGGTCTTGGCTTGGCGGGTCTTGGTCTTGGCATGGCGGGTCTTGGTCTTGGCATGGCGGGTCTTGGTCTTGGTCTTGGCATGGCGGGTCTTGGTCTTGGTCTTGGCATGGTGGCACTTGGCGTTGTGGAGCTGCGACTGGCGGCACTTGGCGTCGTGGAGCTGCGACTGGCGGCACTTGGCGTCGTGGAGCTGCGACTGGCGGCACTTGGCGTCGTGGAGCTGCGACTGGCGGCACTTGGCGTCGTGGAGCTGCGACTGGCGGAACTTGGCGTCTTGGAGCTGGTACCGGAGCTTGGCGTGGTGGGTCTTGGTCTTGGACTTGGCGTGGAGGGTCTTGGTCTTGGGCTTGGCGTGGAGGGTCTTGGTCTTGGACTTGGCGTGGAGGGTCTTGGTCTTGGACTTGGCGTGGATGGTCTTGGACTTGGCGTGGAGGGTCTTGGTCTTGGACTTGGCGTGGAGGGTCTTGGTCTTGGCGTGGAGGGTCTTGGTCTTGGCTTGGCAGTGCTTGGCGGCGTGGAGCTGGTACCGGGGCTTGGCATGATGCGGCTAGGCGTGGTGCGGGTACTGGAGTCTGCCGTGGAACTTGGCGTGGTGGAGCTGGTGCTAGCCTTGGTGCGGCAACAGGTGCAGCGACAGGTGCTAGCCGTGGAGCTGCGACAGGTGCTAGCCGTGGAGCTGTGGCAGGTGCTAGCCGTGGAGCTGCGGCAGGTGCTAGCCGTGGAGCTAGCCTTGGAGCAGCTAGCCGTGGAGCTGCGACAGATGCTAGCCGAGGAGCTAGCCTTGGAGCAGGTGGAGGTGGCCTAGCTGGGTGTTGCGGCTTGGCAGGTCGGAAGACTGGTGAGGGCGGTCGTGCTGGAGACTGTGGCTTGACGGGTCGGTAGACTGGTGAGGGCGGTCGTGCTGGAGGCTGTGGCTTGACAGGTCGGTAGACTGGTGGTGGCGGCCGTGAGGGAGGCTGTGGCTTGACATGGTGATGCAGAGCCACCCCACCTACACAGCTCCCGACCCCAGCCCCCCCCTCAAGGGGCGGATACCAGACGCGCTCCCTGCGGTCTGGAACTCTCTGTAGGGGTGGGCGGGGGAGGGCAGAAATTGGCACGGGCGAGACGGGAATTAAGGTACATGATTTATTTAATATATCAAAAAAACGAAAAGCGCGCACAGTGGCGGAGAATAAACTATGAAACCAAAAGACTATAGCAAAAAAGTACAAATGAAAAGCACGCACAGTGGCGGAAACTATGAACAATTAAACAAAACATTAACTGTGGCTTGATAAACAAAAAAACTTACTTGGCATGGAACCGGCATGAAAAAAGAGCAGCAAGGATCATAAGGGTGTGCAGAAGCATATATGGGGTGAGGTCGTCAGGACGAACAACAGAAATTGAATGAACTTAAATACTATGGACATGATTAGTGAAAGCAGGTGCGTGACTCAAAACGTGAAACAGGTGCGTGACGTGACAGGTGAAAACTAATGGTTGCTATGATGACCAGACTGTCAGAGTTAGTAGGTGCCGAACCCCAAGATGCAGAGAAGGCGGAAGGCATTGTACGAGAAAACATGATTTAATTATACACTAAGGCAAAACAACAAACGAAAGGGTAACAAAAAGGCGCGCACAAGGCGGAGAACAAACTTGGCTATGAACTAAAATAGCACAGAGGCTAACTGTGGACAAGAAACCAAAAACACTTACTGTGACACGAAGGAACTAGGACATGAGCAGAGTGAAACCAAAAGTAGACAGAGCTACAACGACAAGTATTAAGAACAACGACACGACAGGTAGGAACGACAATGATCCAGCAGTGACTGGAGGGTAGGGCAGGTATAAATAGCAGCTGGCTGATTGACACCAGGTGTGGCCACGTTCCAACCAGCCACAGCTGAAGGGACACAGCACTCAGGGAGAAACAGGAAACAGAACCAAAATAAGAGCGTTGACAGGAAATGACAGAGGAAAAACTAAAACTTGACCAAACTGTCAGGGACAAGCCTGACAGTAGCCCCCCTTCCTATAACGGATACCAGACGTTCTAGGAACCCCCCCCCAAAAAACAGTCCAAAGTCACGGGAGGGTGGAGGGAGGACAAGGAGGTGGGCCACCAGGCCAAGTGTCCCCGCAACCAGCGGGGAAGAGTTAGGTGGCGACGGCGAGTTGAACGCCGCTGGCGAGGCGGCTCGACCGCCGGCGTGGGTGGACCCACCGGAGACGATGGTGGCGCCCTCTGCTGGCCCACCGGGGAGGATGGCGGTGGCGGCGTCTGTTGGCTCACCGGAGAGGATAGTGGCGCCCTCTGCTGCTGGCCCACCGGAGAGGAGGATGGTGGCGTCCTCTGCTGCTGGCCCACCGGAGAAGAGGATGGTGGCGCCCTCGCTGCTGGCCCACCGGAGAAGAGGATGGTGGCGCCCTCTGCTGCTGGCCCACCGGAGAAGAGGATGGTGGCGCCCTCTGCTGCTGGCCCACCGGAGAAGAGGATGGTGGCGCCCTCTGCTGCTGGCCCACCGGAGAAGAGGATGGTGGCGCCCTCTGCTGCTGGCCCACCCGAGAAGAGGATGGTGGCGCCCTCTGCTGCTGGCCCACCGTAGAAGAGGATGGTGGCGCCCTCTGCTGCTGGCCCACCGGAGAAGAGGATGGTGGCGCCCTCTGCTGCTGGCCCACCGGAGAAGAGGATGGTGGCGCCCTCTGCTGCTGGCCCACCGGAGAAGAGGATGTGGCGCCCTCTGCTGCTGGCCCACCGGAGAAGAGGATGGTGGCGCCCTCTGCTGCTGGCCCACCGGAGAGGAGGATGGTGGCGCCCTCTGCTGCTGGCCCACCGGAGAGGCGGATGGTGGCGCCCTCTGCTGCTGGCCCACCGGAGAGGAGGATGGTGGCGCCCTCTGCTGCTGGCCCACCGGAGAGGAGGATGGTGGCGCCCTCTGCTGCTGGCCCACCGGAGAGGAGGATGGTGGCGCCCTCTGCTGCTGGCCCACCGGAGAGGAGGATGGTGGCGCCGTTGGTTGTAGACCCACCGGACTGCATGGTGGCGTCTGCCGGCCCACCGGACTGCATGGTGGCGTCTGCCGGCCCACTGGACTGCATGGTGGCGTCTGCCGGCCCACCGGACTGCATGGTGGCGTCTGCCGGCCCACCGGACTGCATGGTGGCGTCTGCCGGCCCACCGGACTGCATGGTGGCGTCTGCCGGCCCACCGGACTGCATGGTGGCGTCTGCCGGCCCACCGGACTGCATGGTGGCGTCTGCCGGCCCACCGGAGTGCATGGTGGCGTCTGCCGGCCCACCGGAGTGCATGGTGGCGTCTGCCGGCCCACCGGACTGCATGGTGGCGTCTGCCGGCCCACCGGACTGCATGGTGGCGTCTGCCGGCCCACCGGACTGCATGGTGGCGTCTGCCGGCCCACCGGACTGCATGGTGGCGTCTGCCGGCCCACCGGACTGCATGGTGGCGTCTGCCGGCCCACCGGAGTGCATGGTGGCGTCTGCCGGCCCACCGGAGTGCATGGTGGCGTCTGCCGGCTCACCGGAGTGCATGGTGGCGCCGTCTCTTGCAGACCCACTGGGGCGAGAAGTAGCTGTGCCTCCCCAGCTGCACTGCTACTCATAGCCCCTCCCCCAAGGGACGGATCCCAGACGTCCCCAGATAAGACCACAGACGACAGGGATGGGAGGGAGAGGGCTTGAAAAGCGGCCGAACTTTTCTTCAGATTAGCCACTAAGTCCAAAACTTTGTTAAGCCTCTCCGCCATGGACATCTCTGCGAGATTCGAATTTGGCTGGATCATTATGTCAGAGTTAGTAGGTGCCGAACCCCAAGATGCAGAGAAGGCGGAAGGCATTGTACGAGAAAACATGATTTAATTATACACTAAGGCAAAACAACAAACGAAAGGGTAACAAAAAGGCGCGCACAAGGCGGAGAACAAACTTGGCTATGAACTAAAATAGCACAGAGGCTAACTGTGGACAAGAAACCAAAAACACTTACTGTGACACGAAGGAACTAGGACATGAGCAGAGTGAAACCAAAAGTAGACAGAGCTACAACGACAAGTATTAAGAACAACGACACGACAGGTAGGAACGACAATGATCCAGCAGTGACTGGAGGGTAGGGCAGGTATAAATAGCAGCTGGCTGATTGACACCAGGTGTGGCCAGGTGCCAATCAGCCACAGCTGAAGGGACACAGCACTCAGGGAGAAACAGGAAACAGAACCAAAATAAGAGCGTTGACAGGAAATGACAGAGGAAAAACTAAAACTTGACCAAACTGTCAGGGACAAGCCTGACACAGACAAGGGAGTGAAAAGACAGAAACTAAACAAAACATGACTTAAAACAAAACATGATAATACAGATATGACAATTACAGTGGATGTCAGGTGTAGATCCACCCATGGCATTTGTTTACATTCAGGCGCGCTTTTTTTTAGCGGTGACGCCGGTGAGCTGTAGTATCCTCCTACGGTGTGTAGTGAAGCATGTTTAGCTATTCCTCATCCTGCAGGGATGATACTTGTAAGAAACTCATTTTATTCGTCGCCATGGAGGCGAGGATTAGTGATTTAGAAGTAGCTAAAACATTGCCGACTGCGGATAGATGTTCGCTGCTAGCTAGCTAGCTATGTCTTAAAGCACCTCTTCCCGAGGGCGTTACAGTGTTATAGCTTCACCTTTATCATCAGTTTTTAGGCCAAAATGCGTCCATTCTCCCTTTACTATCTACACACCGTGTCTGCTTTTAAGTACTCCGTGATTGTGCGCTGCCAAACACGCTCCCCTGCTCGTAAACCCAGCAATGTCATGAAGTGACGGCGTGCCGTCATGCCTGTTAAAATAAAATAATATTGGGAACTGGTACTATACAAACAGAGTATAGTACCGTTTTTGATTCATTAGTACCGCGATACTGTCAGTACCTGTATACCGTACAACCCTACATGATGTAAGTATATCTGTAATGTAGTAACAGGCACATTTATAATAACATGTAATATTTATGTATTTTTCTTATTTTAAGTATACGGTGGTGTATTAATTTCACGTAACAACATTTTCTATTTCCTTCAACAACAACACTACTACTCATGACAGACTTCATGAGATACAACAAAGATTACTTTGGGACAGATGATGATCCACAAGCTTATATTTTAAAGGGTGAGCAACAAGTTTTAGAAGCTGTGTGCTAAATGGATGCAGCTTTACTGAAACGCTAAGCATCATGTAGCACTATTGCCAAGTGCGAAACAAGAAATACAAACTACGAACATAATAAAACAATCACTTACTGTACAATGTCTGCTCTCACTGGGATGCCGACCTTTGGGGTGTTCATATTTTCCATTTAGATGAAGAATTAGTCATAGTCCAGCAAAAGGTAAAAAGAAAAAAAAGTTGCCATAGAGTAGCGTCTTTTCTTTTTTTTTCTCTTTATCTTCGGGTTCAAGTTGAATGTTACAGATGAACTTCTCGATTTGTGGCTACCAGTTTCTATTATCCAGGTGAGCGGCAAGATTTATACTCTGAAATTAACTTGTGCCAACGATCACGATGCAGTCGCTCAGTATGTCAACACTGTAGCTGCACAAGCCAACTACCTCTCTGGGATCTAGTTTGCCTGCGTTATATTGCTAATACTTGGTTAATATAGAGGTCACGACATGTAAATGGAGTATTGTTGGCGGTTTTTGGAGTGATTTAGAGGTAAAATGGATTACTCCCATTTAGGCCTGGGCCGATATACGATAAGTCCATTAAGCGACGATAAATGAAAACTAAGTTGGCAAGTTTTCCAGCGTTGATAAATCGCCATGTGTATGCTTCAAGAACATTCATACTTTTCATCGGTTTCAGGAGTTGTGCGCGTTTGTGCTATAGCGGAATGAAAAGAAGGGGCTGAATCATCTTGTCCTTCAATAAGTTTCTTTGGCTCTGTGCAGCGAAGCGAAGCCACTGGCCCGCTAGCATCACATAGTGCAGGCCTGGATAACCCACGGCTCCCGAGCCGCTAGTGCTCTTACGTTCATATCAAAGTTTGTGTTTTTTTAATGTGCGTGTTCGGCGAGTGAGACGATCTGTAAGAGCGGTCACTCTTTTGCAACGCTTTCTGCGGCTGCAGGCGTTTTAACTACAAATAAACGGTAGTAATAATAACCGCTAAAAAGCTCCAAATGGTTAGTATTACCGTATAAAATTTAAATGGTCGAAAAACCGTCATTCATAACAGCACTTTGATACGGACGGTTTGGCGCTAGCTATCTTAAATGCTAACTTGTAAAAAACAGACATTTAACGTCTTTCCCCATTATGAAACATCATTGCCCAATCTAAACTTGTAGAAACACATTGCTGTCTAAACAACTCAGCTACAGTATTCACATTAAACATTAAGGATGTGCTGTTTTTAAGGGTATACTTCCATTATTATTATGTATTATCATTATATCAGTGGTTAATTTGGTCTCCAGAAAATATTGGAAATAATATTGTTTATTGGCAATAATTTGTAGGTCAATATATATCATTGAGCAATTTGTTGTTGACCTGGGCCAATAACACATTTTCTGCATTGCTATCCACCTCGAAAGAACCCCTTATTACAAATTAGGATGCAAAAAAAAAATGAGTTTGTGTTCTTGTCTCTCATAAGAATTGTGACTCACAGGCAAAATTCCAATTCCCTTTAAAGCGTACAGTAACAGCCGATCGAGCAGTTACATGTTTAACATGTCCCATGACTTTATTCCACCCATAGAATATATATGAAACGGCAAAAAGACCTTTCCCCTATCTGCACTTATGTAATTTTATTCTTCTACCTGCATATTAGTTTGCCACTATGATCTTGGTTATCACTCATGCTTCCACATAAGTGAGATGCAAGTATCAGCCAGCATCGCCTGTGGAAAACAGAGCAGCACTGGCAGCCAAACACTTGAAGGCCATCTGCTGCTACAACCAGAGTGGACTTCATTCATGAAGTCCTTTAATGTTGGGGGAAAAGACCGGACATGAGTTTCCCAGTGAGTGCTACATTTCGCATGGATTATGTCCCAAACTGGTTGGCTGCAACCATGTTTGGCATTGAGTCAAACAGAAGAGCTCTGTTTAAAATATTACGTTGTTGGTCCTCATATCATATGTCATCAGGGGAGACTTTAAAAGAACACCCCACTTATTTCTTTTGCTTTATTTTATTTCTGTCTGTTGATAATATATGTCCACAAGCCATCCAGAGAAAGATTTAAACTTGTGGCCAGCTTTGATTCTTATGACGCCCACTTAAAAAGTGGACTCTTTGGTCTGTAACATCTATCAGGGTTGTGTGTTTAGCCTGGCTGCAAATGGCAGAACGTCTCTGCTCCAATACAGATTAATCTGCCATCGTTGGCTCATAATCTTGGAAAATATTGTAGAGCGTGACCCCAGATGTTCAACATTACTGTACTTTATATTGTGTTAAATACTAAATCCTGTGTTAAATTTTGCTCAGGCCATTTGCAGGGTGGTTATTGCACTTACTTGCGTAAACAGTTAGCAGCCGAACTTCATGTTTGTGTATAAAATGTCTGGAGAAGAAGGAATAGTAGCTTTTCTTCCGAAAATCTTATTTTTTGTTTCTCCCAGGATTAAAGTCTCATTATCAGATTAGTACTGAGGCTCAAAAGGACAGGAAAAGCCCAGTCTTCCTCACCTAAGAAAACCTAATCCATCTTAATCTAATAATTGCTTCCAAATTCACTCCATCATTAAAGCATTGCTGCAGGATGGCAGCTGCTTGGAATGGCTGTCTAGCATTGGTAGTAATACTTACCACTCTTGTCTTGGACAGTATGACAGCTGTGGATGGCAGAGAGGCTTTTCATTGTTAGGGTGTTCTAGACAGTGGCGGGTCGTGCGTTTCCCACCTAGGCCTTCAGTAATGTCCGACTTCAATGATTAAATAAATAAATGATAAATGGGTTGTACTTGTATAGCGCTTTTCTACCTTCAAGGTACTCAAAGCGCTTTGACACTACTTCCACATTTACCCATTCACACACACATTCACACACTGATGGAGGGAGCTGCCATGCAAGGCGCTAACCAGCACCCATCAGGAGCAAGGGTGAAGTGTCTTGCTCAGGACACAACGGACATGACGAGGTTGGTACTAGGTGGGGATTGAACCAGGGACTCTTGGGCCGCGCACGGCCATTCTTCCACTGCGCCACGCCACGCCTCTCAAAATACCATCTTTGATGTCACCACATGACCATTGTCGAAGAAATACTATACAGAAACACATTTACGCCCTAATGGCATTGTACAAAACGGGTTATTTTCTGGTGCATTTAAAAATCTATAAACCCGCATCAGCAATTTAAACATATCTTATGTGGTACTGTCAAAATTAAAATTGCAAAAAACATTTTAAATCTGAAAAAATAAATAAATAAAATCTGAACTCACATTTTATCGACAGCTGAGCTAACTTCCGGGGTTGGCCGACATCGTCTCGCAAGATGTAGTTTGTCTTTAGATATCCTTCTTGAAAATGGCTTTGCAAATATGTGTTGTCTTGTCTAATCATAAAAGATGCAGGCAAGGCGTGTTGGCTGAGTTCTTAAAGTTTACTCCACAGCTGCTCATCAAAAACATCCCGCTGCACAACCTAAACGGGGCTACTGCGCATGCTCTTTACTACTGTGGCATGCTGGGTAATGGAGTTCTTATGTTACCTGGCTCATAACACCACTTAATATCTGCCTTAGGCCATCGAGAAGGACTTACTAACAACAACGCGTGATCTGATTGGCTATCGCAACTGTCTATCACTGTATGTCCCTGTTCACTTACAGCGCACGGACGCCCGCATTGCTGGATCTGAAGGCCTCTGGCAGATTTCGTACAGCATGGCAACATAAGCTAGCTGAATTCTGATTGGATAAAAACTCTATAAACTAAAAACAACAACACTGGAAGGAGCATAATATGACATGAAGAGAATATGAATACTTTTAGATATTTGGGGAAAGTAAATAAAAAATTACTTTTATCTTTTTTATGACCATGATTTCTGCTTATGTTAGGCCAGCAGAGAAGGCCTTGCTGGCCCTGACGGCACACCACTGGTTCTAGACAACCTTTATAACTTAATTTCCCCATGAACTCGTTTACCTTTTTTGTCAACATTCAAAGGTAAGACGGGAAAGAATTAGGCAGCCTGTGTTTCAACAGTTGGCTTCTTATGAGTGGGTGATGAAATGTGCTTGGCCTTAGACATCTCTATTTTATACATGGATTTGACATATGGGTTGACAGTTATAAAGGCAGGTGTGGAAGGACAATATACAGAACCTGATGAGCGATATGGTTCATATTTTCTCTGAAATGTCTCTTCCTGTAATGCAGCTGTCATCTAATAGGCAGGTGATCCACCTTCTCCGTATCATATCAAAGTAAGAAATACTATAGGGTTGTAACACCGTGGTAATGTTCTGCATTCTGCTTAAAAAATGGTCTTCTCTTTGATACATTTCAAATAATTAAAGGTGACCTTTGAATTAAAAAAATATATATATTTAACATACATCTTTGTGGTCTAGATATTTGGTATTGAATAGGCTTTGTTGTAAATGTTGCTCCAAAGTCACATTTAAAACCTATTTTCCTATATTTGTTAGTGGAGGCGTTCCCAAATTTGAAATGAAACCACGCCCCACCCTCTCCAAAAATATCATAATGTATCTTTTGAAAATGTATACCGTTAAATGTATATCTTGAAGACACACGTCACCGCTATTATTTTCCAGACATGGTCGAAAATAAACTTCATAAACATAAACACAACAACAATAAATTCACCTAGTCACAAAATTGGGTAAACTTGTACAATCTCCGATATCGATAAAGCGCTGCATACAAAATCTGCTTTCAGCAGCATTTATACCACTGTATGTCTCACGTTCGTGTCATTGTGAGCATACCTATCCATCCATCCATCCATTTTCTACCGTTTATTCCCTTCGGGGTCGCGGGGGGCGCTGGAGCCTATCTCAGCTACAATCGGGCGGAAGGCGGGGTACACCCTGGACAAGTCACCATCTCATCACAGGGCCAACACAGATAGACAGACAACATTCACACTCACATTCACACACTAGGGCCAATTTAGTGTTGCCAATCAACCTATCCCCAGGTGCATGTCTTTGGAGGTGGGAGGAAGCCGGAGTACCCGGAGGGAACCCACGCAGTCACGGGGAGAACATGCAAACCCCACACAGAAAGATCCCAAGGCCGGGATTGAACTCACGACTACTCAGGACCTTCGTATTGTGAGGCAGACGCACTAACCCCTCTTCCACCGTGCTGCCCGAGCATATCTATATTAGATGAAAATAATACTTTGTCCTACCTTCTCGTGTTTCTTCAAACTCAGATGACCTCATACAGAGCTCCTTCCTCTGTCGCTGATACTTTATAGCTAATGTCCAAAGAAGTACATCCACCTCACTGTGACATCAAAATGTAGCCAGACTGCAAAATCCCGCGAACTAATGCCTCCAAAACTGAATGCAAGCTCACACCAATATGTTTGAACCTTATGATTTGACGCTTTGGCATTGTTTATCTCTGGTATCAACATTGTAACAACATTTATAAGTCAGAAAAGACAAACATCATAGGTCCCCTTTAAATAATAAATTACTACATTATCAAGAAATGCAACACTTTTTAATTCCAAAAAGTCTCCACAGCCATATGTGGTTTCCGTCTATCCATCCATTTTCTACCGCTTGTCCCGTTTTGGGGTCGCGGGGGGTGCTGGAGCCTATCTCAACTGCACACGGGCGGAAGGCGGGGTACACCCTGGACAAGTCTCCACCTCATCGCAGGGCCAACACAGATAGACAGACAACATTCACACTCACGTTCACACACTAGGGCCAATTTAGTGTTGCCAATCAACCTATCCCCAGGTGCATGTTTTTGGAGGTGAAAGGAAGCTGGAGTACCCGGAGGGAACCCGGCGTGGCGAAGTTGGTAGAGTGGCCGTGCCAGCAATCGAAGGGTTGCTGGTTACTGGGGTTCAATCCCCACCTTCTACCATCGTAGTCACGTCCGTTGTGTCCTTGGGCAAGACACTTCACCCCTTGCTTCTGATGGCTGCTGGTTAGCGCCTTGCATGGCAGCTCCTGCCATCAGTGTCTGAATGTGTGTGTGAATGTGGAAATACTGTCAAAGCGCTTTGAGTACCTTGAAGGTAGAAAAGCGCTATACAAGTATAACCCATTTATCATTAACCCACGTAGTCACGGGGAGAACATGTAAACTCCACACAGAAAGATTCCAAGCCCAGGATTGAACCCAGGCCCTTCTAATTGTGAGGCACATGTTGCAACATAAAATTGCCTGATGATTTTTTTATTCCTGCTGACTCTACAATAAAGATTCACATAATGTTCCCTAGAGGTCAGGTTTATCTTTATCCTTAATTACAACCTAAAGGCCACTGCAGGCCTGCCAGTGCAACTAGCAATGAGACACTATTAGTTAAGATTGGGTGACCTATTAAAACACACTGCAGTGAAGTGTTTGGGTGGGGCTTGAGAAACACTTTCATGCTGTTGACCTCCCACCAGTGTACTTATTATGAGATTCATGGTTGACGCTTGTTCCCCCTCCTCCACACATCGCTGCTTTAGTGTTTTTATTAGTACAGTATTTCTGTCATGGAAACCAAATGGGAATACCACTTCCAATCAGAAGGCAAGCTAGAGCTTGTTAGGATGGATGAGATTTTCTTTTATAACGGTGTAGGAGCAGTGACATACATCTGTCAAAATGCAATGTCAAGAGCTTTCCTGAGAAATAAACACAGCTTTAAAGCTGTCGACCGCTGTAGTTCTTTTGAATAGAATGCAGTTGTTGAACTGTAGAACACAGACATGTTGTGTTTACTGAGCAAGAGTGATGTGGGATCTCGTCTACCAAGAGACCCTGCATACTAGTTGCCATGCCAGTGTTGCCTGGTAGTAAGCAATGTAGTTATGATCTTTGTTTGGTTTGGAGGAAGGGCTACCCCCTGATGTCAAAAGTAAGAAGGCAAACAAGAAACAAAAAATAATGGTTATATCATCAAGATATGTCATAGTAAGTTTGGCTCTTTTTGCATTGAAACAGATCACTTAATCCATTGTGACTCCCTCCATAATGAAATGATCTAGTACAGTAAAAGGGTTTGCATGTACAGTATATATATCAGTGCTGCTGGTTAAAAAAATGTGCCTTGCTTTTTTAATTTGGGCATTGTTTTCGAAGCTTGGAATGAATACCATGATTTACTTTACTGATATAAAATATTACGATGGATGCTTTTTACTGTTTTGCTAGAATGAGGCATCTGGAAATTGTTCTTTCTAAAAAAATATAAAAAATTGTATTGTTCAAAGTTAAACCCGGTTTATCTATTCTCCGCACTTCCCTTATACAGTGTGATGCTCAGTAATTATTCAATTGTGGTTGTAGTTAGCAGTGATGTTTAGAGCTACACGATTAATCGACATCAAATCGTCATTTAGGAAACCTAACCGCAAGAGGCGCAGGTTTTTTTTCTCCCTCCACCACCACTAGCATTTGAGTAAAAGACCTGATCGCCAGTCAGAATTATTGAGCCTTGCGTCCTTTGCCTCCTGGTCAATCAAAAGTGTCTCTCTCTTTAAATGGATAGAAAAAGGTCTTATTCTCAGCACCTGAGTGTGTTTATTTAACAGTAGAATTAACTGAGCGCAGAGATCGTTCTTTTCAGTCATTCACAATCTTTGTGTCTGTGGGCGAAGAGTGAGGGCAACTGCTTACGCAGGAAGGAAGCACGGACAGACAGCCTCGTTACTCAGCTCGCCAGTGAGAAGTTCTGCAAAGTAACAAAAATCAGGAGAAAAAAATATGATTACAAAGTCTTTATGGTAATATTTCAGCTTCAAACCGGATGGGGAATATGAGCCAATCAACACAGACAAACGAGCTATGCTGTGGTCTGCCAACAACAACAAAAAACACCTAGTTTGTCCAACTTGGAATAAATTGCACTTTAAGATGTTCAGTATTTAGTAATTTCTTTGTTTATTTTAAGATAACTAAAAGTTATTTACCTTCCAATTACAGTACAATGGTAAACAATCATATGGTAATGAGAAATAAAAGTGTATATCCTTTAAAATGGTTACTTGCATTATTATATTATATTGTGTTTACATTACATTATGATTAATATATAGTTTTTATCGATTATTAATTTTTTCTTCAGAGCATGAAGTAGCCAAATGCTCCGAGTCTGTCTGCATAAAGCCAAATATTTTAGTTTTCTATTGCATATTGTTCTAATGTGTGGCACCTTTAGGCAAGAATATGATGACCATTGGGCAGCACGGTGGAACAAGGGTTAGTGCGTGTGCCTCACAATACGAAGGTCCCGAGTTCAATCCCGGGCTCGGAATCTTTCTGTGGGGAGTTTGCATGTTCTCCTCGTGACTGCATGGGTTCCCTCCGGGTACTCCGGCTTCCTCCCACCTCCAAAAACATGCACCTGGGGATAGGTTGATTGGCAACACTAAAAATTGGCCCTCGTGTGTGAACGTGAGTGTGAATGTTGTCTGTCGATCTGTGTTGGCCCTGTGATGAGGTGGAGACTTGTCCAGTGTGTACCCCGCCTACCGCACGAATGCAGCTGAGATAGGCTCCAGCGACCCCAAAACGGGACAAGCTGTAAAAAATGGATTGATGGATGGAGTAGCAAAATGTTATACACAAGCAATAAGCATATCACTTAAGTTCCTTTTCTGACTATTGAAAAAAATCTAGATGTTTATGGAGAATCCTTTGAATGTTTCAAACTCCTGTTTGAACCCCTGAGCAGCAAAATAATGCATCTGCTTTATGGACCACAAATTAGTTGAGACGACTGACCCAACAGCTCCTCTGCTGGTTGCAGCTGACTAGTTCACTTCTTTTTGCCTCAATCACTTCTAGGAGTGAATATAAAATAAGCAGTTTTAAAACTATGCAGAATTTTTATGAGTCAATTAATTATTATGCCGGAAATCTAAACCACTTCAAATTCCATCCATCCATCCATCCATTTTCTACCGCTTATTCCCTTCGGGGTCGCGAGGGGCGCTGGAGCCTATCTCAGCTACAATCGGGCGGAAGGCGGGGTACACCCTGGACAAGTCGCCACCTCATCGCAGGACACAGATAGACAGACAACATTCACACTCATATTCACACACTAGGGCCAATTTAGTGTTGCCAATCAACCTATCCCCAGGTGCATGTCTTTGAAGGTGGGAGGAAGCCGGAGTACCCGGAGGGAACCCACGCAGTCACGGGGAGGACACGCAAACTCCACACAGAAAGATCCCGAGCCCGGGATTGAACCCAGGACTACTCAGGACCTTCGTATTGTGAGGCAGATGCACTAACCCCTCTGCCACAGTTACAATAATAAAATATTGTTGATACTTAGATAGCCAAGTATTTTCCTTTCAAAGCCTATGACCTCTGATTTGAACATTACTATATTTGATGAATGTACTTATTTAATAACTAAATTAAAATAAAATGTCCAGGTGCACCCAATAAAATGTCTATGTTGTGTATTCATTCACAAATGACTCATTTATGGAATGAATAATGGATACAAGTTATTGGAGTAATGGTTTTGTCAAAACCTTGTTTATTTTACAAAGATCAACAATGAGACCAGTCCTTGGTGTAGCTAACTGTCACTGTGGTCACTAGGGCTGAACGGAGACATTGTACCTGGTCTTATTGTGTCCTGTTAAACGTCTCTGCTGTCAAGATAAATAAGAGCGAATGACCCGTTTGTTTGGGTGACATTTCTGCTTCATGCTCTGGTGATTTGTTTTTCTTTTGGGGTTCATGCTGGGTGTACGAAACTGTTGTTCATACTCTGCATTGTAAGGAAGTACTAACCAAGATTGACAGTTTAGAAAATAAAGTTAAAGTTAAAGTACCAATGATTGTCACACACACACTAGGTGTGGCGAAATTATTCTCTGCATTTGACCCATCACCCTTGATCACCTCCGGGGAGGTGAGGGGAACAGTGGCCCGGGAATCATTTTTGGTGATTTAACCCCCAATTCCAACCCTTGATGCTGAGTGCCAAGCAGGGAGGAAGTGGGTCCCATTTTTATAGTCTTTGGTATGACTCGGCCGGGGTTTGAACTCACAACCTACCGATCTCAGGGCGGACACTCTAACCACTAGGCCACTGAGTAGGTGTGATTTGCCCTTGAAGGTAAATAATGTAAAACAAGAATAACACCAAAAAGGAATGGGCATTCAAATAAATGATTACTTGGGAAAATCGTTGATTATTTGGTGCAATGACTATACCAAACTTCTGTTTCAATGCCAGTGTTGTATCGAGCATAATAATGCCATGAATGCCTTTCTGGCAGATAGCTCAACTACCCATAACTGTTTGTCATGGTGACATATGTTGTTTACTTCGTTATTATGCCCATACATATTGATTATAGACCACAAATGTTTCATTTAATATGTCTACTCTGACCAACAAATGAACCTCAGATGTTTGTGTAGAAGGAAATATGGCTAAGAACCATGCATATTACAATCGACTGAATAATGGAGAAGCCATAACTATTTAATTACAGTATGTTTTTTTCACTGAGTGTAGACCATAAAACTGTCTTGACGGAACCACGTATACACAGCAGTTTGATGTCAGTTCTAGTAAGAAGATCTTCCAGTATGCTCCAGTTCCTCCCATGATTTTACACTTCATTCCCACTCCAATTTATCTTGCAGGCATCTGAGTCTGAAAACCCATCTGAGGATGAAGCTATCGATGATTTTCATCTAAGGTTTTTCTTTTGAGCTTTTGAAAACCTTCTTGGCCTTGCCTGCAGAGTGATGGACGGTTAGTGGAAATACAATGCAGGCGTTTGGACTGCATTTCTAAGAGCTGATTATGAAAGGATAAATGATTCTAAAGCTGCCAATGTCTCTCATTCTTTCAAATTCACGTAAAGTTGTGGCTTCCCAATCCCATACGTTTTGTCTCTCTGTATGCTTCTGTCCATTTTACATTTCCCTCTGACTGAAATGATTATCTTGGTTACTTTGCATTTCAGTACAATAGGAGGAATCTACTCAATAGCCAAGGGTTAAAGTATGATTTATCCCAGCTCCTCACTCTACTGCTTCAGTAGAGCGTGTTGAATGTCATGAACATACGTATATATTCTTTCAAAAAGAAAAAAAAGAGTTGATTTTAAAGTATGTCAGCTCCAGTTGGAACTAATTGGCCAAAGGCAGTAGATGTCTTCCATTCTTGTCCATCTTGTTGAATATTGTGTCTGCTGCTACTGGCATTCCGACTGCCTAAGTAGATGGTTTTAAAGACAGAATAGTTCCCAGTGCCTTATGCCTTAAAAAAAAATAAAAAATTCTGTTCAGTGCATGATGCGATGTGGTGATACTCCTGTGCAACCTCCTTTTCAAGATAAAACAAAACAAGGCTGTTGGCTCTGCATGCAAATCAACCTCTTTTCAAAATATTATGTTGTTATATTGTATATTGTGTTGGTTTGCTTTGTACAAGTGGTCACAATGTTGCGACTGGTTGAAATATAAATATTTAACATCAGGTCAACCATTAAAATCCATCGAAATTGTAGCTGACTTTCTTATTGCAATTATGAGTTTGCAGTTAATATATTCATAGTCTTTTGTCCAGATCTGTACCACATTAATGACACAGTGTCAACAGTGGTTTCATGTCTTTGAGATCAGGTTGTAACTGAGTCTAGCTGGAATTAGACATTTGAGCTCAGCCATGTTGGTTATTCTAATCAATTCAGTCGCCTGCTGGCTACAAAATCTATAACTAATTTTTTCCTATTTGGCTACAAATCTTGTCATAGGTAAACATTGCATTGCTTTGACAGATGAGGATGACAGAGTGAGCCTGTCAACTTACATACAGATGATCTGATTCCTACAAATATTTGTTGGTACTGCTTCACATCCATATCTCTAGTTTTCAACTCAGGTAATTTTTGTAATTACAGTCAAACTTGTGTTAGAGGCTACCTGTTAGGGATGTAACGGTATTCATTGATCAATCCATCCATCCATTTTCTACCACCTGTCCCTGTTGGAGTCGCGGGGCGTACTGGAGCCTATCCCAGCTGCTTTCGGGCGGAAGGTAAGGACAAGTCGCCAGCTCATCGCAGGGCCAACACAGATTCTGATAATTTCAGTCGTCTGCTGGCTACAAAATCTATTACTTATATGTTCTTATTTGGATACAAATCATGTCATAGAGAAACATTGCATTCATTCATTCATATCTTCAAGCCGACTGGAGGGCGACTTTCACCTGACATTCCATCCAGCCAAACCAGGCTTAATGGGTTTGGTAGAGCAACGAATTGAAGTGGAGAATCCCTGTGTGCAGACATTTTACCCCTCTCAGCGGATTTCACCATCAGTCTGTAACCTACTTTCTGTCTCTTCCGCATTGTTGTCACTTACCTCCTTGTAAAAGGAAACTATTTCGAAGAAGAATAGCTGTTAATATTGCATAGGGCCTGATGCTCTCACCGGTGCATTAGTGTGTTTGTTGTAAGCATTTCCCGCAAGTGCATATTGATCCCGATCAAAGCCAGGAGTGCCCACTCAGCTTTTAAAGTTGATAAGCCAATTTTCTCATGCTTTTCCTCTGACCTGGGTGGCCATAGCTGCAGATTAAGGAAACCGTGGGAGGGTTTCATGGGCTTCATACCAGAGGCATCTGAAACTCATAACTGAACCTTTTCACTTGACTCTTTAAGGCGCTACTATCAAAAGCCTCTACAATGTCTGAACGGTGTTTTCAAATAAAGCATTAGATAGAATTCATGTTTAGAGTGATGTGCCCATGTGAGGTGCCTTTGTTTTTCTGCATTGCTGCATTTCCTCAGTTCCCAACTAAGCTGTCAACAGCAGTACCCTTTTGACTGCGCTTTTCAAGGCGTGTTCGCTTCTGTTGCAGTACTAGCTAGGGATGTCCCGATCCGATATTTGGATCGGATTGGCCGCCGATATTTGCAAAAAAAATGCGTATCGGCAAGGCATGGGAAAATGCAGATCCAGATCTAGTTTAAAAAAAAACTCCGGTCCGTGTTTTCCAACGCACCGATTTAAATAATATATTCCACTTTTCTGCTGCTCCCTAATTTCCGTTCCGCATTTTCCAGCACACCTTCAACACATCCACAGGTTTGTGGATTCTCACGCAGTTGCTTTTAGCTGCTGGCATTACATGACAGGCTCTTCTCACTCTTTTCTGTGTCTCCCTCTCACAGACCGCAAGCGCACCTTCTTACACACGTCACATACTGTCACGTCATACGTCACATACGTATACGCCCTCTCCCAGCAGAGAGGTAGCAGCATGGCTAACGTTAGCTGTGATGCTAGCGCAGCCGTGCGAGCAACGTTCCCTCTAAGGTGCGCGCCTGTGCAATTGCGCACTGCTCAAGCGTCCTCTGCGCACGGCAAATCTATGCCACGCACAAAATCAAATAAAAAAATAAGCACATAACAATTTTCGACACGACACGGACACGACAGAGAAAACAGTTTTCGTCATCATTGTTCAAATATTGTAACGTCTGTCGAGACGCTTATCTCCATTCGGTGCCACACGCCCACACCATCAAAATGCCGAGGCAAACATTTCCAGATCAACACCGTATGAAAAAAATAGTGATTTTTTTAGTTGGGATTTCCTTCTCTGCATTAAAGTTTAAAAGTATTAATATTAATGCAGTATGAAGAAGAATGTTTTAATGTAGACACATAAAATCATCATACTGCTGTGATTATATGCATCAAGTGTTAATTCAAGGCTAAGGCAAAATGTCGAGATATATATCGTGTATCGCAATATGGCCTTAAAATATCGCAATATTAAAAAAAAAGGCCATATCGCCCAGCCCTAGTTCAATGATGCCATTTCTGTTTGTCATTTATAATTTTGTCTATTTTGTGTTTATCCTTGAATAAACAGGTCAGTTTCTTGTTACCAACCATTGTGTATTATTCAAACTCCCCTAATTCAGATGGCTAATTGTTATCAAGCGTACTAAAACCCTTTTCAACATGATTCTGACAACGAAGTAGGCTAAATAACTTTAAACTTTAATACATGCTCGGATAGGCCAGTATCGGTCAGTATCGGTATCGGATCGGAAGTGCAAAAACAACATCGGTATCGGATCGGATATGCAAAAACCTGGATCGGGACATCCCTAGTAGGAATGTTTTCTTATGTTTGACACTTGTGGATGTAAAAGCATCAATACAGATGACTTAATTAGCAAGCACAGTCAAGCCTCTGAGGTCAAACACAATTAATTTAAGTATGTTGGTCTATGACTAATTTGTTTGGATTTGGAAATAACAAAATTCATTTAATGATTAAATTGTTGGCAGAAGGACTCTTACCTTTAATGTCACCGGTGAGACACAAAGGTTATCTCTGTCATTTGGACTTCATTACGGCCATTTATATATTTTTTCCCAGCCTATGAAACCAATGCATCTCCATTCATCCTTTATATTGAAACATGTCTTTCAATATTTTTTTTTACCTGCAGCTCTTCATTATTACCTAATTTTACGAACCTTGGATGTCCTAATCTTAGTTTGCTCCGCGTTATCTTCCAAACATTCCCTTTCAACTCTTCTTACTTTGAAGCTCCCTCAGAAGTCCGAATAGTGTTTGTCCTGCTTATCTCTTTGAACATTTCTCTGTGCACTCAATTCAACATTTATTTTCCTTCTGTGCTAAATAAATAAAAGCAGGTTTCGGTCTGGTCTTCAAGCAAAGGAAAAAACATATTTTGTCTAGTTGCAATTCTATTGCGATTTATGTATTTGCATTTTTCTATCTATCTTTCTATATACATACAGTATACAGCATACTGTACATAATATATGGTACTTACTATTTATTTTGTGTGTGGGTAGTAGACAGACCGGGTGTTTGAAAGATGTAGGTCATGGCGCCTGGCCTTCTTCCACGTGTGAGCTACCCTGTAAACTTGGCAGACTTCCTCAGATGTGATAGACAGTCCTTCTTCCATCTCATCACTCCCCTCCTCTTGTCTGTCATCCTGTGGTTGTCGTAAACACCTCCTGTGTGTGTGTGTGTGTGTGTGCGTGTGCGTGCGCGTGCGTGTGCGCGAGTATCCAGGGACTTTTCCCGGATGTTATTCTTTATGTGTAATCAAACAGCGCTATCGCTCACGTGCACATACGTGTACACACTGCGTCAACAGGTATGAAGTATACTATAGCTTCTTATAGCTGCCGAAATGTTCTTCTTTCGGACACTCGCAAAACAGTTGAAATTTAATCCACAGCGCCTCTGCTTTTTGCAGTCAAACAACACTTAACTGATTTTGCCAAGCAACGTACTGTTTGGTGAGGAAATGGGTTAAGGTGTGGTTTTAGAATTGTTCCCCAGGTTTCTATAATTATGGTGTATTTTCTGACGTTTTACTTTCTTATTAATACATTAATCTTAACTATGGACATTTATATGCAGGAGTTGGGTATCTATTAAGCTATGACTTTAGTGTTCCATCAATATGAATGTTATTCTGCAGCAATTCCTCTCTCATTTTATTTCCACAACATTAGGGCTGTGTGGTTATAGGATTGTGATCAACCATCGTGATACATTGTAGCATACTTGCCAACCTTGAGACCTCTGATTTCGGGGGGGGTGGCTAAGAGGGGAGGAGTATATTTACAGCTAGAATTCACCAAGTCAAGTATTTCATATATATATATATATATATATATATATATATATATATATATATATATATATATATATATATATATATATATATATAAATAAAATAAATACTTGAATTTCAGTGTTCATTTATTTACACATATACACACACATAACACTCATCTACTCATTGTTGAGTTAAGGGTTGAATTGTCCATCCTTGTTCTATTCTCTGTCACTATTTTTCTAACCATGCTGAACACCCTTTTGCAGGTACCCAGAAAGGTTTCGAGTATCACCAAAAAAAACTGAATCTCTGAAGACAGTATATAAATCTGTGTTAAAGGTCTACAAATACTGTTTGTATAATAAGCATGTTATTGTTTACAAATGAGGGTTAAGAGTTCAGTACTAAAAATAAGAAAAAAGAATGTGGCTTAAGTACAGTTTTTTAATTGAGCTTCTGCATTTTTTGGTTGGGTTGTTTATTTATTTTGAGTAACTTCTACATTTCTAAAAGGGGAGGAATGTAATAGAGTGATCTATGTTTGTCTGTTGCCATCTCCTGGTGAATGGTGGCTATAGCGTACTGGGGTTACTTTTTGGTTGGCCAACGATTTACATGGTGTTGCGCACCTAACGTCAAGTGTGTGAGTTTGTTCTGAAGTTCACAGTAAGGAGACGTACTTCATCACCTCGCCTGTTTATTGCCTCCAACTCAATATATTACAACAACATTGCTGTTTACGGCAGACAAACTGCTTTACGGTAGAATAAAACATGACTGCTGTTGTTGTGTGTTGTTACCGCGCTGGGAGGACGTTAATGAAACTGCCTAACAATAAACCCACATGAGAAACCAAGAACTCGCCCTCGATCATTCTACAGTTATAACGTGTTTGGGCAGGCACGCTGTTTATATTGTGGGAAAGCGGACGTGAAAACAGGCTGTTGACACGTCACTCAGGTCCGCATGGAGCTGGAGGGGGCGTGGCTTCCAGCTCCGCCTGAATTTCGGGAGATTTTCGGGAGAAAATTTGTCCCGGGAGGTTTTCGGGAGAGGCGCTGAATTTCGGGAGTCTCCCGGAAAATCCGGGAGGGTTGGCAAGTATGCATTGTCGGTCAATCATGGTGACCTGCTTTTAGCATATATTGTTTTGATCAAACATGGCGGAAATGTGTGTGAGCCAATCAGAGTCAACCTTTTCCAGCTCCACTTCCGGTTACAAGGTACAACTGAAGTAAACAGAATCATAGATATGAACAGAATGACCAAACGTAGATATAAACTGAAGCTTAAGGCAGTAATATATGTTAGTCTTGAAAATGGAGTTATTTAGGCCCCTATGATTTATGTATTAACAGTAATTTAAATTTGTATTGGCCGAATCCCCGACTGCAGTTCTGTTAATGCGTAAATCATAGGGGACAAAGACGTTTGATAGTAGTTTAAATTTGTATTGGCCGAATCCCCGATTCCGTCTGCAGTTCTATCAAACGTCTTTGTTGATACATTGTTGTTACTGTTCTTTGTCTTATTCAATTTGCTTTATCTACTCAATATGTTAATAGAAATTTGAAATAATCTTTAGTTTCTTTAGTTTTTAGTACAGATACTTTGGTAGGTAAAATCAATATTATGGAAGTATTATTGTAGCAAAATTATTTGTAAACTTGTATCTCAATCTGTGCGCGTGTAATCCAATTTGTGTGTCTGTATATCAGTCTGAGTGTGTCTATTCAGATTTGCGTACATGTGTTTTAGATCCGGGTATGTGTGTTTTAATTGTCTGTCTGTCCCTAATCAGAAAAAACTCTCGGTAGGCTGTCTACTTGCACGTGACTTTTGCGACACTTCTGCCTTGTAAGATTTGAACCCGCGAATCCAGATTCTTGCGCGTGCATTCAGAGGTGCATGGGTTCCTGCTCTTTGCAGATCATAGATACGTACACGCAGATGGTATTACGCATGAGCTTCTGAATGCACGCGCACAATTTGTATTAAACGCTCAAGAATCTGGATGCGCACGCTCAAATCTTACACGTGTTGCAAAAGTCACGTGTAAGTAGACAGTTTATCGAGGGTTTTTTCTGAATAGGGACAGACAGACAACTTAAAACACACATATGCGGATCTAAAACGTACGTACGCAGATCTGGATACACACTCAGATTTCTATACACACACACACACGAATTAGTGCACACGCACGCAAATTGGAAAACACACGCACAGATTGAGATACATGTTTGCAAATAATTTTGTTACAAGAATAATTCCTTACAATGTAAAAAAAATAGTAATATTAATCAAAAATTGGATGATATAAAAAAATATATATATATATTTTGCCATATTGCCCAGCCTTAGACAACATAGTTTTTTTTGTACAATCGAATTCCGGAGTGAACCAGATTTTGTCAAATTATAAATTAAATGTGTCTGAATAAAATATCAGTTACTGTAAATTGAAAGCATTAGTGGAATTGAAGTACATAAATTGTCACTTTGCATCAAATGGCACAACCTGAGGATAGAAATGTGGCACATTGAGTCCGGCAGAATTCAATTATCTGGTCGCAGGTGTTCCTGTGTTTTTTGTAAATTTGCTAGCCACCGAGTAGTTACCGCTGAAGAAAAACCCACTGGAC
This sequence comes from Nerophis lumbriciformis, assembly GCF_033978685.3. Taxonomy (NCBI): domain Eukaryota; kingdom Metazoa; phylum Chordata; class Actinopteri; order Syngnathiformes; family Syngnathidae; genus Nerophis; species Nerophis lumbriciformis. The sequence continues at coordinate 33,108,082 of NC_084549.2, forward strand.
TATGACTGTCACAAAGATTAACCCACTTTCCTGACAGACCAAGGTGCTCCAAAAACTGATTACTCTGCTGCCTTGCACCAAAAAGTGTAATGGAAATGCAAAAGTTAACAAATTTATTGCATTATATTTTCAATATGAACGTGTCCTGTACCATAACAATTGGCTTTTTTTTGTTTTTGTTTTTTTGCATAATGCCATTTTATGAAGAAAAAAGAGAAGTACATATATTTATCAAAAGCATACAAAGGTTCAAAAACTGACTCCCGTTCTTTTTGATCACTTCATCTTTTTCCGACTGTGCCATCCACACTTTGCCATGTCGTGTAACAGGCTTGATTCTGAAAGCTTACAATATTTTATGTGACCGTTCGTCTGACAAGGTAGCACGTTTGACCATGCTCTTTTGGCACTGACAAGCAAACATATTACACTATGGCACGTCTCTAAATGTCAGTTATGTACAGTACCTGATTTTTGTCATCTTGAGCATGTGTGATGATGATGAGGATGACGAAAAAGGCATTATAAGGGATAAAGTTTGAGGTCATACCTTGGCTTGTCTTGGATTTATCATTATTGAAAGATTTCTCTTGTGGCTTGGCTCCGGTTCTTTAATATGTGCTGACAAATCCCTCCCCCTACACCACACAAATGCAACACCCACACACTGCTAGTGGTACGCTTCGTCGACTCTTAGCAATGGACCGTACCTTATGAAAACAAACTTGACATCAGGTATGCTAACTTAATGTCAAGCGAACTGATGAGAGACCTGCCTTGACAGATTGTAGAGGTACAAGGTAGTAACTGTTGGAACATGGCGAGATGATTGCTGTAGTTCAAACCCAGTAAAACCGACGGGACTTGACACTGAAGGATGTTTCCAATATTTCCACTCTTATAGCTAAATAACACAACCACTCTATTAGAGTCATCTCCAAGTATGTTGCAGTGCAGTTCTACACCACTGTCAACTACACTCATTAAATCTAGATACTCCATGACAATTTAACTAATTCCACCTATGCTGTTTAAAATTATATCGCGCAAAGGCGTAATGTTACGATTAACCGTTTTTACTATTGACCGTGATTAAAAAATGTTCGACTACACGGTGTGCTTCAGTCCTCCTCACTAGCTATAAACGGACATTATGCCGATACGTTATTTTTGGTACAACCTGCGCATCTATAGAAAGACACGCTAGTATGCTACATTAGCCTAAATATGGCAGCAGGACAAAGCTGAAGTTGATGATGTGGGAACATTTTGGGTACCTAAAAAAATCACCAAGGAGTCATTGAAGACAATGGCTCACCCATTCGCAAAACCTACCAAAAGAAAGTTGCGGCTAAATACGTTCAATATGGTGCAACTTTTAACGTTAAAGATTGCTTTTCCCCGTCTGTGTTGAATAAACTATAGGCATTGTAAGTTTATACAGCAAACACTAACATAACATCAGGACCTAGTATATTATAATATAACGATACGGGACAGCGTGGCGAAGTTGGTAGAGTGGCCGTGCCAGCAATCGGAGTGTTGCTGGTTACTGGGGTTCAATCCCCACCTTCTACCATCCTAGTCACGTCCGCTGTGTCCTTGGGCAAGACACTTCACCCCTTGCTCCTGATGGCTGCTGGTTAGCGCCTTGCATGGCAGCTCCCGCCATCAGTGTGTGAATGTGTGTGTGAATGGGTGAATGTGGTAATACTGTCAAAGCGCTTTGAGTACCTTGAAGGTAGAAAAGCGCTATACAAGTATAACCCATTTATCATTTATCATTTATACCATGGGATCAAATTATTTGCATTCCTGTTATTAGAAAAAGCATAAAATAGATGATAAAAAATGAATAAATAGGGATGAATGGTGGTTGATGACAATTACACCTGAGTTTATTACCCACATGAGTAACATTCTCCCCTGGGCGATCAATAAAGTTCATTTTAGTCTTTTATAAATACAATTATTAGTTAATTTATTAATTATTAAAAATATATTTTTTCCATTTATATCACTTTGTAAGGAGTTATTTGATTACTGTTTTTCCAACAACAATGAATAACACAGCAACATGTCTTAGGAATATGTAATTTTATAATTTTTTGTGAAATTAATCAATGCATAATAATCATGAAACGTAATTATTACTCAGACTATAATCGTACAGTCAAAATCTGTAATTGTTGCATCCCTACATTGGTGTATGTGTTCTTGGTTTTGGTTAAGGGTTTTAGTCCCTGCAGTGAAATGTGGTTAAATAGAGCAGAAAACATGTATTGCACTGTCCTTGTAGAACCATCATGAAAGATTCAAGTGTGCGTGAGGATGGGAGTGCAACAGATCACATCTTATTTGAACAAAACATGTCTTTCCAAACTGATGGCACATGACTGGTACAAGAATGTGTGTGGCCTGACTTTGTGTTGGATCGCGAACATCACTGTGTCACAAACTACATTTGTTTTTCTCCTATGTAAGCTAACTGGTCGCTTCTTTTCCCTCTGGTTACCTCTCTTCACACAGTCCTGTCCATCCACGCTGTCGCCATACAGTTCACCAAGGAGCCGAAGTCCCAGGATGCTTTGCATGGCCGCAGCGCCATGCTCCGCTGCGAAGTCAGCGATCCGACCAACATCACGTACAGCTGGCTCCACAATGGCCAGCCCCTGGACAACAGCGAGAGACGCTACCAGGAGGGCAGCAATCTCAAGTTCACCGCTGTGGAGCGCCAGCTGGATGCTGGAAACTTTGAGTGCGTCGCATTAAACATGGCCACAGCGGAGGTGCTCCATTCCACCAACGCCTCCTTCAACATCAAATGTGAGTGTTCCTTTTCAGGCCGCGTTCTGGCCGTGCTAGCCTGATTTCCTGAGTGAAAATGACCAGTTGACAGGGTTTCATAATGGCAGCCAGGATGTGCATCCAGTTTCTGGATCAAAAAATCTAAACAAAAGTTGCAGTGTAGAATGGCGGTTAAAATGAGCTGAAGGAATGTTTCCACTTTGTAGTCTTTTTCTTTGAGGCTTCCTCTCCCCTTCCTAAAGGTAACTAGATATGTGCCACAAAACATGTGTTTCTTGTAACTTTCTGTTCTTCGTTACATCACACTCTCTTTTCAAAAGCCTTTTGTCTGGATGTTACTGTGCTGTACCTTCTAGCTATGTAATTATTTAGCTTTAGTGTAACAGCAGTGTTCTTTCTCTGTACTTTTTGTCTTCAGAACTAGGCAGAAAGTTTTCTTTGTGTTTTATTAATTTATTGCAATGGTTTCACAGAATGATACAATGTATTGTCCTTTAAAGGGGAACTGCACTTTATTTTTTAATTTTGCCTATAATTCACAATCTTTATGAGAGACAAGAACACGTCTTTTTTTTTAATGCATTCTAACTCGTAAATAAAAGTCAGCTTACAATGGAGCCAATGGGAGCCAAGACGTCATTGCATCTATTGCATCTATTTGGACCATAAAACCCAATAAATAACCATCCAAAAAGCGCCAACAATACTCCATCTACATTTGGTGACTTGAATATTCAACAAATATTAGCGATATTTTTATTATTATGGTGAAACTGCACAATTTTTTTTCTCAGAATTTTCAACTAACTTGAAGTGTTTTGCCAAGAGGATTATTTGTAATATGTACATTTTCAGAATGTGCTTGTTTTATTTTTGGCCAAAGTAAGATATAGAAAATTATTTTTAAGTTGTCTTTTTTTTTTGTAATTATTATGCCATGATTTTATTAATACTAAGGCTTATTGCAAGAAAGCCTAAATGAGGTAAAGCCTAATCTTAATTCTCTATTGTCTCCACCAGCAGCTATTTGTGTCGTGTGATGTTACCTAAGCATAGTTTACAAAGAAACTCATCAGTTTTTACAAAGTGTTCTAATGTTGATGGAACTTCATTAATGTGTTATGCTTAAACATGATCTAGTGTGTTAATAAAGCTGAGTTGAGTCGCTCCAGTCCAATAATAAAAAGAAAAACAAGTCAAACATGATATACCAGTTGTCATGACACAAAGTAAACTACTACTATCTGGTGGCAGGTGATGCATGTAGAGGATGTTTATGGAGTTTAATCCCCTTTGAACATTGAGGAAATGCATTGTAAATATGTGGTTGTAAAGCAGTTAAATTATATAGCCTATTTTAGAACCTCATATTGTACATATATATTTTCTTTTTGATTGCACATCTATGTAAATAGTAGATGAAAAGATTGTGTAGGATGTGAAAGATGTTACTCATAATGTAACATTCATTCACGCAGCTTCATGTTCAGTTTCCAGACATACACAACAATTTTTTGTTAGAAAATACTACTTCTGTTTGTAATACATTTAACTATATATATGGCAGAAATACTTTTCTATTTTCAAGTAATACACCTTTGTGTCAACAAGCCGTTTTGAAGCAAATGCTCAATGAGAACTGAGGATTTAGAGTTGACTTTGCTTTACAGATGCATTTTGCTAGCTTGGAGGCATTTATTCAGTGATATTTACACATGGGTAATTTTCATTTTGCATGGGAATCTGACATAGCTTGCTTGGCATTATTATTATTGAGAATGCATTAAAGGAGCTGTTTGCAACAATGACATGCCTGCCTAGAGTGCGCTAACGCTGAGCACTTATTAGCTTTGTTTGATGTCAGCTAATGATAGCGGTTTCGCAAAGTTAATCTACTAATGTTAGGTATCCTATAGTAACAACAACATGACTGCAAATTGTTAGTTGCTTCTCTGGGACTAATTTTGTGTATGTGCACACGCTTTGCTAAAACATGTGTATGAGACAGCAGTGAGGGACAGCCTAAGCACCAGACATTCTCCCTGGTCCAATGCGCAATTTTTTATGAAAACATTTAGTAATTGAGAAAATTAAATATGTTTTGTTCAACAACTAATAGAAACATAAGCTAGTCGGTGGTTTAAAAAATGTAACTTTGAGCAAGTTGCAAACAGTCACTGTAAGTATTTCCTTTTTTGTAACTCTTAGTAGGGTAGCCACCCGCAATAGTGTTAATCACACTTGAGTAGTCCAGCTGGTCCACCATCAATTTGTTTGAATTTAGAATCAATCTTTCCATAAGAAAATGTATAGAAATTACAATGATCAATTCCAAAATGCTAACATATTTAAAATGTTTAACTTTAAAATAAATCCAATAACAAAAGGAAATGTTGAAGGCAAATCACCATACCGACATATTCTGCTGAGCAGCCACACTGTAATTTGGCTCAAAGGAAGCATTCTACAACCCATGGAAACACCTTAATCTGATTGTGTTTGGCTTTTGAAAAGTCGGACTAACACCTAAATTATGCGATTGAAAACCAGATGTCTCCAGTGGGTGTGTGCTGCTACAAGGGACCTTTCATGTAGCACATGTGCCAGTCTCAACAAGCGGGACATAACCTGGAAGCGGATCCCGTTCAATGAAAAACATAGGCAACAACTAAAATGAAGAGGAGAGTGTTTATTTACTTCACAAATTAAAAGAAAATAACATTTTGAAGCGCATCGATGGGAGAAAAAAAAGAAACTGAGATTCTGTGTGGAGTTTGCATGTTCTCCCAGTCACTGCGTGGGTTCCCTCCGGGTACTCTGTTTTCCTCCCACCTCCAAGGACATGCATCTGGGGATAGGTTGATTGGCAACACGAAATTGGCCCTACTGTGTGAATGTGAGTGTGAATTCTGTCTGTGTTGGCCTTGCGATGAGGTGGCTACTTGTGCGAGGTGTACCTCGCCTTCTGCCCGAATGCAGCCCCACCTGACACAACAACGACATCCTCGGCTCTGATCCCACATCGGGGCAAGTGATTCTGAAACAACTCAACACAATGACAAACCTTGAAAGGTGACCGGTGCAATGGATGCTGAGTAGATACGGTTAATAATGTGAGAGTCCAGTCCATAAGGGGTTCAGCAGGGCATCCTCTTGCATGTAGACATGTAAACAAAAATGCCTTGTTATGGTGTGTTGTCATAGGTCAACCGGAAAAGCAATACATTAATCCGTGTTAAAATAAATTAGCGTCCCTCAGTGAACGGAAGGCATACGGCGTATGACAAATAGTCGCATTAGAGAGTGTGCATAGACACTGAGACTTCACATGTAAGTGTGTAAATACAAAAAAAATAACTATTGGAGAAATCAGACTAATTTAGTGTATGGAAACACAGTCGCTGACATCTGTGTTGGCATCACACTAAACAAAATAGTTTTAAAAAGAAACCAAATAGACTGTGGTGGAATTAATCAATCCTTTACATTAGAGAGCTTCTGACATAGTGACATTTCAGACGGTGTTTATTGGACTTTAGAGAGGCATTTGTCCAACCTGTAGATTTGTTTGAATTTAGGGATTACAATAATGTTGGCCCTGCGATGAGGTGCCGACTTGTCCAGGGTGTACCCCTGCCTTCCGCCCGAATGCAGCTGAGATAGACTCCAGCACACCCGGCGACCCCGAAAGGGACAAGCGGTAGAAAATGGATGGATGGATTATTATGATATTAGTTGTATAGCTAAACCCGTCAAAGTAGTATTCAGCAATAACTCTTTCAGGATCAAATTGTATGCCTCGTTTGGTTTGCGTGTATCAACTCATTTTCTCTGCCATAATGTGCAGGTGGGCTCTCTGTGGATCACTTTACATAGATCAGATCCTGTTATGACCAATGTTCTCATATTTCTCCAACATACATTTAACGGGCGATAAAGCCACACACAGCTTTTAAAGACCCCCTCTGGCGCTAATTCTGCCTGAGCATTCACTCATGTGTATGTTACTTTGCGTGCATAGTAGTAAATATAAGCTATAGGGGGAGGGGGTGGTCTTCATGTACTGTACCACAGTAGGTTTTATCCCCCACCTTCATCTACCAATCCCCCCGACTCCTCCTCCCAGCCTCTGGCGAGAGGGAGAGAGTTAATTTATCTTGCTCTCAATGGTGGGTAAGCAAATCCTGTCAGTTGAGAGTTATTCAGAGTAATTATCCCCCCTCTGCGTTCACTAATAGGGGTTCAGCCCCCCTTCGTCCCTTTGTCCCGCTTGGTCACTGGGTCTCCATGGCGAGATCGCGTCCAGCAGAGGCATCGGGGCCAAGCCTCGCCATTGTCAGCATGTTGTTGGTCCTGGAGGCGACACTTGGCTTGACACCGCGGAACAACATGCAGACAGACTAATGTTTTGGAACACTCTTGCATGGATGTGCAACTGGCACTAGCAAGACACTCAGTCACATCCTTGGTTAATCTGCACGAACAAAAGCAACCACACACGCCATCTTGTCCTAATCACCCAGCGTGTGTCTTACCTAGGGATGATGTTCGAAACCGGTTGTCCCGATTGTTCGATAAGAAAAGAACCGATTCCATGGATTCAAATCCCTTTTTGAAAACTGGTTCCCATTATCGAAGCCACTATACCGTATTTTCGCGACCATAGGGCGCACCGTATTAAAATGCGCCGTGTCCGTTACGGGTGCTATTTCTGTACTTAACGCATAAATAAGGAGCAACGTATTTTTGGGCGCAGGCATGGTTAAACATACGCTAGCTTAAAACATACGCTAGCTTAAAACATACGCTAGCTTAAAACATACACTAGCTTAAAACATACGCTAGCATGCATGGACGCTGTTTTAAAAAGGCAGCTGGAGCAAAGCTGAGTTCGGTTGTACTTTATTGAAGTATTTATCAATGTACTCACATTATTTTTTGATCAATCCTCATCCACAAATCCATCAAAGTCCTCATCTTCTGTGTCCGAAATGAACAGCTGGGAAAGTTCTCCATCTAACACAGCAGATTCCCTCTCCTCATTTTCAAAGTCAGTCTCGTTGTCCATTAGCATAGCAAGCAAGCACAAGAGTAAAAGCCGACTTCTCTTGCCCCATTGTGCGTATCGATTCGCTACCGTGCTAATCCCCTTCTTCTCCACAGTGTGCTTCACCGGGATGTCGAAAGTGAGTGCCACCTCGTCCATGTTGGTGATGTGATTGTCGGCAATTTTTTTATTTACAACGCACATAGCAGCACTATATGCTCACTGGGGACGTGCCTTTAGCGTCCTCTCTCACCTGAAACCTTCACCCTATAACGGCCGCATGCTGTCCTCAGTCATGTCCGCTTTTCCTCCATATAAACAGCGTGCCGGCCCAGTCATATAACATCTATGGCTTTTGGAACTCCGTGCACACACAACGACCTATCTGGATTCAATAAGAGATTCGATAAGGAATCGGTTTGATAAGAGGATTCGATAATGGGCTCAAACTCGATAATTTCTTAATGAACATCATCCCTAGTCTTACCTGTATTTTATTAGCAGCTGTGCTTTCAAAACCTCTTTCCTAAATACAACCTTAACTCCCTCTGCTCTCATCCCGTCAACGGCTATTGTATTTTTATCAAAAATGACCCACACACCAACCATTAGCTTTACTCCGTCACGCCATTTCATTGAATCTTTTGAATATGAAGCCCAGGGGTGTTGGCCTTTGTCAAGCACAGCTGATCAAATCTGACACCACACTTTCCCTCAACCTTCTTTATCTATTTATTTATTCCACAGCGTGAGCCCAGCCTGTATTTACATACCCATATGGTCCTGCCAATCTAACAAAAATCTCTTAGAAAGCATCTTTTATGCCGCTTTCAGAAAATGGCAACAAACAAGTTCACTCACACATACTGCTACTATGGTGAAGGAATCTGCCTCAACAATATTATTTTCTTAAATCATCTGTTGTCATCCCCGTGTTGATCCGGCTTCCTGTATTGTCTCCCACCACACAATAATAATTATACATCCTTATCGGTGGCGTGTAAGGCCAGGCGTACTCTCAGTCATTTAGACACTTAGTCATGCATTCTGTGACGGCTTATAAGCAAGTATGTGTGCCTCCTAATAGGTTATGAAAGAGTGCCTTCTGTTTGTCAAGTGGACAGCTGGTAGAAACCTGAGCTAAGGATTTAGGGGTTATAGAATGTGCAACTGTCAAAAAATCCGGGTCAGGCTTCATTTGGTCATTAGAATAGCATAACCAATAATGTCCGATGTGTCAAGAGTTCATTGAGAGTGTCAATTGTTCTCTGTCGACAGACTGAAAAGTGTGTTTTGCATGGTTTATCTAAATGCTCACACTTGCTGCCCAATTTGAAATTAGGATAACAAGCATCTCGAGGCTTACCTCTGAATTTGTTAATTAATCAACCAGGGTTAGCCTCGACAGCGACAGTTTGGGAATGGTGTATGCTACACCGTTGGGATGAACTAGAACAGAGATTGGGATTTAGGCCTTCTCTCTGACCAAAACATTTTCTTCTGGATGAATGGAGAAACGATTCCTTCCAGAAAAGTGAAACCTAATATAGTTGCAAAGAGGGCTCTAATTTTCTTTTATATTCACTTCCTTTAAGTGTAAATGGATATATAGCCAAATATGTGTTCATTTGCTCAGTTCAACCTTTGGCTCAAACCATCCATCCATCCATTTTCTACCGCTTGTCCCATTGAGGTAGCAGTGGATGCTGGAGCCTACAACCAACAACCACAAATCCCAACAGAATGAGAGTTAAGTCGAGCAGCGCTTGGCAGTGAGCTAAAAGCTCTGACCAGTTCGCTCATTACCTGGCATGGCTCTTAAGGGGTAAGAAAAAGTATGATACACCAAGTACACAGCCACACAAGCTAGCATGCATTACATATATTTGTAGCTATGAAAGAGTTGACAAATAAGTGTTGGTTGAACCATTACATTGTTATATTCATTCTGCAAAAAAAAGACTCACAAGAAAGTGACAAAACGCCATATACTGTACAGTTATTGTTGTTGATGAATACTGCCGGAATCTAACACCCACCTGTTGTTCAGGGCAGATTTGATGATAGTCATTCAACTGAACTGAAGTGAACACCACCCTCCTCCCCCCCATTGGGTTTTATCAAAACCCTAAGCTAATTAGAGGCGGTCCTTGTAGCCTAAATGGTTCCTCTTCGCCTCGTCTATCTTCCTCTTCACTAAGTTAGAGCCGCTATTGTCAGGATTGACCTTGACTGAAACACACAATTAGCATAGTTGTCAAAGACTTTTAGAAGTGTGTACACAAACCTGCATGCTTGGGGGCACTTGTGTAATTTCCCTTCCTCATTGCAGTATGGGCTGCATCTCACTCATCACTGCATGCACACACACCTCCTTGACAGATGCAAACAAACACTTGTCCAACTTTAGCAAGATGTACACAGTTGTTGGGGCATCTGTCTTTGGACAGCACTAAAGACTATTGCCTGGCCAAGACAGGGGGTGTGAAGGCTATTAGATAAAAATATATTCAGTATGACAGGTATCCCCTGAGCACCCTCCTGCCTCTTGCAGGCACTCTGCCTCGCCACTGCTGTCTCCGGTGGATGCCATGCATATTTTATTGAGATGATACAAACCTTGATGGCTGCAGCCACGGGCCATAGGAATGTCAGATACATTGTAACTCAGACAAAAATATAATAAGCTCAATGACAAGGTGCTTAATGGCAGCAACCCAAACAAATGAGGCATCGGGAGAATGTGAAATACAGTACTTCCAAAGTCAAGTTCTGTGAGTCAGATTTCAATATTTTATCTCTAAATAATCTACACAGTGTATGTTCTTTACTTGGGAAGTTACATTTATTTTTAGGAAGTGATGAGGTGAGGCTTACACACATCATATTTTTTTGCAATTTATAGGCAAATTCTTGGAGGTTCAAGGTTCTCCAGATTTGTCCTAGTGATGCATCCAAGTAGGACAAAGGATCAAATTACTTTTGTCCTCCTTCTTTGTGCACGTTCATCAGTCACAGCCACACCGTAGATCAAGTTTCGTGATCCTGTGCATGGGCTTTTGCTACTCCTCATAATGTAATATTCATTCATCTAGGCTGTTTGAATCAAAATACAGTGGGAGCCCATTTTTTTCTTTCGTTATTAAAGTACAGCATAGTGCCACTCAAAGCTACTGATTGTACTCCATATGGTAACTCTGTATTGTGTCCAAGTGTGTCCTCAAGTTCTAAAAGTCAGTTGTCAAGTGTGACAAAATGGTTAAATGGGTACTTTCTTTGGGGTACTAGCACAGTGATAATTCATTGTTATGGTATTTTTTTCTACTTGTTTATGTATGTTTGAAAGAAAAAAGATAAATATTATGATCTAAATAACATGCAAAATGGTGTAGTAATATTGAATGGAAGTACTGCCACAGTGATGCAGCTATTAGCTTAATGTGTCATACATACATCCCATGACGGTGAATAGCAGGAGGCCACTTAACTCAATTTCTCCTCCTGTCTTTCTCCTTAACACTTCTTGTCTTTTTCTCCACCCACTTAAAATCATTCTGTGTTTTTTTTTTTGCCCTGCAGGGTTAGAAAGTGGTGGCGTGACATTAAAAGAGCCCGCCTCAGAGGGGGAAATTGAGAGCTCTGCACGCGTCACGCTTCGCTGCCACATTGACGGACACCCACGGTTAGTCCTCAATTCCACTCTTTGGCATGCAATGTACAAGAACATGTATCAGTCTGTCCTAACCTCATTTCTTCTACTTCTCAGGCCTACATGCCAGTGGTTCAAGGACGGGGTAAAGTTGACAGAGAAGAGTCATCAGATCAACAACAAGGAGCGTACGCTCACCTTCAAAAGCGCCACTCCGGACGACAACGGCCTGTTTTACTGCTGCGCCAAAAATGCAGCCGGTCATGTCTGCAGCAATAGCAACTTTACTCTCAACATCATAGGTCAGAGTTATGTCAAACATTGAGCGTCTAATGACACAACATGGGCTCAGTTTTGTATGTTTTTAGTATTGGATTTAACATTTCCTGTTTTATATTCAATATGTTTACTTTACTGGAGTGCACTGTAACAGACCATCAGTGTATTTCTATTTCCGCTTGCTAATTTCAGCTTGTTTTTGCATTTTGTTTGCTTGTGTGACACTTACTGTTGTCGCCAGTGCACCACAGAGAGAAAGAAATACAGTACATTCAGCATCTGCCTTGGAAACCCAATGCCCGCTTCAGACTAATTAGCCAGCTGCCACACACACACACACACACACACACACACACACACACACACACACACACACACGCGCACACACTCACACACACAAACATGTAATATTAGCACCTGTTTAATTGTTGAGTTTCCAGTTACTGTGTTATTACCAGTGGCACTTCCATGGGGCTTCTTTTTGAGGCAGCCTTTACAGATAAGCAGTTTTGCAAAGCAGTCACAGCTTTCCCGCAAACCTCCTGGGTAGGGCAGGTGTACTATGAGTGTTCTGCAAAGACTAATTTGGCCTTTAATCATAATTACTCCAAGCCATATAGAATTACAACGGGGTATAGGTAGAGTACCACTTTCTAAAGCTATTAAATGAAAGCAAATTACAGATAGCCAGTGTTGGGACTAACGCGTTACAAAGTAACGCGTTACTGTAACGCCGTTAGTTTCGGCGGTAACTAGTAATCTAACGCGTTATTTTTTATATTCAGTAACTCAGTTACCGTTACTACATGATGCGTTACTGCGTTATTTTACGTTATTTTTTATGTAGTATTGGCTAGAAACTGAGGATCTGATCGTGTTTTATGGCAGCGAAGCAATGACATGCTTCTGATTCTTCCTCTGCGCTCTCTGTGTGTATGTGTGGGTGTGGGGAGGGTAGGGGAGGGGGGTGCGCAATACAACGTAAACCGTTGGCCAACAAAAAAGTAACCACAGAACACTATATGACTATACGGTATAGTGTTCTGTGGTTACTTTTTGGTTGGCCAAGCGGACGTGACGACAGGCTGTCCTCACTCAGGTCCGCACGGACCTGGAGGGGCGTGCCTTAAGTCCGGCTGGAAATCGGGAGAAATTTGGGAGAATGGTTGTCCCGGGGAGAGGCACTGAAATTCGGGAGGGTTGGCAAGTATGAGATATTCTCACTTCTTTTCTTTTGTCTAGCACAAAGAAAATAACATTTTAGTTAAATGTAAGTTGTGTCTTGGATCAAAGATCCCGTCTCCTGCCCAAAACAACAATTCAAATCTGCCTGGTTAGGCTCTGTGTATGTCACGTGTGCCTTCCTTAGGTGAAGCCAGCTTTACAGCTATGTTGTTGATTGATTGATTGCAACTTTTATTAGTAGATTGCACAGTACAGTACATATTCCGTACAATTGACCACTAAATGGTAACACCCCAATAAGTTTTTCAACTTGTTTAAGTCGGCGTCCACTGATTCATGATACAGATATATACTATCAAATATATACTAACATCATAATACAGTCATCACACAAGATAATCATCAGAGTATATACATTGAATTATTTACAATCCGGGATGTGGGATATGGGGGGGGGGTTAGGTTTGGTTGGTATCAACACTTCTGTCATCAACAATCAGCATCAACAATTGCATCATCAGAGAAATGGACATTGGAACAGTGTAGGACTGACTTGGTAGGATATGTATAGCAAGTAGTGGACACAGAGAGAGAGATCAGAAAGTATAAGAAAAAATTTCTACATTTGATTATTTACAATCCGAAGAGGTATTATGTGGAAAGGAGGGTGTTAGTTTAGGGTTGTAGTTGCCTGGAGGTGTTCTTTTAGTGCGGTTTTGAAGGAGGATAGAGATGCCCTTTATTTTACACCTGTTGGGAGTGGATTCCATATTGAAGTGGCATAGAAAGAGAATGAGTTAAGACCTTTGTTAGTTTGGAATCTGGGTTTAACGTGATTAGTGTTAGTGTTATGCTGTTTGTTACTTATGTATGTTATGTTGCAGCTATTTAAAATAGTTTTGTCAGTTTGTTCTGGCCTGAAATAAATTGGCCCTTTGAAACATATCTTTGTCTTTGTGTGTTGTATGTAGACCACATTGCTTAGCAGAGTTCAGTGATGCAAATGCATGTCAAGTTGATCAACAGATTGTATTATTCTCCAGTGCAATAACAGTACTGAAATGATAATGATAATGAGAGCTTTAAAAACAAAAAGTAGAAGAAGTAACTAAATAGTTACTTTTCACAGTAACGCATTACTTTTTGGTGTAAGTAACTGAGTTAGTAACTGAGTTACTTTTGAAATAAAGTAACTAGTAACTGTAACTAGTTACTGGTTTTCAGTAACTAACCCAACACTGCAGATAGCCATACAATAATGCAGATGTTCTGATTTTGTGACGGCAACATTAAACAAATCAACATCATTAAGTTTCTCAGAGATTCCATTGTGGCATTTCTTTTGTAAATTGAAATGTTCACATTTTTGCAGCACTGCAACTGTCATTTCTGTGACTGCTCTTGCTTGAAGGCTTTCTCACTCCTTTGTAAACTGTTAGACTGAGAGAGGTTGGCGTATCGGATTTAGACAACAAATGTAGTTTCATTTAAATCAATTTAAATTCATTTATTTTCAGCCAAACATTTTGACTATTCATTTTGTATATTTGCAGTTTTTACAACTACTGTAACTAGTCAGGTTTCTATCAAATTTTTTGAGATATTTGGGTAAAGCAGTGGTTTTGATAAGCCAAAGTTCAATGAAACATTCAGTGTGACCTCATTAAGTAGGGCTTATGAGGTGTTGACACACACCAGCACCTGAGGGCCTGTGCTGCTGTTGGCAGCTTTTAATAAATGGCAGTGCACATACAGGAGAGCTTGATGGTCTAATGCTTACAGATGCAATCATGGAGATGTTTGTCTACCTCTCTAACAGACAAGAGCTTTCCCCGTCCAGTGGTTACCCCTGAGGACCAGGTGGTTCTGAGGAATGAAGAAGCTGTGTTCCACTGCCAATTCACTGCCGTGCCGCCTCCTACGCTGGAGTGGTACCATGAAAATGAGCTGCTAGTGAACAAATCTCGGTAAATACTTTTGCAAAACTCTTGTATTTTTGCCGCTCAAATGTTTTTTCTTGTTCCCGCATCTTTCTCCTCTGTTTCCTTCCCCATTATGCCTAATAAGTTTCAGCTCTGCTTGTCATACTGTGGAGCAATGGTGCATTCTCTGGAGCCCTATAAACTAGAGCCCTTGAGTCGTACTCTGTTTTGTTTTTGCTGTTGCAGCTCAAGCTGGAGATGAATTGCACATTAAGGAATGCTGTTACTGAAATATGAATGCTGTAAAGTTCCTCTATAATCTACTATACTTCATTTTAACATGGCTGTTTTCTCTTGAGAGGCTTTGTAGGTCTCCAGTGTTCTTGCACAGGGTGGAAAAAGCCCTCAAGCTGCAATCAGCTTACCATGTCCCCTGTAAACATGTAAGCTCTCGATCACGTGTGTTAAGCGGCAAGCCGGCAGGAAACTATAGAAAAAGAAATCTGCTATTTTTTATATGATTTAAGTTTTTTAAATAATTACGTTTATGTTTCTTGTAGGGATGTAACGGTAAACAGTGATAAACAGCGGTAAAATTCCAGACGGATAGTAAAACTGTTTACATTTATAATTATCAAAAAAACATCATTT
Source organism: Nerophis lumbriciformis (assembly GCF_033978685.3). NCBI lineage: Eukaryota > Metazoa > Chordata > Actinopteri > Syngnathiformes > Syngnathidae > Nerophis > Nerophis lumbriciformis. The sequence continues at coordinate 33,123,623 of NC_084549.2, forward strand.
ATTAATGCATTTTAGGCAACACTGCTCATTTCCTGGAAACTGAGTCGTTTGGCTTGAGAAAACTTAGCGGAAAGCAACTACGCGGACCTTGTTCCAGAGATTTTCCCTCCTAGTAAACAGAGCCGATCACTTTGTTTCACTTTATTTTTCTCGCTTCACTTCTGTAGCGTAGAGTCTGTAGTGTGTTGAAGAGCGCATTGCTGTTATTAGATGGCGACAGGTGTGTACAAAATTGGAGACAGACGCATTTGTCCCATATTAAAAGTACACCGTAGAAGAGAAAAATATGTGATGTTGCTCTCAGTTTCCCAATACAGCGTCTTTCACTCAACTGCTGTGACTGAGAGTTTTTAACGTGTGGAAACATGCTGCAGTCGATGTGTAGGGAACGTTGCCACAACTTGTTTATAAACTCTTGCCATTTGTTTACTGGGATGGCCACTCGTACTTTATTTAACCGCTAACTTTATCAGTGTTCCAAAAACATCAATAATAGCTCAAATGTTTTGTCATCTCATCAAATTGAACACAGGCTGTGAACTGTCCAACATGCCGGGTTGTCAGTGAGGCACAAAGATTGTGTATTATCACAACTGTTTATTTTTGTTTGACTGAGCCACATGGTGTTGTTGGAGAAGAACAAAGCTTGTTTATTAGACTCTGTCTTCATTAGCCAAACAGCAATGTGTTTTATATTGATATCAAATATTAAACACCATGTTTTTTACATTACTCATTTAAAAAAATATTACTTTAAAAACCATTCATGTGACATGGCCTTTTTTTTAATGTTTTATGATGTATAATTAATTCCTATACGACATGTTTCTGCTCAAACTCCTAATGGATCACTCCTGATACAGCATGTACATGTACACACATTAATACATGTAAATGTACATAACTTAAAAAAAACCCTCTCTCTATCAAAATGTTAAAATAGCATCATGTAATGAAAAAAAGCTGACACGTTGATACTAATAATGAACAAAAACACAGATATCTGTCTTTAAATACAAACCCCGTTTCCATATGAGTTGGGAAATTGTGTTAGATGTAAATATAAACGGAATACAATGATTTGCAAATCATTTTCAACCCATATTCAATTGAATGCACTACAAAGACAAGATATTTGATGTTCAAACTCATACATTTTTTTTTTTTTTTGCAAATAATAATTAACTTAGAATTCATAGCTGCAACACGTGCCAAAGTAGTTGGGAAAGGGCATGTTCACCACTGTGTTACATGGCCTTTCCTTTTAACAACACTCAGTAAACGTTTGGGAACTGAGGAGACACATTTTTTAAGCTTCTCAGGTGGAATTCTTTCCTATTCTTGCTTGATGTACAGCTTAAGTTGTTCAACAGTCCGGGGGTCTCCGTTGTGGTATTTTAGGCTTCATAATGCGCCACACATTTTCAATGGGAGACAGGTCAAGACTACAGGCAGGCCAGTCTAGTACCCGCACTCTTTTACTATGAAGCCACGTTGATGTAACACGTGGCTTGGCATTGTCTTGCTGAAATAAGCAGGGGCGTCCATGGTAACGTTGCTTGGATGGCAACATATGTTGCTCCAAAACCTGTATGTACCTTTCAGCATTAATGGCGCCTCCACAGAGTTGTAAGTTCCTCATGTCTTGGGCACTAATACACCCCCATACCATCACAGATGCTGGCTTTTCAACTTTGCGCCTATAACAATCCGGATGGTTCTTTTCCTCTTTAGTCCGGTGGACACGACGTCCACAGTTTCCAAAAAAAATTTGAAATGTGGACTCATCAGACCACAGAACACTTTTCCACTTTGTATCAGTCCATCTTAGATGAGCTCAGGCCCAGCGAAGCCGACGGCGTTTCTGGGTGTTGTTGATAAACGGTTTTCGCCTTGCACAGGAGAGTTTTAACTTGCACTTACAGATGTAGCGACCAACTGTAGTTACTGACCATGGGTTTCTGAAGTGTTCCTGAGCCCATGTGGTGATATCCTTTACACACTGATGTCGCTTGTTGATGCAGTACAGCCTGAGGGATCGAAGGTCACAGGCTTAGCTGCTTGCGTGCAGTGATTTCTCCAGATTCTCTGAACCCTTTGATGATATTATGGACCGTAGATGGTGAAATCTCTAAATTCCTTGCAATAGCTGGTTGAGAAAGGTTTTTCTTAAACTGTTCAACAATTTGCTCACACATTTGTTGACAAAGTGGTGACCCTCGCCCCAACCTTGTTTGTGAATGACTGAGCATTTCATGGAATCTACTTTTATACCCAATTATGGCACCCACCTGTTCCCAATTTGCCTGTTCACCTGTGGGATGTTCCAAATAAGTGTTTGATGAGCATTCCTCAACTTTATCAGTATTTATTGCCACCTTTCCCAACTTCTTTGTCACGTGTTGCTGGCATCAAATTCTAAAGTTAATGATTATTTGCAAAAAAAAAAAAAGTTTATCAGTTTGATCATCAAATATGTTGTCTTTGTAGCATATTCAACTGAATATGGGTTGAAAATGATTTGCAAATCATTGTATTCTGTTTATATTTACATCTAACACAATTTCCCAACTCATATGGAAACGGGGTTTGTATACGGATAACGTTTATCCATAGCATTTTATTAGACATTACAAATTACATGATAGCGTCGCGTTCACACTCCACCACAACACTGTTTTACATAACATAATGAATAATCCTAATTAATAATCTTGATTTCAAAATTGATAAAATAATCATGATTATTATTTTGGCTATAATTGTGCAGCCCTGTATGTAAGACAAGATCTCATACATTAACCCTATTTGTATCTATATGGACAAAGAGTGCGGTTATGTCTTATGGCAATCAGATGCTATCTTGCTAAATTATTTGTCTCTTATGTCCATAAGGCACCATCTTGCACAATTTTCAAATGTATTTTATTTATTTACGTTATTTCATTTTTTTCTGCCATATTACTTTGTTTATAATGCATATGCACATTCAATTTCAACTTGAGGTACATGAAACACAGTGTTCTTATCTACAATATTTCTTCTATAAATGAATTCATTTTAAATGTTTTTTTTTAAACCTGGTTAAAAGATTTCAGTACATATCAGGAAGGGGATTCATATGGCCCCATTATTCACAATTTACCTGACACGCGAAACGTGACAATTGGGGTGTGCACTATCCACTTTAGCCGCCAGACGGCAGTAGAGTGTTGAATATCTTCTAATGTGTTTTGTGGCAATTCCAACTTTGACCACAGTGTCAGTTGCTATGCTGAGTGGCGCTTTCCATCATTTTCAGCAGACTGCATTGCAAAAATGATTAACCTTTCTCTCTTCCTCTCATGCGAGAGCCACCCAGGGATGGGGCCAAGTACTTTTTGAAAATTTTGAGCACATTTAAGAATACCATGATAATAATCGGGATAACTTTGGTCATCCATCCATTTTCTACCGCTTGTCCCGTTCGGGATCGCGGGGGGTGCTGCAGCCTATCTCAGCTGCATTTGGGCGAAACCGGGGTACACCCTGGACAAGTCGCCACCTCATTGCAGGGCCAACACAGATAGACAGACAACATTCACACTCACATTCACACACTAGGGCCAATTTAGTGTTGCCAATCAACCTATCCCCAGGTGCATGTCTTTGGAGGTGGGAGGAAGCCGGAGTACCCGGAGGGAACCCACCTGCGATGAGGGGGCGACTTGTCCAGGGTGTACCCCGCCTTCCGCCCGAATGCAGCTGCAATAGGCTCCAGCACCCCCCCGCGACCCCAAGAGGGGATGGATGGAACTTTGGTCACAATAACCGTGATAAAGCACCCCCCCGCGACCCCAAGAGGGGATGGATGGAACTTTGGTCACAATAACCGTGATAAGAAATATTTAAACCATGACATCCCTAGTTGCTTGGTGTGTTACACAACATGCAACACAAAGCCCTGTTGCTGCAGTTTCACCTAAAGCCTGTTGGTCAGATTTTCAGAGGTGGACAACATCCCACTGCATCTCTCTCTGCATGTGTGTGAACATAAACAGAATGCGTATGTACTATAGATTTTTGTTTAAATTTATAGGTCTGCATGGCCAGCTGCCAGTGTTAGAATGGGAAATAAACAACTAGCTAATATTGTATTCGTCATTTCAGCACCAGTTTAATAGCCCTGCAGACGACACGACAATATGTTATTGCCTCCATATTTTTTGCTGAAGCTGCTACTTATTGTACACAGTTTTTTCCACACAGTAATTGTGCAAGCAACCTGCCAGTGTTTGCAGAGACATCACTACCTTGGTAGAGTAAATATTTTTTGTGTGCCTGAAAACTCAGTAACCATTTGTGTTATTTGAAAATAAGGGCTCCAGTGCAGCCTGTTTGTGTTTATTGATTAGGGTGTATAAAAGCAACAGAAGAATGCAGCTCTCTGCACCCCATCCGAGCCCTGCTTTATGTCTATGAAAATAATAAGAAAAAAAAAACAACTTAACTGAAAAACAATTTTCGCCAGTGAGGGAACTTTTTCCCTATCACCCAGTCACCTTGAGAGACACGTGTGAAAACACTTCTTCTCACTATGTATTTCATGTTACTGTAAACATGTGTTCTTTGTCAATATCTGTGAAAGCTTCCTCCAAAGTGAGGTTATCTTCCACTCAATAGTCGTGCGGGAAACTCTCAGAGCTGGTTTTAATCTCAAAACAGGGGAAGAACAAAAACATAGAATACCCAAAACTCTTCTTAGGATTTGCATGTGTGCATATTCAGTAATGATCTGTATGGACCAGTCTTGGAATAATTCTTTAATTAATGAATCATGTATTGAGCTCCACTTCCCTGCTTGTCACTCAGCATCAAGGGTTGGAATTGGGGTTTAAATCAACAAAAATGATTCCCGGGCGCGGCCACCACTGATGCTCACTGCTCCCCTCACCTCCCAGGGGGTGATCAAGGGTGATGGGTCAAATGCAGAGAATAATTTCGCCACACCTAGTGTGTGTGTGACAATCATTGGTACTTTAACTTTTAACTTAACCACTAGTCACTTAATTATTTATCTTACTAGAACATATTTGGAAGTCCTATGATTCCAGTTATATGTGGGGACAGTTCAAGATAAACACTTTTGTGTTCCCGCATTAAGAGTGCTTAAATGGGACCTATGATGAACTTTGTCTCTTCTGACTTATTAGTGTTGTTACAATGGTGAACACTTGTGTGAAACAATGTCAACGCATAAAAACGATCAGGTTCATGCATTTGGAGGCCTTTGTTTGCTGCGTTTTGCTTGTCTGGCTGCATTGTTACGTCAGAGCGAGGTGGACGTACTTATTTTGACATTAATGGGGAACTCCCCGTTTTTGGGGAAATTTGCCTATCGTTCACAATAATTATGAAAGACATGACGACAGATGTATTTTTTTTAAATGCAATCTAAATATTAAATAAATGCGATCAAAAGTCCGCTTACAATGGAGACAATGGGAGCCGCTTGATTCTACCTATAAAGCCCTTAAAAAACATCTAATCACCTCAATTACAGTTTTATTTACGTGATGTAAGTAGGGCTGCAACTAACGATTAATTTGATAATCTATTAATCTGTCGATTATTACTTTGATTAATCGATTAATAATCGGATAAAAGAGACAAACTACATTTCTATCCTTTCCAGTATTTTATTGGGGGGAAAAACAGCATAGTGGCGCCATGTTTTTTCAACTTGCCAAATAAAACAAGGAAAATGTTATAAAAATGCACACTTTTGACACCCCTGCTATAGATAATAAAAAATGTAATCTGATAAATCTATGGATAAAAAGCAGAACCTGGCGACGCATGCTCGTTTATCATAACTCTCTCGCTCTCTCTGTCTCTGCCCCTCCCTCACCAATGCTGCTGCACGCAAAATGTGTTGTGTTTTTGACCTTCTTAACCCTGAACGTATATTGAAAATACACGCAACCTTAACTCAAAATGCCGGACATTTGAGGCATTTATGAAACCCCGCCCTGACAGCTCTGCAAAAGAAGACATGTCCGGTGAAAAGAGGACGTATGGTCAGTCTATATGCGAGCAGCGACCGGTTTCACGTCCGGTAAACCGATCGCTGCTAGTCCTCTTTTGCTAGCATGCTAGCAGCTAACGGGCTAGAATAGACTGACCATACGTCCTCTTTTCACCGGACATGTCTTCTTTTGCGGAGCTGTCAGGGCGGGGTTTCATAAATGCCTCAAATGTCCGGGATTTTGAGTATTGTTTACACAACGTGCAGTACGCTACTTAATATGTCAGTGTGGAAACTCGTTCGGTACACTTCCGCACCGAAACGAAACCCCCGTACCGAAACGGTTCGATACAAATACACGTACCGTTACACCCCTATTATTTTGATTATTGTTTCTCAGCTGTTTGTAAATGTTGAAGTTTATAAATAAAGGTTTAAAAAAAAACGTAGCCTCTGCGCATGCGCATAGCATAGATCCAACGACTAAATTAATCGCCAACTATTTTTGTAATCGATTTTAATCGATTAGTTGTTGCAGCCCTAGATGTAAGTGTATATGTAATGTAGTATCAGGCCCGTTTATAATAACTTTTAATATTTATGTATTTTGATCATTTTTAGCATACACAGTGCAATAATTTAAAAAACCGCATCAAAACTTTCACTGTTTTTTTTAACATCACTAATTATTACTCACTGCAGACTTTATGAAAGCCAAAAACACAATAAAACATCACTTACTGTACAATTTCTGCTGTCATTAGGATGTCGACTGATAGAATCTTGTTATATTTCCATTTTAGATGAAAAATGACTCATAATCCTCACGAGGAAAAGCGTGGTGACACCGAGCGTCTTTTTGTCGTTCTTGCTATTTCCGGCTCTATATTGTCTGTCAAAGTGTACCAACTTGGCGGAATACGTCCTCGTTCTTCAATTATCCAGGTGAGAGGGATGATTTATGATCTACAATAAAGTTTGACGAGCAAAAGAAACGAGGAAGCAGCTGATCAGTCGATTATGTCAACATTGATCACGGCGCCGCTGTAAATAGTTTGTCTGCTTTAGCTCTTCTAATAACAATATCACTAATACTTGGTTCATGTTCAAGTCACTAAATATAAATGGAGTACTGTTGGTGCTTTTTGGATGGTCATTTATTGGGTTTTAGGGGCGGAATAGAGGACCTCCCATTGGCTCCGCTGTAAGCTGACTTTTATTACATTTATTTACGAGTTAGAATGCTTAAAAAAAAAAAATAGAAATACATCCGTCATGTCTTTCATCATGATTGTGAATGAAAAAGTGCAGTTCCCCTTTGAAAGGGTCATATTATGGTTTTTTTCTCAATTTAAAACACTTCCTTGTGGTATACATAACATGTAATGATGGTTCTTTGGTCAAAATGTTGCATAGATTATGTTTTACACACCGTTTTCAAGCTGCATTCTGACCGTCTCTTCAGGATGCACTGTTTTGTAAGCAGCCTTATTTATGTGGCTCCACTTTGACAGAGTATTCTCCTCATCATCCATGTTGTCATTTTTAGCACTTCAATAGCGAGTCTGACAAATATTAGTTGAAACTACCATATTTTCCGTAATATAGGCTGCTATTTTTTTCCCCAAGCTTTGAACCCTGCATCTTATACAAAGGTGCAGCTATGGATTTTTCTTCGCTAACTGGTGAATTATGGAATAGATTAAGCAAATAAATCAAACAATGTACTAAAATGATCCGCTCTATGAAACTATTTAAACGCAAGGTGTTTAAAAAAGTACAAGGAAGAAGAACCCCGATAATTATCTTGAACCTTATTAAAAAAGGATAAAAACATATTCAGCTCATAAAGGATGAATGAAAACAGTAATGACTTCTCTGTTTGATCAGTCGTTTTGCTGCCGCGTTACAGGCACCGTTTGGAAATAATTACGGTATGTAAATAAATATATACATTTTCTATTTAAATATCTCATTTCACAACATACTGGTATATATCTGCAGCTTATAGTCTGGTGCGGCTACTATAGGAAAACATTTTTTTCTTCTTCTAAAATTTAGTGGTTGCGGCTTATATACCGGTGCTACTCATAGTCCATAAAATACAGTATACGCTAATTTGTATTAGAAAAGACAACAGCGGAGGATGCTTGTGCATGTACGAGCCAGTCTGAGGATAGAGAAAAATAAGGCACTTATTGACTGCTGTGCAGACTACAATGGTGGACTTGCGCTAAACTCTTTGAGTAAACTTCTACCAAACATGGCGATATCCACTTACGGCAAACGTTGGGAAAACGTCACATGTTGTCCAAAGTCCAAACGGCTCGTTTGGAGGAAGTATGAAGAAAGGCAGGATTGTTTTAGAGATATCTCTGCCATGCCTCCATGGTTTGAGTTCCAATTTTCGGGACTTATGCAGATCCCAAATACACAAAAACAGGTACCAATAGGCAAGAAAAGTTGGTTTTGCACAAAGGGGCCCCTTAAAGTAAAGCTCTGCTTCAGACTGAGGAAACACAAAAAAGGTAAGATAAAGTATTATTTTCATCTAATTCTGGCATGTGCACAATAACACAGACGTGCAACATGCTGTGTGACATAAAAGCTGAAAAAAACAGCTTTTTTTAAGCAGGTCTGAATCAATCAAAGACTGTGCATTTGTATCTAATACTGTGACTCGGTGAATCAATATGATGTTTATGAAGTTTGTTTTTGGAACTTGTCTGGAAAATAAAACGTGAGGACTTTAAGATATTTATTTAAGCAGTGTACATTCTCAACTGATTAATTATGATACTTTTGCAGAGGGTGGGGCGTTGTTTCATTTGCAGTCTGGGAACGCCTTTAGAATCAAACATTCTGCAGACAGACTTAAAAAATGGGTTATAAAAGTGACTGTGGGGCAAAATTACACAAAATTAACACCAAAGCATACCCAATGCGTTTTATCTAGGCCACAAGTAACGGCACAACACACGCTCCATAAAGGCATGCATGGAAGAGTTCGATGTGGAAAAACTAAGAACACAAGTGTTTTTACGGATGAATGGACAGACAAAATGTTGTTGACGAATGGATTCTTCTGCAAAGAGGAGATCTACTAAACATTTAAAACTTCCATTTGCAGGATTCGTATGGTCATGAGAAACCTGGAAAACTTTAAAATGCAATTTCCAGGCCCTGGAATAGTTATGGAAAGTGTTTTCTCAGTGGTTTTGGAAAAGTAATGGAAATATATCTAAAGTTTCATTAATCCAAAAAAAATCAATGGGTCATAATGAAATGTAAATTTCTACGGACTGCCGTGATATTTTGGTGGTTTGGAAAATGTATTTACTCCAGTCTGTGTGAGCATGCAGTGTGCAAGCGCCTACGAACTGCACGCATGCCCACCTGCTAGTTATCTCTGCTAGGGAAGTGACACTGCTGAAAAACGGTAGGCTAAGTGCATCTTCAAGAATAAAATCAATTGTGGCTCGCAAACGACACTGACACAAGAGGTTCTAAATGCAAACAGTGCTGTTAAACATTTGACATTTCGAATATGGGTGAGGCAGCACTCATTAACCACTTGAAGTGGAAATGGCACAAAACTTTAACAATAGTTGCTGGCAGTGCAATACCTAAGTTTGTGACCGCTGATGCTTTGAGGACAACCAGCAACACAACTATGATTTCCACAGCAACAAAGCAGACCACTTTGGACGTTTCTGTCGATAATTAAGTCCTCAAAGCCGAGATACTGGATACTAAAATGCGTGAATTCATACTGCTCAATCAAGTCATCCGAGGACACAAGCTCTCTTTTTGCTGCATTTTGCCTTAAAGTGTACCTGTGGTGAGAACAAGTGTGCCTATGTCTGTTTTTGGGCTTGATCTACACTTTCGAAGACTCTTGCTGTCTTCAGCGTCTTAACAAACGGCATACGTTGTGGTGTTCGACAAAAGATTAAACCACTATTTGTACACCCAGTTGATTTATACATGAAGCAGAGGGATGGAACAGAAGTAAAGACTAACTATCTTAATAGATGTATTTAAGTGTGCCTGTCTGGCGGTTTCTTATTGTTTTAGAGAGGACCCATACATTTTACATTGAAACCTAAGTTTACTTAAGTTTTATAATAATTAGTTGGTTAGTATAATAATTAGTTATAATAATTACAATAATTAGTTTTCAGTGGTGCCATTGAGATAGAATAATGTATTTTGGTGATTGAAATTCATTAAAAGGTTTTGTAGAAGTCATGGAAAATCATTGATGAAAATGTAAGAACCCTGCCTTTGGTGTAATGTGCTGTTGTCTAAAACCTTTTGTCCTTACGGTGTGTCTCTGTTATGAGCTGTGTCACACGTTAAACTCCATCTATCCCGGCTGTAGTTACTTCTCACCCTGTCTATCACTTGCACTCATCGAATGTTGAGCATGCCAGAGGTCAAGAATGGCCATTAGGATGGGCCTCCTAAATCACAAGACGTTACAAAAATAGCTCACAATGTAGAACACTTATCTTTGTGTTATTACATAACGGCCTGAGAAAATGTGTTAACCTTATTTCTAGATGCTGGATAGTTGGGAAACATGCCATGCTTGGTATTCATTGCACAGTTAATAAATATATGTTACTGATGTCACAGTAAAACATGTTATTTTTTCCCACAGTGTCTTCCTGCTCTCAAATGGCTCACTACTCATCACCCAGGTCAAGCCCAGGAACACAGGCTTGTACAAATGTGTTGGCCGCGGCGTCAGCGGCTCCCAAGTGACACACGAGGCTTCCCTCCTCATAGCTGGTACGCACGCACGCACACACAAACACACTGCTGTTAGGCTGCTTGGAGATAAACACCTGAAATTCTGTTATCTGAGAGTGTGAGAGCATTTCAGTTATGCACTCTTCAGCCATATCTCACCAGTGATAATCACATTTCCTTATCAATGACTGGACCAGCTGTATCCTCCACACTCTATTCAAACACTTTATTGCTTCCACTTTATATTTTTTTTCCTCCTGTAGTACCCTGGCTGCAGGCCATATTCATTTTCTTCCAAGTAGTAACATCACATAGCAGTCAACAACTGGTAACATTTAGCATATGCAGGCACTGCAAGTACAGGATTACAGTATGTACAAACCCCGTTTCCATATGCGTAGGGAAATTGTGTTAGATGTAAATAGAAACGGAATACAATGATTTGCAAATCCTTTTCAACCCATATTCAATTGAATGCACTACAAAGACAAGATATTTGATGTTCAAACTCATAAACTTTATTTTGTTTTGCAAATAATAATTAACTTAGAATTTCATGGCTGCGACACATGCCAAAGTAGTTGGGAAAGGGCATGTTCACCACTGTGTTACATCACGTTTTCTTTTAACAACACTCAATAAACGATTGGGAACTGAGGAAACTAATTGTTGAAGCTTTGAAAGTGGAATTCTTTCCCATTCTTGTTTTATGTAGAGCTTCAGTCGTTCAACAGTCCGGGGTCTCCGCTGTCGTATTTTGCGCTTCATAATGCACCACACATTTTCGATGGAAGACAGGTCTGGACTGCAGGCAGGCGAGGAAAGTACCCGCACTCTTTTATTACGAAGCCACGCTGTTGTTACACGTGCTGAATGTGGCTTGGCATTGTCTTGCTGAAATAAGCAGGGGCGTCCATGAAAAAGACGGCGCTTAGATGGCAGCATATGTTGTTCCAAAACCTGTATGTACCTTTCAGCATTAATGGTGCCTTCAGAGATGTGTAAGTTACCCATGCCTTGGGCACTAATGCACCCCCATACCATCACAGATGCTGGCTTTTGAACTTTGCGTCGATAACAGTCTGGATGGTTCGCTTCCCCTTTGGTCCGGATGACACGATGTTGAATATTTCCAAAAACAATTTGAAATGTGGACTCGTCAGACCACAGAACACTTTTCCACTTTGCATGAGTCCATCTTAGATGATCTCGGGCCCAGAGAAGCCGGCGGCGTTTCTGGATGTTGTTGATAAATGGCTTTTGCTTTGCATAGTAGAGCTTTAACTTGCACTTACAGATGTAGCGACAAACTGTATTTAGTGACAGTGGTTTTCTGAAGTGTTCCTGAGCCCATGTGGTGATATCCTTTAGAGATTGATGTCGGTTTTTGATACAGTGCTGTCTGAGGGATCGAAGGTCACGGTCATTCAATGTTGGTTTCCGGCCATGCCGCTTACGTGGAGTGATTTCTCCAGATTCTCTGAACCTTTTGATGATATTATGGACCGTATATGTTGAAATCTTTAAATTTCTTGCAATTGCACTTTGAGAAACTTTGTTCTTAAACTGTTTGACTATTTGCTCACGCAGTTGTGGACAAAGGGGTGTACCTCGCCCCATCCTTTGTTGTGAAAGACTGAGCATTTTTTGGGAAGATGTTTTTATACCCAATCATGGCACCCACCTGTTCCCAATTAGTCTGCACACCTGTGGGATGTTCCAAATAAGTGTTTGATGAGTATTCCTCAACTTTATCAGTATTTATTGCCACCTTTCCCAGCTTCTTTGTCACGTATTGCTGGCATCAAATTCTAAAGTTAATGATTATTTGCAAAAAAAAAAATGTTTATCAGTTTGAACATCAAATATGTTGTCTTTGTAGCATATTCAACTGAATATGGATTGAAAGTGATTTGCAATTCATTGTATTCTGTTTATATTTACATCTAACACAATTTCCCAACTCATATGGAAACGGGGTTTGTACTTAAATCACATTGGTAATTGTATCCCAAAGGATTAAAGTGTAATGACTTCTTCCTTAGCCTGTACTGTTTATCAATACTTTTGATGGACATTAAAAATCAGATTGCTCTATTGATCAAATTATTAATTATGTTCGAAATTCTGTAATTAATACAATTCATTGCTTGGATGCATTGTGATAATTTACAGTCATGCAAGTCATGCATTATAGTATACATGTTCGATGTTCACAAATCTGTAGACAGAAATTGTGCACTTAAATAGAAATGGTAATAACATTTCATGTGATTGTTGTGACCAATGTTACCACCATGGCTATCAGTAATCATCAAAAATAATAAATGATTTTAGTATTGTCAAACAATTAAATTTTCTACTTAGATTAATCACACATTTGCTGTGGATTACTTCTCTTAACCACAATTATTTCATTTATTTTTTATATATTTTTTGTGTTACGTTTGGCATAAGAAAATATGTATGCACTCAACATTATGTTCATGTTGATTATCCATGTTAATGTGAACCAGTTACTCATTTTGAATAATTAATGTGGTATTCTAATCTCGTCAGGTTTTTTGATGCAGCTGCAGATTGGTTGATTGCATTAAAATGTTCAATCAAATTAATACTTATGATGGATTAAGCCACATCAATGCATACATTTTGACAGCCCTAATTATTTTATCCTAGTAAAAATTGAAATTGGCCAAATAAGCATTTATTTTTTATTTATTTTTAGGTGAGATCTTCTATTGAGATTGTAACCCGGATCTAGACACAAAAACTATTGCTGCCTGTTGCACATAATTGCATCTACACGCATGCAAAATGCACCTTAAAGTAGGGCCAAGTTGTATCACATCATTTTACTAATCAGCGGGTTATTTTCTCAAGAAAGTGTGTGCAAGTCAAATATTTTCAACCCACTTAAGGCTGGAGTTTCTCTTTCTTTTGCTGTTCCAAGCATTTTTTTTCCACCTCTCAAACTGTTCTTTTTAAAAATGAAATACTGTACGACTGACTGTATCTGCAGTTTTAACCCAGTGAACCGCAACTCAATTTAAATACTTTAATTCACCTAATCTGATGGTAATCCCTGGAGGCATTAAAAGAGATTGTGTCACAATAGAATTCATTATTTGGTGACAAGTTTAAATAGTCTCTCCATCATAGTTCCACCTCCATTCAGTTCACCCACCAAACTCCTTGCACTGTACTTTCCCAGCTCAGCTTCTCTTTCATCTGCTCAAAAATGTGTGTTCTCCTCTGTTCTTAATAACTGATCTGGATCTATGATTCTAAAGGGCTTGAAACCAGTTACTGAACTGAGGTTTGTTGGCCAATAATGAGCATGGATCACATGCCACTTACTGTATAGCTGCTGCAAGCTTTTATATGCTTCACCTCACACACACACTCACTTATTTAATTCCCTTAGTTAAAACAACCTATCTGCTCAGTCTCCTACTGTTGCCTTTGTTACCCAATTACTGAGAATGTTTTATAAAAAATCGGAAATCTGTGAGCTGGAAATAACTGTGCTCAAGGGCGCTCTATAAATTTAAAATCAGTGAGGCTTCACTGACTTTGAAGATGATTTGATGATTATCTGGAGTCTCATTTGAAAGAAAACTAATCTCCCAATTCTAACCGCTTCTTTCCTCTTTCTGCGCCACAGAGATTGATGACATGCTTTCCAAGATGTCCCAGGTTTTTACAGCAGACACCTTGCAGAGGGTTCCATGTAATCCCCCACGGGGGAGACCCCAGCCTGCGGTCTGGTGGGAGAGGGAAGGTCAGCCAGTGTCCACTGAGGGACGAGTGTACCAGGATGGCTTGGATTTGGTCTTTAGTCCGACTGAGGCTGGCGATTCTGGAGTTTATACGTGTGTAGCTCAAAACAAGGCGGGCCGCAGGACACAGGAGGTCACCTTCACTGTGGCCAGTAAGTCAATAGCAAAGCTCTTGTTCATTCGAACTGGATTAGATTAGATTCGGTTTCTTTATTTGTCATTGCAGGTTTTACAACAAAACTTTGTTTGAACAGTCCTCTATTAGCAGCACTCTTTAAAAATAATATATTTAGATATATACATATATTGTATTTGTAAAAAATACATGTGACAAACACAGTTAAACAGGGTGAAGACAAATACACAGAAGTTAAAAAAAAGTCATGTATAATATATTTACTGTATTTTCTGGACTATAAGCTGCACCAGTATATAGGCCGCACCCATTAAATTTTAGAAGAAAAAAGTATAAGATATGTACCAGTGTGTTGTGAAATGAGATATTAACATAGAAATTTTGCAAATGTTTATTTACATACCTTAATTGTTTGTAAACGGTGCCTGTAACACGGCAGTATAACAGATGATCAAACAAAACAGAAAAGTTATTGATGTCTTTATTCATTCTTTTTGAGATTATTAAGATTTTCTAATTTTTTAATGAGGTTGAAGATGTTTATCAGGATTCTTCTTCTTAGAACTTTGTAAACACTTTGAGGTTGAACAGTTTCTTGAAGTAGATTATTTTAGTACATTGTTTGATTAATTTGCTTCATCCATTCCATAATTTATTTGTTAGGGTAAAACAATTCCATAGATTAGCCACACTGCTGTACAAACTGCATGGTTCAAAGCATAGGAAAAAAAATAGCATCTTATAGTCCGGAAAATACGGTATCCTCTGTTTTTTTAACCCTACATGTGGGGTGTCCAAACTTTTTCCACCAAGGGCGACATACTAAAAAATTAAAGGTTGCGGGGGTCATAATTTATATTTTTCTTAATTTTGTTGTTACATTTCATTTCAGGCCAATAAAAAATGACACTGGGCTGCAAATGGCCCCTTTTTTCTCTCCTATGAGGCCTGGTTCTAATACAGCATGTGTAAAAGCTAAATGAGCTTGGTAAAACACTTGGATTCACTAAGGATCCACTAAATCAGACCTGGGTCGCATGTCAATAAAAGTCAGATATGACTAATTTAAAAATATGCGAATCAATGACTTATACCAGGGGTGTCCAAAGTGCAGCCCGGGGGCCATTTGCGGCCCACAGGTAATTTTTTTAACAGCCCCATGGCACATTCTAAAAATATGATTAAAAAAAACAACATAAAAAGTGGTATAAAATGTAACAAGAAAATGTTGCAATGTTTACTCTAATAACACAAAGCTGCCATGCAGGCTGTTTCTTTCTTTAAAAAATAATAATGAATCAAAATCAATGTCATTATGAATTATTGACCTATTGAAGGCTCCAATTACATCACATTAAATATTCCACTTTCAGATATTTTTTGGGGAAAATGTTGCATATTTTGTGTTTGCCATTTAAAAAAGAAAGTTTTTTTTTTTTTTTTTAAAGAAGGGCCTAAAACGAACAAACAAACAACAATAAAGCCTATAATTGACGGATATATCTGAAGTTGATCTTGAGACTATTGTGTTAAAAGTAAAATGTTATTTTTCAAAACTTTACTGAGCAGGACCCTTTTGGATCCCCAATAATTTTAGTGGGACTTTTTTTTTAAGTGTCATTGCTCAAAACATAATAATGGATTAAAATCAATGTTATGAGTTATTGACATTTTTAAGGCTCCAATTATTATATAATCTCAAATATTCCACTTAAAATTTTTATTGGGTGAACATATTGCATTTTTTGTGTTTTTCCAATAAAAAAACAGGGTTTTCTTTGACAAAAAGGGCATACAACTTAAATATTTAACAACTTTATATTGACAGATAGACCTAATGTTGAACTAGATATAGCAATAATAATAATAATCCATCCATCCATCCATCCATTTTCCACCGCTTGTCCCGTTCGGGGGATAATGACACATTTTTAATATTTATTTGACCAAAACCCTTCGGGGTCCCCGGGATCAAGCCTGAGTGGAGGCCTAAATGTATATTTTTTATACATATATTGTATTGTTTTAAAAAAAAAAAAATATATATATATATATATATATATATATATATATATATATATATATAAAAATGGCCCCTGCTTGCTTTGATTTTTCAGTGTGCGGCCCTCAGTGGAAAAAGTTTGGACACCCCTGACTTATACACACACAATCTGCTGGTAACTTTAAACTACAGTGAAAGCGCAGCAGTGCATCAACCAATTAATAGGAAAAAAATGGCCAATGTCTCTGTCCATTTACTGTATAATGTTCATTTACTTCCACGTTGTCACTGCCTGCCCTGCACTGGCCTGCAGTTGTTTACCTGGCACATGGGGTTTGGCGTTAACTGAAATAAACACAGTGCGAGCAGATATGGATGACTTGAAGGATATAGTATATGTATATTCTTAAGTATATAGTAGTATTTTTTTTTAATGAATATATAGAATATGAATAGAAAGGAATACGAATTATGCAGCTCTGGTCAATGAGCAAATAGTTAACAGGTAAAGAAGAAAATTAAAATTTTGGACGCTTTATGATCAAAATGGTCCTACACTTTGGAATTGTACTTTTTTCTTAGTTCCAATTGATGGCAATGAAAACCGACATCAAACACTGCATGCTACTCTTCTGACCTAATTTACAGTAATGTGAGCTGTCACGTGTGAGCCAAAAGAAGCATTTCCTGGTTAACACAGTTTGGTACTTTACAGTCAAGTGACACAGCAGCTCTATCAGTCACATGGTATATTTTTTAAACTGACTAATGCATCGAAGGATACAGTATCACTCCTTGTGTTTCAGGCATCAATTGGTGATGGGTCTTGTTGGACTCATCACTGGTATATACTACATATATCTATTAATAACATCACCAACATACTAAAAATGCCTAATTTAGAAGACTGAAGTAATTTGTTTTTCAATTAGATAAGCAGAGATTATTTTTATGTCATTTTGGTCTCGACGAGCCGCACAAGCTCCTATCCTGAAGTTGAATAAATAGCTGTAAATATTATACTGTGTGTGCTTGTGTGTATGTCAGAGAGCTTGTAAAATGTCTTCGCACACGTAACAAAGATGTATGATCTCTTACAGCCGCCCCTGCCTGGGTAACAAGGCCCCAAGACAGTCGTTTAGAAGAAGGTAAACCGGGTTACCTGCACTGTCACGCCAAAGCCACTCCTGAACCTGAAGTCACATGGCTCCGCAACAATATCATGATCACACCAGAGGTCAGTTACCACGTCTTTACTCACTTATTACTTTTTAGTTTGGTTAATGTTCTTTCACTAAGCATGGTCAGAATATACACAGTAAATATAAGGTTGTTACATATTTTCCCTATATTTATTTCCTGCCAGGACTCCCGTTTCAAACTGTTCCCAAATGGCACCCTAAGGATCAACAGCGTGGAGGTGTACGACGGACAGATGTATGGCTGTGAGACCAAGACAGTGGGTGGTCGACTCTCTGGCCAGGCCAGAGTTACCGTGCTGGGTAAGACAGCCAGATCTATCATCTTCAGAGAAAATCTAAAACAAATGTGGTCATGCCTCTGGGCCTGTATGTGTGTGTGCGTGTGTGCACGTTTCCTAAAATAGGAAGAGCCGTAGGACACCCTCGTAGGTGTTGAACATGACTCATGTACAGCAGCTTTAGCCTGATCTCTATTGTAACATTTTATTGCAAAGATGATCTGACATGTCATTGTTGTGTCTGGCTGCTATATCTATTAATACCATATTGATTTCTGATACTTCTTTGTGTACAAGCATTAAAAAACTTGTATGTGGTGCTAGTATATTGAATCTGTATGTTCAAAATAGGAATAGTGCTTGGATTTCAAAGTAGAGTATATTTTTAATTGTATCCCACCAGAACAGTGGTTGGTTTGACATATACATGTATGTTTGTGTGAAGAACACAAGTCACACTTTGATTGGAACATTTAGATTGTTTGTATGTGCCATTAAAAAAATGGTCTCCTTCAATTTTGATAATTTTATGAAATATTTTATCAAACGGTGTAATAAAACTGTAGTCTACGAACAGGTAGAGCAACTACACACTGTATGTGAATTAATTTTGACGTTTAAGAAAATGAATTGATCTTGTGGTAATTTGGAATCATTTATTTCACTTTTCTTTTTTCTTTTCTTTTTTTTACAACAAAAAGTACTAATTTAAAAGTAAAAAAAAGAATATGTATTTGTATAAGTATAAGATTTACCAATGACATAATGTGCTAGAAAAAAGTACCATATGTTCCGGGCTGTAGAGTAAGTCGCACCCACCAAATTTAAGAAGAAATGAATATTTTTACATATATTAGCCGCGCCGGACTATAAGCTGCATATACGAAATATTTTGTTAATGTTTATTTACATACCTTAATTGTTTACAAACGGTGCCTGTAACACAGCAGTAAAACGGATAATCAAATAAAACAGAAGTCAGCGTCATGGACCTACTAACTTCGAAAGCTAGCTCTTCAATCAGCTAAACAGACTCAACACCTCTACGGTTACGTTTTGGTAAATTTACGAAACTTAAACAATACAAAAAGAATGCCATTGTAAGTTAATAATACTAACACAGACACTTGTAAACGTGTTAGCATATTTGCTAATGCTAACAACGCTAGCTTGATTACATTACAATAGTATGTACAAATATGCATGAAAACATACCTGCAGACATCACACATTAGTTTAGTAAAAATTGGTTTAGCTATATTGGAAAATCTTACAATGATTGAAGAATCATTTTGAGCAGAAACGCTATGGACGGTTTTACTTCCGGTTCAAGGCATGAAATAGGAAGTACATTTTCAACCTGCAGGACCTGCGGTGAGCCAACTCGTCCCAAAGATGGTTCATAGCACAAACAATAACACACTTTTTCAGTGTCTGTACCAGTTTAATATGAAAACTATTTGTAGAATACAAAATATTACAGCCGTTATTGAATAAAAATCGATAAATTAGCCGCACCACTTTATAAGCCGCGAAGTTAGAGAAAAGTAGCGGCTTATAGTCCAGACAGTACGGTAAGGATTGTGAAAGTGCCGGAAACATGCTGGACGATAAAATATGCGTATGACTTGTGCTTTTATTTATATTGCACGTTTCATGCACTGTCAAGTTGCAACACAAAGTTCTTCACACCAGTAAAAAAACAAAAACAAACATGGACATGCGTACGCACACAGCACTATTGACAATAACTACACCTGGCACAGAAAATTAAGGAAAAACGGCACCTTTGAAGAATCCACACTAGAGAACAACTTAAGATGAAGGTAATCTAAAAAATAATATAAAACATGTTTTAAATTATATGTAAAAATAAAATATAAATAATAAATGACTAAAAACATAAAATAGTGACAATAAAAGTAGTAATAACAGCAATAAATAAAATAGAAAATAACTAAATAAAAATTAAGAACCTAAGAAAAGTTTAAAATGATCAGTACAAATCCTGATTGAAAAGATGTGTGTTTACCCTTTTTTTTAATATATATATCAGTGGTCTCTGCAGTCCTGAGGCCACAGGTAGACCCTCGGGTTTGAGTATGAGCTTGTTATTTATCACCATCGTGTTTTTACCTCCTGTTTAGGTCTCAGCACTCCCTCCTCTTTGTGTTAACCATGCATGTAATAAGTGTACGTGTGGCGTTTCGACTTGTTTCAGAGAAGCTGAAGTTCACGCCGACCCCCCAAACCTCTCAGTGCCTGGAGCTGGATAATGACATCACCATACAGTGCTCTGCTAAAGGCAGAGAGAGGCCCACCATCCGCTGGACTAAAGCAGGTGTGTTCTAAGTTATTTATACACCACGCATGGGCCCAAAATGTGAAATCCAGCTTAAGACGTATGAGAGTAACATCTGTAAAATACAATCCAATCCAATCCAATCCACTTTATTTATATAGCACATTTAAACAAGAAAATGTTTCCAAAGTGCTGCACAACAATATTAAACACAATTAAAAACAATATAAAATAAATATGATTAAAAACGATTTTAAAGGGTAAAACCAATTAAAACAGTAAATAGTAATCAAAATTTAAAAAACACAGAGGACAACAGAGGACCACACAACTCACGTAGTGTTAAAAGCCAGAGAATAAAAGTGGGTCTTAAGACGAGACTTAAAACACTCCACTGTGGGAGCAGTTCGAACATGGAGGGGCAGAGTGTTCCAGAGCTTAGGGCCGACCACAGAGAAGGCCCTGTCTCCCCTGGTTTTAAGTCTGGTCTTGGGCACCACGAGCTGGAGCTGGCTCTCGGACCTCAGAGCGCACGCAGGATTGTAAGTTTGGATGAGGTCCGAGATATAATGAGGTGCCAGTCCATGTAAAGCTTTAAAAACAAACAGCAAGGTTTTAAAATCAATTCTAAAATGAACAGGAAGCCAGTGCAAACTCTCAAGAATTGGGGTTACATGCTGGCGTCTCCTGGCCCCTGTTAAAAGTCGTGCTGCCGCGTTCTGGACTAACTGCAACCGGGAGAGAGCTTTTTGGCTAATACCAGCATAAAGTGCTTTGCAGTAGTCCAGGTGACTTGAAATAAAAGCATGCACGACTTGTTCAAAAAGGTTAAAAGATAAAAACGGTTTTACCTTTGCTAAAAGACGAAGATGATAAAAACACGATTTTAAAACGCCATTGACTTGTTTGTCAAGTTTAAAATCGCTGTCTATAGTGACGCCAAGGCTGGTGACTTTGGGACGCACATAATTTTGCAATGGTCCCAAGTCAGTGAGGGCCAGACCGAAAACTAAAATTTCCGTTTTTCCCTCAATCATTATTAAAAAATTCTGGGCTAACCAAGCCTTGACGTCGCATAGACAGTTGAGAAGGGGTGTCAGGGGGCCGTGGCCTTTTGAAATCGGCATATAAATTTGGCAGTCGTCTGCAAATACAGAATGTCCTTTTTTTGTTTCAGTGAAGTAGTCCTAGCCAAGCTCTTGTAAAATACAAGAGACAATCCAGAAGTAGCTCCTACTAGCCAGTGGAAGAACATTTGTGCACAAGCAAGTTGTAAAACATTAGCTTGTATCTAAGAGCTCAAGCACGCAAGCATAAAGCTATTTTAAGCCTGTAGTTGATAAAGTGAGGATCTACAGTAGATCCCATCCTCTCACTATGCCACATATCTGAGATTTATTTTCCCTACTTTAATTGTAATTAGTTTTTTAATGTTAACCTAAATAGAATTACTTTATCTGACTATCTACAGAGGAAAGTTCTACAGGTATTAATCCAAACTAGAGCGCTGTCTCACAAGACAATTCACATATTCCAGCAGGAAGATGCTTTGACAAGATCCAATGTTTAACTGCATGTTTCCCTTAGTACAATATTGCAGCTTCACCACATTTCAGATTTTTTTAAGCATATTCTGCAATACTTTTGCCCTAAATTAGGCCTGTTCACGCTTAAAGTGGGCTAAATGAACAAAAAATATTAATACTACAGTAGTATTGGCCTCTAGATGAGACCAATCTGAGCAGGCTGTTCAATAACGGGGCCACTGATTGGCTCAGTCTCAGGCAGCATTAATATACTAATAAAGATGACCAAACTGTGTTATTTCATGTCTAGAGGGCTCTCATAATGTTATAACAATATTTAGAAGGTAGACATATTTTTTTGGCGCTTGAGCTATGAAATGTTATAATTGTTTCCTACTTTGCGGAAATTCATTTATTGCGGTCATATCTGGAACCAATTAACAGCGATAAACAAGGGATTACTGTAAACCGTTTGTATGTAAAACCATACTTGCCAACCCTCCCGGATTTTCCGGGAGACTCCCGAAATTCAGCACCTCTCCCGAAAACCTCCCGGGACAAATTTTCTCCCGAGGCCACGCCCCCTCCAGCTCCATGCGGACCTGAGTCGCTTTCCCACAATACAAAGAACGTCTACAGTAAAGCAGTCCGTCTGCGTAAACAGCAATGTTGTGACACTCTTAAACAGGACAATACTGCCATCTAGTGCATTTGATGAATATATAGCTAGAATTCACTGAAAGTCAATTATTTCTTATATATATATATATATATCCATCCATCCATTCTTCCATTTACTACCGCTTATTCCCTTCGGGGTCGCGGGGATATATATACATATATATATATATATATATATATATATATATATATATATATATATATATATATATATATATATATATACAGAGGTGGGTAGAGTAGCCAGAAATTGTACTCAAGTAAGAGTACTGTTACTTTAGAGATTTATTACTCAAGTAAAAGTAAGGAGTAGTCACCCAAATATTTACTTGAGTAAAAGTAAAAAGTATGTTGTGAAAAAACTACTCAAGTACTGAGTAACTGATGAGTAACATACACACTCATATCATATATATATATATATATATATATATATATATATATATATATATATGTGTATATATATATATATATATATATATACATACACACATACATACATATACATTGATATATACAGTATATAATTTATAAGTATTTATTTTGCTGTTTTTGTTTACATGGTGTTTTAATGAATATACATGCATGTTTAACATATATATTCCTTTCTTTAATGAAGACTAGAATATAAGTTGGTGTATTACCTGATTCTGATGACTTGCATTGATTGTAATCAGACAGTCGTGATGATAACGTCCACGTTTTCAAATGGAGGAGAAGAAAAGTTCCTCCTTTCTGTCCAATACCACATGAAAGTGGTGGGTTTTTGGCATCCTATTTGTCCAGCTTCCATATTCGTTTTTATACACTTTACAAGAAATATATTGGCGTCAAAATCCGTAGCTTGCTAGCTTGTTTGCGCTGGCTTTCGGAGACTCTTGTTTTGAAAGCACAGGCGCGATGGCGCGGCACTTTTATTGTGAAGACAGGAACGTCCTCATGTGCGGTCAGTCTTGAGGCTTTTGACGGTACGGTTGAAATAAAACAAGTATCTTTTTTCCCTCACACTTTTGATTGATTGATTGGAACTTTTATTAGTAGATTGCACAGTACAGTACATATTCCGTACAATTGACCACTAAATGGTAACACCCCAATAAGTTTTTCAACTTGTTTAAGTCAGGTCATGTGACCACCTGGCTCTGTTTGATTGGTCCAACGTCACCAGTGACTGCATCTGATTGGTGGAACGAAGTGAAACGTCACCAGTAAGGCAGGCACTTTGAAGGTCTGTCTGACAGACCAAAACAAACAAAGCGTGCATTAACAGATCGATAAAAATTAGTAGCGAGTAGCGAGCTGAATGTAGATAAAAGTAGCGGATAAATATACTTAAGTAAAAGTAAAAGTATGTTGCATTAAAACTACTCTTAGAAGTACAATTTATCCCAAAAGTTACTCAAGTAGATGTAACGGAGTAAATGTAGCGCGTTACTACCCACCTCTGTATATATATATATATATATATATATGAAATACTTGACTTGGTGAATTCTAGCTGTAAATATACTCCTCCCCTCTTAACCACGCCCCCAACCACGCCCCCGCCCCAACCACGCCCCCCGCACCCACCCCCCACCTCCCGAAATTGGAGGTCTCAAGGTTGGCAAGTATGTGTAAAACTGAGTTCAAAATGACTTTTAATAACTTTGAATGGCATATTATAGCGTTTAGAGCACGGCTCTCCAACAAATAATATTTGCTTAAACTCTTAGTATTGCTTTTTATGTGTTCAATTCAGACATTATGCTTCTATTTAATGACAAATGACCACAACATAGCATGCGGACAATGACCTCACTGTTTAAGTAGAGCCCTGTTTCATCAATAAAGTATAATTCAGAGGCTGCCAGTCATATAAATAAATACACAAAGTGTCAAAGTAAAGTGGGTCTGGGTTAGTTTTTGCCTCATCCCTTACTTAAAGCATGAGTGAAGAATGCACTGAAAAGTATGAAAGAGAGAGAGAGATGATATACTATTATCTGCTCACAGATGCTACCTAGTGGTTTTTAGAGCACACTGCAGCTTGTCCTGGATTGTCCCACTCCTAAATGCTTCAGTCACACCCAGGATTATCAAAGGAATGAGGCAAAATTACAACCTTACCTACTGTAGCTCTTATAGTGATGAAGTATCAAAAATGTTTAGGTGCGTCCATCTACTGTATTCGTTAATCTGATTACGCTGTTAAAATTCCCCATTATATACATCTTAAACCAGCAAAGATGTAGACTTATTACTGTACCTTTATTAAGTGTAACCTCCTCTTGCTTTTTGTGTGCTCCTCTGTTGCCCCCTGCAGACGGAGGAGACTTGCCACCCCATGTGGAGCAGAAAAACGGCCAGCTTCACTTCTCCAAAGTCACCCGCAGTGACGCCGGCAACTACACCTGCATTGCTTCCAACAGCCTCCAAGGGGAGATCAGAGCCTTCGTGTCCCTCACAGTGGCGGGTAAAACTGCTCATTCATCATCCTGGAAGCTCAGAGAGAAACATACACATTAGTCGCCACTCCCGTGTTGCAAGTAGTTGTGGTTTTCGTTTATTTGAGGTTACTTTCATGAAGATGAGATCCATTGATCATTGTCAGTCAGTGGCAGCATTTACTGGTAGTTGGTGGCCTTTTTACAGCCCCATAATAAATTGCATTTGCCCAGTAGAGTGTGACTGAGAGCAATGTTGACCACAGTCCCCACAGCCTTTTTATTCTTAGCCCACTTTTGAAAGAAGTGTTTAACTCAGGATTGTGTCTGTGTGTGTGTCCCCTTGTGAACATTTGCAGTGTACATTCGCTTTAAAGTGGAGCCAGAGAACACAACAGTGTACCAGGGCCATACAGCTATCCTGCGCTGCCAGGCCACTGGCAGCCCTGAGCCTCACATCCACTGGATGGTCAAAGACAAGACGTTGGACATCAGTAGGAACAGGAGGTATGCTCTGCTGAAGAACATTGCTAATGCTTGGTTTGCTTTCTTCAGATTCAGGGTGTCAAATGCGCTTTATTATTCAAACGTTAAATAATCAATACTAATCGTGAAGGCAAAAACAACAACAATGCAGCATTATTACCCTTTAATATAATATGTGACAACTCAGTGGCTTCGTTGGTATTGCTGCATTCCAGGAAGTAGAAAATCAGAAATTTCAGACCTCCACTAGGTAAAACAATGACTGCACTCATGAAGACGCAATTAATGCTGTAAAGAAATATAAATACGTGTATCTGTCCTCATTTGTTGTATTAGATATATTGCACATTGAAAAACTGTTAGGCTGGAAAATAGTCAAACAAGAAACTACTTTGTTGCGTATCAATGTTGATCGTTGTTGGGCTGAACACCAGGATGTAGAGACGGCAGGCAAAGTACAATGTATTTTTTTTTTTAAATGAATCAGCAGGGAAGCGCACAGGAACTATAGGGGGAGCTTTATGCAGCATGGAAGCAGGAAAACCAGAGGACACACAGAGGAACGCTCAGACAAGACAAGTGGTGGAGAAAAACAGGAAGTGGAAAACAAAAATAAGAGAGCTGGACAGGAAGTAATTAAGAAAATATTAATGAAGTCAAAACTGTCATGTGCGATCATGACATGACTCATTAAAACAATTCAATGCTGAATTGCAATAGTCATCACTCGAGGTTGAAATCTTTGGACACCTCAGGATTTGATCCGATTCCGGTCATCACAATAAGGAAGCCTTTCACCAACATCCATCCATCCATTTTCTACCGCTTGTCCCGTTCGGGGTGGCGGGGGGTGCTGGAGCCTATCTCAGCTGCATTCGGGCGGAAGGCGGAGTACAAGTCGCCAGCTCATCCCTTTTCCCCAACATTTGAGGCCAAAATTATTTTTCCCCAGACCAAATTTGGAGTTAAATATTTATTTGAAAATTGGGTATCTTTTAGCTGAAAATGTGGAATGTGGCTTAATATTCTTTTAAACATTATTATTTGTGATGGGTCAAACGATACTGAAACATTGATACCTGATACCTTATGATTTTAAGGAGTGATACTGTGTCTCTCGAAGTCTCAATGTATGTGTCACTTTAAGAAAACATGTGATCGACATGTGATGCATTAGCTGCAGTTTCATTTGGCTGTGAAGCGCCAATTGGCTCACAAATGACAGCTTGTACTGAAAAAGTCGGGTAGAATGCGTCACCATCATTTAACTATTGAAGTAGAACTAAGAAATATGAAAAAATCAATATCAATGCAGTGTCAATAGAGCTTGTGAGTGTGCCGTACACTCCCTGAGGTGTCATTTACCCATCGCTAATTATCAACATAATTTTTTTAGATTATTACTATGCTTTAATCAGGTTTTTTTTCATCTTATGATAAATAGTTCCATGTCCAGAATTGTTTACACTATCTCAATATGTTCTAGTCTTATGGGGAGATGCAGCAATTTCAGCAAAAATTTAAAAACATGTAAGAACAAATTTGTGTTAAAAAAAAAAAAAGAAAACGAAAAGCAAGTTTATTTTTTTATTTTTACTTCCTACAATGGGCTTAGCAGAAAATATACAATCTCCTCTCTGTATATATAAAGTGGGTAACTCAGGGTACCACACTTTGGGGGAAAAAAAACAGTTATGCTATGCGTTACCAAAATACGTTAGAAGGATGCAAATTATTGTTGTTGTTTGGATTTTTTGGAGGGGGAGTTCAAAATAGTTAGAGAATAATTTTCCTAATGTACTGTAAAAAAAATGGCTATCATAAATTAATTTCTTCTTGCCACTTCATTGTGCTATTTTCAGCCAGAAAATACCCATTTAACCAATAAATATTCACGTGTATTAAAATTTGGTGAGGTTATGAATGAGTTTGGGTGTAGTTTTATCTGCTTGGTTAAAGATCCAGGAGATGATTTAGTTCGTAACAGGAATTGTTTGAAAATGCGCAGCATTTCATATTGTAGAAGCCAGAGAGACAAAATCGCTACTAAAAGTATCACCACTACTTTTTTTTCCATGCTTATGGCTTCTTATAAAACATGACAGCATTGGACATGCCAGTCTTCAGGACACGGAAAACAAGGAAGTGTCATGTGTAGAACAGTGTTCTGTCAGCAGGGCTCGCCCTTCTGTCAAGTCCTCCACATTGTGAACATAATGAGTTCATCTTCTTACATCTGAGTCATTCTTTCTTCCAGGATCCAGAAGATGCCCAATGGCTCCCTGGTGATTTCAGACGTCACTACAGACGACACAGGCAGATACACGTGTGTGGCTGGGAACAGCTGCAACATCAAAGACCGTGTGGCTCAGCTCTATGTCGTGGGTTAGTCTCAAACACACACATGCACACTAATGAGCACAGAGACGCACAGTGGACACAAGGCACGATCACAAGCGCTGAATGAAAGCGTTTATTAAACCTTCCTACTCCCCTTGTCATCCACCTCGACAGGTTAATAACCACGGCTACATCTGTGACGCCACAGCTGTCAGGGGAGTGATGAGATTGGGCAGGCGATAGATCTAATAACACTTTTGTCTCCTGTATCGTCCTTCTCAAGCTTAACTATACAATTTGTCGCCAAAATAGAAGGCTAAAATGTGGAAATATTGCACAGATAAATAGATAGAAAGATACATGAGTCATCTCCAAGAGAAATTCACATTTCCAGCAGCTTTACAAGGGTAGACATGCAAAGTTTAGGAAAATGTTTTACTAAAAATGGCATAATGATAAATATACCTATATTACCTGCTCAGTGGCCTAGTGGTTAGAGTGTCCGCCCTGAAATCGGTAGGTCGTGAGTTCAAACCCCGGCCGAGTCATACCAAAGACTATAAAAATGGAACCTATTACCTCCCTGCTTGTCACTCAGCATCAAGAGTTGGAATTGGGGGTTAAATCACCAAAATGATTCCCGAGCGCGGCCACCGCTGCTGCTTATTGCTCCCCTCACCATCCTAGGGGATGGAACAAGGGGATGGGTCAAACTCAGAGAGTAATTTCACCAAGTGTGTGTCTGACTATCAGTGGTACTTTAACTTAAACTTTAAGCAAAATAAGAGACATTAAAATACAAAACAAGATAAGATAAAACAGTTCCGGTTTCATGGTGCAAAATGTTAGTGAGCAGAAGGACAAAAGACCAGTGTGCAAGTTTTGTATAGTGTAATATAGGTAATATAAGGTAGGTCATCATTTTACTTTAATGGGTAATGATTCAAAATATCTGAAAAGAAGTAGTTTATATTTTTAAAACCTGTGTCTCTGCAATTACTGATGATTTGTTTACTTTCTGTGTACCAGGTCAACTATTTTGTGTATAGTAAAAGAAAGAATAAAACAGAGTTAAAATAAATAAAATGAAAAAAATGAAACAAATAAAATGTAGTCATAGTTTCTTACAAACTGCCTTTTGAAGGTAATAAATAGCACGAGACAGTTGGATTTAGACAACATTGTGGTTCTTTAGTTGTCTTCACACAAAATCATAGAGAAGGGGTTTTAAAGACTTGTTCTACTTTCCAAACATAGCAAGCGACTTTCATTATTCATGTACCCTGTGGCCGACAGATAAGCCAGCGCAGACCTATGACGAGGATGAGGACCGAGCCCCTTATAAGATGATTCAAACCATCGGCTTGTCTGTGGGGGCAGCTGTGGCTTACATCATCGTGGTGCTGGGCCTCATGTTCTACTGCAAAAAGAGACGCAACGCCAAACGACTGCACAAGGGTCAAGATGGAGAGGAGCCAGAAATGGAGTGTCTTAATGGTATGTGTCTTTGAATGTATAGGGATTTATTAAACTAGCTGGGGAAGATTCAGTATGGTTGTGTGAATGTATTTATTTATTTTTTTAAGTTACCTCAGATTTAGTGTAAAATATTCCTTTTTAAGTTAAATATTACTATTGCAGAGGTTGTGAGAACTTTTGTTGATATGAAGGGCATAGGCAAGTTTGACAACTGCCAGAATCTGGTTGTTTGCTGCCATCTTGTGTTCATATTTTGAACTACGTCTAATTTTACTTGAGCTTGTTCTTGAAACTTTGCAACTTTCTCACTTTTTCGATTCTTTAAAGTAAGTTGACAATAAATCTTTCCCCAGATGGTATCAATATTTTTCAAATAACTACATTATTTATGTTGTTGTACATGATATAGTAGCAAAATTATGATTACCGGTAGTGTTATGTAAACTAAGCAAATAAATTAAAATCCAAACCATACCTGTGTATCAAAAAATGTTTTTATAATTTATTAGAGCTGTCAATAATAATGAGTTAACACATGTGATTAATTACAATAACGCATTGCATTATTATGTATACAAGCAGAATAATCACACAATTTATTTTGACTATTCATGCTCCTTTACTTTATAGTTATACGGTCAGCGATCAGATCAATGCATACATCAGTGAAAAGATAAGTGAGGACACCAAGAAGACTGACTGTTGTGCTCGCTGGCAAATTTCACTTTAGTTGCCACCTTTTGAGCAAAAAAATGACGTGATATAATATAAAATATATTTCTGTATGACAGTCTGACATTAAATTTATATTTATGTCCAAATATTGGAATCTCTTTTTTTAAGTTGATTTAAATTATACAAGTCAAAAATAATGCTGAGAATGATTAAACATTTAATCATTTGACAGCACTAATCTTCATATTACAATTAATAAATTAAACATTGTAAGCTATTATTATAAGCTGTAATGTCCGACTTAATAAGGTTGATCCAGAATCCAATTTTCTGGCAGCAATTTAAATGTATTTCTGTTAGACATGCACAGACTCTGGGAATTGTTTGTTTTTCTGATAAAAGATATCTGTACATTTTATTACCATGAGAAAATTCTGGGTCAAAGCCATTCGCTCAATCATTTTGGAGGCTTAAGCTTAATAGGACAGCTGCTGTTTGGTATAATCTTCTACATACACATAGATTTGATTATATACATTGACAGCCTCTTATGACAGCAACATATTATTATTATAATAATAATAATATTAAAGGGTAGGATTTACAGTGTATAGCACTTTTCTGGACACACAAGGCACATAAAATGTTTTCCAATTTTGAATATGTGCTGTGTTTATCAGGCGGGGCTGTTCAACAAAATGGCCACACCACCACTGAGATCCAGGAGGAGGTGGCACTCACTAACATGGGCACCATGGCAACAACCGAGAAGCGCCACAGCCACGTCAACAGCGACAAGCTGCACTTTCCCCGAGCAAACCTGCAAACCATCACTACTTTAGGTAACTGATCCACAGGACGCAAACACGTGTTAACAAATCAACCATCATTGAGCAGACTATGACGTTTGGTCATCTTCGCAGGTAAAGGCGAGTTTGGCGAGGTCCTTTTGTCCAAAGCCAAAGGTGTCGAGGAGAGAGAGGAGGAAACGGTGGTGCTGGTGAAGAGCCTCCAGACTAAAGACGAACAGCTTCAGCTTGACTTTCGCAGAGAAGCAGAGATGTTTGCCAAGCTCAGCCACTCCAACGTGGCTCGTCTGCTGGGCCTGTGCAGAGAGGCGGAGCCGCACTACATGGTCCTGGAGTATTACGACCTGGTATACTTACACAATAACACATCTAGCAAAGGATTCATGTGGACTTTAGGTTAAAATACCTTCTTGTCTATGTGGTCAGGGAGATTTAAAGCAGTTCCTGAGGATTTCTAAGAACAAAGATGACAAGGTCAAATCTCAGCCCATCAGCACGAAGACCAAAGTAAGTGTTAATGATTGACACACAATCAACACGACACCCTGACTTCATGCTCTATCAGCTCATTAAACAGGAATTATAGCCAGCGATTTCAATATAATATAATATATCTGTATATATAATATACTGTACACATATTATGTATATATTCGTATATATGTTAGATTTTTTTTCGCTATATTAGTCTATTTATACCTGCATTGTCCTTTCCATCCTTACACTTTCCATCATTGTAACTGAGCTATTGTGTTGAACAATTTCCCTTGTGGATCATTAAAGTTTGTCTAAGTCTATAAGTCTAAGTCTAATCGCAACCATGAAAAGTCCTAAAAATGCTATCAAACACATTTTAAATTAAATATTGCACATTAAGAAAGAATTACAAGAATACAGTGCAGTATTGTACAGTTACACAACATCATGCCTTGTGAAAGCATCTTCCTGCTGAAACACTTTGAATGAATTATCTTGAGACAGCACCCTCTACTGGATTTATAGCTGCAGCACTTTTTTTTCTCTGTCAATAACAGCATCATGTTCTATTGGAGTTATAATACATTTTCTTTTTCGATATTCTAAATGTCGAACCGTGAACAGGCGGGGATTAACTGTATTGTAATTTTCCCTTCAACCTTTCCACCCTCTATCCAGGTTTCCATCTGTGCCCAAGTGGCTCGTGGGATGGAACATCTGTCCAATCATCGCTTTGTCCACAAAGACTTAGCCGCTCGTAACTGCCTAGTCAGCAGTCAGAGACGCATCAAAGTGTCGTCCCTCAGCCTTAGCAAGGACGTTTACAAAAGGTCAGATACGTCAATTGGAATTCTGAGTATTTAAAAGTC
This sequence comes from Nerophis lumbriciformis, assembly GCF_033978685.3. Lineage (NCBI taxonomy): Eukaryota > Metazoa > Chordata > Actinopteri > Syngnathiformes > Syngnathidae > Nerophis > Nerophis lumbriciformis. The sequence goes on from NC_084549.2 coordinate 33,155,858, forward strand.
TCATTTAAGTGTCTTGGCGGCTAACAGTGCTTGTTCCTCTGTGTGTGTGCGCGTGTGTGTGTCCGTGTGTGTGTCCGTGTTTGTCTAGTGAGTACTATCACTACAGACAAGCGTGGATCCCTCTACGCTGGCTCCCTTCAGAGTCCGTGTTTGAAGACGACTTCTCCACCAAATCTGATGTTTGGGCCTTTGGAGTGCTCATGTGGGAGGTGTTCAGTCACGGGGAAATGCCTTACACCAAACTTGGAGACAATGAAGTGCTAGAAGGTCAGTGTCAGCAGTTTTGCCATGATGTACCACCACAACTGTGTAAATATTCCAGATAGAACTGTACAGAATATTGAAAATCTCACGAAAATTAATTTAACGTGTTGTTTACTATACAGTATATTTTAGGTCGAATGGTTGATATAGTTTTTTTGAAATACAATTACAATACAATTATGCTTTTTTATTGCACAGCCTCCTACCTGATTGAACTTGAATAAAGTAAATAAATAACCTACTGCACTAAATTACATGATATCTACAGTATCCATATAGCTATCTTCTACTAAAAGTGGAATAAAGTATTGAAAATTGTAGTTATTTCTCTCATAGCTAATTACTATGTTTAATAGTTTGCTTTTTGGATACAGTTACAAAGTTATAATTACAATCTAAACTAGCAGTAATTTGCAATAAACTAAAATAAGCAAAAACTAAACAGCTTACTAATATGTTCTATTACTATCTATCAACAATATGTATTTTTTTCTAGTATCTATGTTATACAGCATTAGAATAGCATGTGAGAAAATGTAAATTACTTTATCATCTTTTATATACAACATTATAATAACAAGTGATGAAATGTAACTTCATTATTTTTATTTCAAACAGCTTAACAAGATGTGACAAAATGTAAATTAAGTACTTTTGTGTCTATTTTTAAATAAAATCATAATGACGTGATGGAATGTAAATTGATTATATTAGTATACATTTTAATAAGCATTTTCATAAGTGATGATGGAAAGTAAAATCATTATATATTATATTCTTACTCTAGTTGGAAATTAATGATCAGCTGTTTTAAAAACATGAATTTTAAAGAAATGGGAGAAGCTTTGAATGTTCTGTGCTCTTGTTTCCATGTCCGTGTCATTTAAAAAACAAAAAAAACAATACTTGTGCCAGAGCAGACGTTGACTCTCTATAGCTGACATCATGTTGTCTGCAAACTGGTTGCCAGACATACCATACTTAACATATTTTTACGATAATTTCACTCTCTGTTAGGGCTGGGCGAAATGGCTGAAAACTGCACCACGACATAAGTGTTTTATATCAGTCAATATCGAGAATTATTGATATTTTTTATGACCTATCGAAAATAAGGACTAAGAAAAAAATATAATAAATGTAAACATGTTTGTTGAAAATGTAACCTTACTCTGATTTTAATCCCCTCAGTTATCAAGGCAGAAAGGAAAGGAAATGTCAACACAAAACACTCAATCAATGTAAACACAATTCTAAAATCACATTAAACACGTAACAATAACTAACCTCTTAAAATGAAGGTGGAGAAATAAGGAATATAAATGCTTATTAAAGTGTAATAAAATAGTACAAAGTGTAAAAATGTAAACATGGACAAACCTGAGAAGAACAATTTTCTGCAGGTTTAGAGACAGGAAGTTATGGCTGTGCTCTAAAGGGTGAGCACACCTAAGGTGGTGTGGTACTACTGGTCTTGGTGAGGACGAGAGTCTTGCAAAACCACAGACCACATTGGTCTGACTACGGTCTGTTTTTAAAAAATCCCAAAACTGCCATACCTTCGAGGTGACTTCCTGTTTTATCAACAATTTTTTGCTTTCTGCTGCACTCATTTTTAGTTTCTCTTCTCAAGAACCAACCGCAAGACAACAAGATGACGCTACCAAACTTGATAGTTGTTACCTAATTGGCTATTGAGGCTGGAACATACTCTTGCGTCACGTAGCTTGCGTCCCCTCTCACACGTCTTGTTTGATTTAGAGTCCTTCCATGGAGGTTGGTGCCAGATGTGTAATTCTCTTTCAAAACACTAAGAGGCAGTGTGTCCTGAAGGAGCAACCGCAGCTGTGGTTGACTAGATATTTACCTTCTATTGCAGAGTGACGACAACCACAACATCGACTTCGTTGTCTACACTGAAACTAATCATTCAGAATCATCAGTTTACTTTTAATTGATGTTTAACTTATCAACCAAAGTAAAATACCTTCCTGAAGACGGACTGTGCAACTTCTGAACGAGTCGCGGCAGAGGACGCCATTATTATTTGCAATGCAATAAAAGGGAGCGACCATGAAATTATAAGTAAACCAAACTGTTAACTAACTATTTTAACGACATGCTGGTGGTAATGTGTATGGTCATGTGCTATTGATGTGTGGCAATAAAAGTTAAAAAGAGTGTCAGTACACAAAACGCTAAAAAACGACACATTCAATAATAATTTTTAGAGCTTACCGAGATATGAAGTACACAATATCTGTTTTCATGCACATTTTGTCTTAAATCTGCTCTCCTGTGGTCGGGGACGCTCCTCTGCAAAAGCTGACCAATCACAGCTCTGCGGTCTGCGTCGCCACAGACGCAAAGCTAGGATTTCTGGGGTGTGCATTTAAGGCTTGCGGACGGTACTCAGGGGAGGGGGCAAGACGGCGTCGTTTACGCAAGTTACGTGACTCGAGAGTGTACACCAGGCTTTATCGTGTCACTCCCACTCATCAGTAATCACTTCCTGCCTTTGTTCATGCAACCAACCTTACTTTGCAACTTCCGGTTTCTTCCAACAAGAAAGAGAACATTTTTTTTACGTTTTATTGAACGCATTTGTTATTGATATCGATTACGTGTCTATCACAATATATAAACCCCGTTTCCATATGAGTTGGGAAATTGTGTTAGATATAAATATAAACGGAATACAATGATTTGCAAATCCTTTTCAACCCATATTCAATTGAATGCACTACAAAGACAAGATATTTGAAGTTCTTATTTTTGCAAATAATAATTAACTTAGAATTTCATGGCTGCAACACGTGCCAAAGCAGTTGGGAAAGGGCATGTTCACCACTGTGTTACATCACCTTTTCTTTTAACAACACTCAATAAACGATTGGGAACTGAGGAAACTAATTGTTGAAGCTTTGAAAGTGGAATTCTTTCCCATTCTTGTTTTATGTAGAGCTTCAGTTGTTCAACAGTCCGGGGTCTCCGCTGTCGTATTTTACGCTCCATAATGCACCACACATTTTCGATGGGAGACAGGTCTGGACTGCAGGCGGGCCAGGAAAGTACCCGCACTCTTTTTTTACGAAGCCACGCTGTTGTAACACGTGCTGAATATGGCTTGGCATTGTCTTGCTGAAATAAGCAGGGGCGTCCATGAAAAAGACAGCGCTTAGATTGCAGCTTTTGTTGTTCCAAAACCTGTATGTACCTTTCAGCATTAATGGTGCCTTGAGAGATGTGTCAGTTACCCATGCCTTGGGCACTAATGCACCCCCATACCATCACAGATGCTGGCTTTTGAACTTTGCGTCGATAACAGTCTGGATGGTTCGCTTCCCCTTTGGTCCGGATGACACGATGTCGAATATTTCCAAAAACAATTTGAAATGTGGACTCGTCAGACCACAGAACATTTTTCCACTTTGCATGAGTCCATCTTAGATGATCTCGGGCCCAGAGAAGCCGACGGCGTTTCTGGATGTTGTTGATAAATGGCTTTCGCTTTGCATAGTAGAGCTTTAACTTGCACTTACAGATGTAGCGACGAACTGTATTTAGTGACAGTGGTTTTCTGAAGTGTTCCTGAGCCCATGTGGTGATATCCTTTAGAGATTGATGTCGGTTTTTGATACAGTGCCGTCTGAGGGATCGAAGGTCACGGTCATTCAATGTTGGTTTCCGGCCATGTCGCTTACATTGAGTGATTTCTCCAGATTCTCTGAACCTTTTGATGATATTACGGACCGTAGATGTTGAAATCCCTAAATTTCTTGCAATTGCACTTTGAGAAACGTTGTTCTTAAACTGTTTGACTATTTGCTCACGCAGTTGTGGACAAAGGGGTGTATCTCGCCCTATCCTTTCTTGTGAAAGACTGAGCATTTTTTGGGAAGCTGTTTTTATACCCAATCATGGCACCCACCTGTTCCCAATTAGCCTGCACACCTGTGGGATGTTCCAAATAAGTGTTTGATGAGCATTCCTCAACTTTATCAGTATTTATTGCCACCTTTCCCTATTTCTTTGTCACGTGTTGCTGGCATCAAATTCTAAAGTTAATGATTATTTGCAAAAAAAAAATATTTATCAGTTTGAACATCAAATATGTTGTCTTTGTAGCATATTCAACTGAAAATGGGTTGAAAATGATTTGCAAATCATTGTATTCCGTTTATATTAGCATCTAACACAATTTCCCAACTCATTTGGAAACAGGGTTTGTACATTGATATTGTTTTATCGGCCAGTCCTACGCTCTGTACAATGTATGATGAATCATTCCAGAAATGCCCTAATGTGGGATTATTTGAACCCTTGAAAACACAAACAGGACACATCCTACACTGCGCATTGTTTCACGTGCCTCTTTACAGGCAGGTGGGGGCGCTGTTCTGCTAGTAGCAGCTTAGTTCCTTAGTTAATGTGTTAGCGTAGCAAATGGCTCAAAGCAGCGTCCTATGGAGTATATACGATTATGTCTCAAAATACGATAAATGGAAGCTTCTGGTACGATAATTTGTCACATGTGCCAACACTGGGTTGAATCCATAGTTGCCTCAGTTGCTTCAAACCAGATTAAATCCTGATTTGAACGATCAATGAATGCATTATTTTTCTCTAACCAACACTCTCTGCAGGCTTGCAGACAGGGAAGCTGAAGCTGCCCCCTATAGAAGGATGCCCCTCCAAAATGTCCAAGCTCATGGTCAGCTGCTGGGCCCCCAGCCCCAAGGAGCGGCCCTCCTTCAGCGACGTGGTGCGCACTCTGGGAGAGACGTCCTCTGATAGCAAAGTGTGACACAGCAACATCCCGAGTAGTGGAACTTAAGTCTTCTCTCTTCCTGCGAACAAAGACGGACTATTTAGTCTCACTCTTCAGGGACCAAGGAGAATTTTAAATATGCATTTCAGACTAGAAAGGAGAATTGTTTGCCATTTCAGCGGAAGCGCACACAGATTTTTTCCATTTTTTTTTTTTTTGTGAGCGCCGCCTGGAGTTTTTACGTTTGCCTTAAACGCAGCATGGATGACAACCCTCTTGCTCAACTTCCTGTCTGTGTGAGCCTGCCGGTTCGGTCGCAGAGACTCTTTACCAACTCTGTGCCTCTCTTCTCCACGCACACACTGAGAATGTGGTCTTGTATTATACAACTGTCCTTGAACCTATCATCCTCATTATCACCACCAGGATGCTCAAATCGGTGTGTGTGCATGAAGGTGTGTAACTGTTACGCAAGGCGGACTTGTTTGAAAATGAGTCTTTCGGGATGATAAAACAAAAAAAAAAAAGTACATAGCCAAGAACTGACTGTTCCATTTTGTATATTTTAAAGAGTGTTTTTGTTCTTGTATCAACTTTTGCGGTGCTTATTATCTAACACTATGTCCAAGTTTCAGGGATCCACCGGGAGTGTGTTGAACCTGCAGAGGTCCTCACCTGTGGGTCCACCTGTGTGTGTGTGTGCAATGCTGCAAAAGGGGACCAGTGTACATAATGTAGAGGCCTTGCACTAACCTCCCTCGTTTTGTCTTTTGCCAACACAGTGTGTTGAAGGCCTCTTTATTTATAGTGAAGGTCCTGTGTGTGTGTGTGTTTTTATTTGGATCAGTGTGTTGTAGAAAGGTACTGCTCTAACGTCATTCTCATGATCCGTCTGTGTGTTTATGGCCCAACCGGCTAAACATGCTAACAAAGAACAAAAAAACTGAGTCACTGCTGGTCACCAGTATACTGAAATAAGTGCCTGGTAAATGAAGGATGATCTAAAAGTTGTTTCCCTTTTTTAAATTTTTTTTTTTTACATGTTCTAATCAAATCCCTTTGTTGATGACACCTTTTTGTATAAGTTGTTTTTAGTGTGATATGTTTCTATGAATGCTAGGCACTCACATCTAAATCTTTTTTTATCTGCTTCAGCAAAAGTCCACTGTTACTGTATAATGGATATATACAAAAGTATACATACTGCTTCCAATAAAGGTTCACAACATTTTTACTCAATTGTTTTTTGGAATAAGGTTACATGTTCAGTAACAGCTGATTCTGTAAATGGTCTGTATTTATATCATATGTTTACATTTTCCGGACCATAGGGTCTATTTTTGCTCTTTTTTTTAATTTATAGGGCGCATTAAAGGAGTCATATTATATTTTTTTTTTCTAAATTCCTTGTGGTCTACATAACATGTAATGGTGGTTCTTTGGTCAAAATGTTGCATAGATTATGTTTTACAGATCATCTTCAAGCCGCTTTCTGACAGTCGCTTCCGGATGTGGGCGGTCTTATTTACATGACTTCTCCCCGTCATCTTTGTTGTGACGGTGTAGCGTTCAAGGACGGGCGTAGAAGAAGTGTCAAAAGATGGAGCAAACTGTTTTAATGGCATTCAGACTTTACTTAAATCAATAACGGAGCAGCATCTCCTCATCCGGAAACAACAACACCGATAATATGTCCCGTGAAAAACCGTCCGACCGGAACTCTATTAACTAAAGTTCCTTGGATGAATAATGTAAGCTCACTACACCGGTATGTTTTAGCGCTTTTATGGCAGATATAAGTAAAACTTTACACTACTTTATATTAGAAATGGCAACAGTGGAGGATGAATGTCCCATAACAAGAAGATTGAGAAAAAGAAGAAGCTTATCGACTACGGGGTCGACACAGACTACAAAGGCGGACGCGCGGAATTTTTCAGGATTTATGCAGATCCCAAATACAGATCAGCAAGTACCAGAAGGTAAGAAAAGTTTATTTTGCATAATATTGCGAAACAAAACACTAGATTATATGTCTTACCTTGAACACACACTATAATAATACTCGTATGTTGAAGCACATCAAGCGATGTGGCTTTGTAGCTAACCAAAGTCGTAAGAAAACATTTTGAAAGATTTTTGAGCGCCATGTGTGTAATGTTCTATATTTTCAATAGTACATAAAAAATGTTGGTGTTGTTTACTTGAGTCATATTGCCATCATAGTGCAGTCTACGTGTATCTCTTATGTTTGACTGCCATCTACCGGTTACACTTATCAATACACTATGTACCAAATAAAATTGCTTCGAGGTCGGTAAGCAAAACCAAAATGATTCCGTACATTAGGCGCACCGGGTTATAAGGCACACTGTCGAGTTTTAAGGGGGAAAAAAAGGATTTTAAGTGCACCTTATAGTCCGGAAAATACAGTATATGGCAGAAGCTGGATTCAAAGCAGGAACCCTCTACCATCTGAGCCATGCCGCCCCTGTAAGATTACTCCCTTAGCAAAATATGAAGAGTTGAGTCAGTTATACATTAATTTGTATTTGATTATGGAAAATGAGTATTTAATCCCCAACCAACGAAGGTCATGTGCCCATGAAGCACACACATTTGTCCTGTTTCTTGAAGAAAGTACTCCTAAACTCAACTGGTTATGTGGAGAAAAGACTTCTGTCATAAAAGCTGTCTCTTCTATTCAAGACAAAATACGCTGCAGGGACAAAATTGTAGACCTGCGCAAGACTGGAATAAACTTCAAGGAGCATGGTAGGCAATAAACCCTTATTGACGTAATCATTCCTTAATGAAAGAAGAAATACAAGATAACAGCCAATTATCCTCTCTGAGGTCGTTGGTCCATGTTTTCTGAGAAAGGTTTACACAGCTGGCTAATGACACCAAGCGTCCTGGGAATAAAGGCACCAAGAAAAAAAGTTTCTTTTAATGCAGAATTTCTGATGTCATTAGTGCGATGTCTAAATCAGGTTGTCCAAACTTTTTCCACTGAGTGCCGCACACTGAAAAATCAACGCGTGCGGAGGCCATTTTGATATTTTTATTCTTCAACAATTGTAATATTTATAGATTTTTTTTTTAACCTTTAGGGCTCTCCTCAATTGTGTTCCCAGTCACAATTTTTTTTGTTTAAACAAGTGTTTTTAAATGATTGTTATTCTATTATTCAGTGCTTACGGCTGCTTGACTTCCTCACAGACAGACCCCAGTCTGTGAGAGTGGGCCACAACACCTCCAGTGCCATCTCCCTGAGCACCGGCTCCCCCCAGGGCTGCGTCCTGAGTCCGCTGCTGTTCACGTTGATGACTCATGACTTCTGCGCCAGGTCCACTACTAACCACATTGTGAAGTATGAGTAGTGGGCCTCATCCGTGACAACAAAGACATGGACTACAGGGAGGAGGTGAAACATCTGGTTGACTGGTGCAGAACCAACAACCTGGTCCTGAACGTCAACAAGACCAAGGAGATCATCGTTGACTTCAGGAAGCACCAGTCCAGTCACGCTCCACTCTTCATCAACAGTGGAGATGGTAAGCAGCACCAAGTTCCTGGGGGTGCAGATAACTGACAATATAACCTGGTCCCTACACACCGGAGCTCTTGTAAAAAGAGCTCAGCATCGCAGGCACTTTTTGCGTCGGATGAAAAGAGCACAGCTCCCTCCCCCCATTCTCACCACATTACACAGAGGCACTATAGAGAGCCTACTGACCAACAGCATCTCTGTCTGGACTGGAGCCTGCAATGCCTCAGACTGGAAGTCTCTCCAGAGAGTGGTGAGGACGGCGGAAAAGATCATCAGGACTCCTCGTCCTCCTATCCAGGAGATCGCAAAAAGCCGCTGCCTGACCAGGGCTCAGAAAATCTGCAAAGACTCCTCCCACCCCCACCAAGGACTGTTTTTACTGCTGGACTCTAGAAAGAGGTTCCGCAGCCTCCGAAGCAGAACCTTCAGGTTCTGTAACAGCTTCTTCCCTCAGGCCGTAAGACTCTTGAACGCATCATAATTATCCCCTCAACTCCCCCCAAAATGGATTAACTCGCTGGAATAATAAAAAGACAATATAACATACATCCATAAATGTGGACGCATGTGAAAAAGTGCAATATATTTATCTGTACAGTAATCTATTTATTTATTTATATATATTTATTTATTATATATATATATTTATATATTATTTATATCTATATATATTTATTTATTTATATATGCACCTTATTGCTTTTTTATCCTGCACTACCATGAGCTTATGTAACGAAATTTCGTTCTTATCAGTACTGTGAAGTTCAAATTTGAATGACAATAAAAAGGAAGTCTAAGTCTTACATCTCTAGATCAACTTCAGTTCTGTCAATATAAAGTTGTTTTTTTTAAATGATCTTTTTGTCAAAACCCTGTTTTTTTTGGCAAAAACAAAATATGCAATATTTTCCCCAAAGAGTGGAATATTTGATGTGAAATAATTGGAGAGCCTTAAAACAGTCAAGAATTCATAACAACATATCTATCAATCTTTGTTGCAGACCTTAAGATCCACGTAGATTCTATTTCATTCGTTTTTGACCAATAACAGTAGAAAAAAAAAAAAAGTCCTGCTAAAATTATTGGGGATGCAAAAGTGCCCTACTCAGAAGAGTATTAAAAAACATCTTACTTTTTTTATTTATTTTTTTACTTTTAACACTTAAACGCACCCTGCCCTCTTTTTGGAATTTTGCCTATCGTTCACAATGGTTATGAGACTTTTTATTGTTATTTTAATTTTTTATTTTAAAGATGATAATCCAGGGTGTAGCTGCCTTCCACCGGATGCACGCGACCCCAAAAGGGACAAGCGGTAGGAAATGGATGGATGGATGGAAAGCACGCTTGGAAGATGCGGCTAATAGGAGTCTCTGTTGTAGTCTTCACAGCCCTCTAAAACAACTATAAAACCCTCCAACATTTCATATACCCACTGCAAGTCTATTCATACGTTCATAACAATATGTAATATACAATATGTAGGTCATTTTAAGCTTCCTTTAGCACATTTATTTCCATTTGCGAGTGTGTTCTAATCATGGCAGACTTGGTTACAAACAACAAAGTTGACTATTTTTGGACAAATGAGGATTCGCAATCTTATCTTTTTGAAGTTGAATATACGGAGGAAGAACTACTGCTTATAGAAGCCAGCACGAAGAGAGACTGAAACGTTGGAGCAGACGGCAGCCGGGAGAATGAGGTCGGTATGACTTTTCGCTGCAAATATGGAACTTGGAGCCAAGCTATGCCGACATAAATGGGGTGCTTACCCAAAATTAACTGGAAACATACCCGGCCGGCTGCACCAATCAGACAAATGTCCATCGAGTGAGTATGATATAATATTGATCATAATACACGCAGCACATGTGGGATAATACTTTACAGATACTGTAATATGATTGTTCACGTTTTTCAGTCAGTACAGATTGGTGTTTTATTGCATTGTGTTGTGCATTACAAACTCAAAAGCCATTTCGCTGCTGACACAAGAAGCCAGTTTACCTCTAGCTAGCTTACAGCTAATTCTGTAGCATGCAGTTGCAAGGCGATGTGTTACTACGCTAGAAAAAGAGTTCCTCTGTGTTTGTGCTTACAATAACAATGTTGCAACAGCTTGGTTATAATACAGGTTAAGTATTGTTGGCAGTTTTTGAATGCATTTTCAAAGTGATTTAGAGGCAGAATGGATTGCTCTTAATTGGCTGCATTTCTGGCAACCTAGAACAAGACATTTTTTTATCAATTCGAATGTTAAAAAAACAAAAAACTTTTGTCGTCTTGTCTCTCATTAGGATTGTGAATGATAGGCAAAATTCCCCCAAAAAGTGCAGTTCCCCTTTAAGTCTTTATATCAACTTCAGATCTATCTGTCGATAATACAAAACCCAAAACCAGTGGAGTTGGAACGTTGTGTAAATTGTAACTCGTAAATAAAAACACAATACAATGATTTGTAAATCCTTTTCAACTTATATTCAATTGAATATACTGCAAAGACAAGATATTTAATGTTCAAACTGAGATTTTTTTATTTTTTTTTGCAAATAATCATTAACTTAGAATTTAATGGCAGTAACACATTGCAAAAAAGTTGGCACGGGCATTTTTACCACTGTGTTACATGGCCTTTCCTTTTAACAACACTCAGTAAACGTTTGGGAACTGAGGAGACCAATTTTTTAAGCTTCTCAGGTGGAATTCTTTCCCATTCTTGCTTGATGTACAGCTTAACTTGTTCAACAGTCCGGGGGTCTCTGTTGTTGTATTTTAGGCTTCATAATGCGCCACACATTTTCAATGGGAGACAGGTCTGTACTACAGGCAGGCCAGTGTAGTACCCACACTCTTTTACTATGAAGCCACGTTGATGTAACACGTGGCTTGGCATTGTCCCGCTGAAATAAGCAGGGGCGTCTATGAAAACGTTGCTTGGATGGCAACATATGTTGCTCCAAAACCTGTATGTACCTTTCAGTATTAATGGCGCCTTCACAGATGTGTAAGTTACCCATGCCTTGGGCACTAATACACCCCCATACCATCACAGATGCTGGCTTTTTAACTTTGCGCCTATAACAATCCGGATGGTTCTTTTCCTCTTTGGTCTGGAGGACACAATGTCCACAATTTCCAAAAAAACATTTGAAATGTGGACTCATCAGACCACAGAACACTTTCACACTTTGCAGCAGTCCATCTTAGATAAGGTCGGGCCCAGCAAAGCCGGCAGTGTTTCTGGGTGTTGTTGATAAATGGCTTTCGCTTTGCATAGTAGAGTTTTTTAACTTGCACTTACAGATGTAGCGACAAACTATAGTTACTGACAGTGGTTTTCTGAAGTGTTCCTGAGCCCATGTGGTGATATCCTTTACACACTGATGTCGTTACCGCCTGAGGGATCGAAGGTCCGTAATATCATCACTTACATGCAGTGATTTCTCCAGATTCTCTGAACCTTTTGATGATATTACGGACCGTAGATGGTGAAATCCCTAAATTCCTTGCAATAGCTCATTGAGAAATGTTGTTCTTAAGCGGTTTGACAATTTACTCACACATTTGTTCACAAAGTGGTGACCCTCGCCCCATCCTTGTTTGTGAATGTCTGAACATTTCATGGAAGCTGCTTTTATGCCCAATCATGGCACCCACTTGTTCCCAATGAGCCTGTTCACCTGTGGTATGTTCCAAATAAGTGTTTGATGAGCACTCCTCAACTTTATCAGTCTTTTTTGCCACTTGTGCCAGCTTTTTTGAAACATGCTGCAGGCATCAAATTCCAAATGAGCTAATATTTGCAAAAAAATAACGTTTTCCAGTTCGAACGTTAAGTATCTTGTCTTTGCAGTGTATTCAATTGAATATAGGTTGAAAGGATTTGCAAATCATTGTATTCTGTTTTTATTTACGATTTACACAACGTGCCAACTTCACTGGTTTTGGGTACATTTTAAATATTTGTCCATGTTTTTTTCTTTGTTTTATGTCCTTTTTGTCAAAGAAAACTTGTTTTCGATATGGCAAACACACAAAATATGAAATAGTTTTCAAAAAAAATATTTCGTCGTGGAATTTTTCAAAGACAGCCTTGAATCGGTCAATAACTCATAACAACACCTACTTAGTGGCCTAGTGGTTAGAGTGTCCGCCCTGAGATTGGTAGGTTGTGAGTTCAAACCCAGGTTGAGTCATACCAAAGACTGTAAAAATGGGACCCATTACCTCCCTGCTTGGCACTCAGCATCAAGGGTTGGAATTGGGGGTTAAATCACCAAAAATGATTCCCGGGCGTGGCACCGCTGCTGCCCACTGCTCCCCTCACCTCCCAGGGGGTGAACAAGGGAATGGGTCAAATGCAGAGGACAAATTTCACCACACCTAGTGTGTGTGACAATCATTGGTACTTTAACTTTAACTTTAACATTGATTTTGATTTATTTTTTTTTTTTTGAGCAGCTTTGTGTATTTTGAGTCAACATTGCAACTTTTCCTTGTCACATTTCATCTGTTTGCTCTTTTATTCCCCGTTTTATGTTTTTTAGTACTTTTTAGAACGTGCCGCTTGCTGTTTAAATATTAGCAGCGGCTGTAAATGGTCCCTGGCCACACTTTGGTCACCCCTGGTCTAAACACTGTAAAAAAAAAAAGTAAATTCACAGCAAATTACTGGCTAATAATTGCATTTCTTTCACAGTAACATTTACTGTGTTTTACTGTCAAATAACAGTACATTTCTGGGAAATATAAGGGTATCATTTTTATTTTACATGCAGTCATCTGTTGTAATGTTACAGTACATTTTGATTACAGTATTTTGCTGTGAAAAATACTGTTACATGTTGTGAAATCCTTTTTTTTTTTTTTTACTGTGTAGTAACAAAAGAGCACCTTCAAGTTTCCCTCTTCAGATGCTTGCTGCATGTGAGCGCTTGACACATTTTGCTGGCGGCAACTTGATCGCACAATAGAAAAGTGAAGGTAACCTCAGCTTCATGACGTATTTCAGGCAAGTCTCTGCGTGCCAACCCTCAGATACTTACGTAAACGAACAACTGACATCAAATATTACCTGCATTTTCCGTGATTAAGTTTTATTCGTAACTGGACTAACCAGTACTATTTGTGTGTCACCTGACAGGACTAAATTACCCTAACTGCCCATACCAGGTGTCATTTTCCGACAGATCGCTAGAGGGCGATGTGTAAATTGACTGCCCGTGTGACTTATGCTGTATGAAGGTTCATTATGTACATTCTGCCATCTGGTGGAAAAGCATTTATTTGTTATTTCTATCACATTGCCTCACAAATAGACATCATTTGTAACATAAATGATTATTGTTTTGCACCATTTAAGTGAAATTGGATAATTTTCCCACTATTTTTTAAAGATATAATGAAGCAAAATCCAAACCAAAATGCTGTCTGTTTGGTTAAATATCTTATTTCCCAAAAACTTATAAAACATAGTTTTCAAGAGCATGTTCTTGCTTGTCCATTCATCCATTTTCTACCGCTTGTCCCTTTTTGGGGTCGCTGGAGCCTATCTCAGCTGCATTCGGGGGCGGTAGGCGGGGTACACCCTGGACAAGTCGCCACCTCATCGCAGGGCCTACACAGATAGACAGACAACATTCACACACTCACATTCACACACTAGGGCCAATTTAGTGTTGCCAATCAACCTATCCCCAGGTGCATGTCTTTGGAGGTGGGAGGAAGCCGGAGTACTCGGAGGGAACCCACACAGTCAAGGGGAGAACATGCAAACTCAACACAGAAAGATCCCGAGCCCGGGATTGAACTCAGGACCTTCGTATTGTGAGGCAGATGCACTAACCCCTCTTTCACCGTGCTTTGCTTGTGTTTTCTATAAATGTATTTTCTACATTCTTTTTAGACAGTCATCTGAACAATGGTGACCGTGATCTAATCTGAATTTTTTTCCACAGAGGGCAGCATAGGGAAAAACAAAATTATCACGTTGGTGCATTTTGTACACCAAAGGTGCTGAAACCAATCCAATATTTGTATTTATTTATTGAGTAAATCTACATTTGTTGCCATTTGCTGCGTAAGGAGTTGTAAACAAAGTATTTGTTATGTAAGATTGTATATTGTTGTATGAGTTTTCAGACGCCAGATAGAAAGCTGCATTTAATGTATCATTGAATATAGTAAATTAGCTGTGGGCCACATATGTCCCTGGGGCCACACTTTGCACACCACTAGCATAAACACCATAAGAACATGTCGCCATTAGCCTTGCGACATATATAAATGGGTCTATACTAACCATTACAAATAATCCTAATTTTTTTTCATCTGAGATAACTAACAAACCAATAAACAAAACTCCAAATGTTTTGTTATTTTGGTTCCTCTGCCACAGTGACGTTGTCGGTAGCGCAACCATGTTGGTATTTATGCAAATACGACCTCTCTCGGCCAATGGCTGCACAGTTCTGATCATCCTCAGCCAATCAGGAGTCACCTCCGTGACTCACCAAATAAGGAGCGACAACACCAAATAAGGAAACGCAGTATCTCTTTATAAGGAGGAAGGTAGTTCCCTTGTTATCGTATTACTCCGCCGTCGTAAACGCTGGCGTAAAATGTGGATTTTTGAATTTTTTTTTAAAGCATTACCGGATGCATTTGGGTATATTTATGCAATTGAATGTACTTTATTTGTGACTTGCAAGTTCATGTTGTTTTGGGTTTAGTTCACAACTGGGACTATATCACACGGCGGAGTAACACGGTGGCCGCTTTCCGCGTTGTCCTTTTAGAGAAAGCGCTGAGAGTTTGGTCGATAGAGGAGGACGAAGACAAGTGTGGAGGCCGCCGAGAGTTCACTGAGCGGCATCACTTTGACAACTTTCTTCCCGGACTCTTCCCAGGTTGTCTGACCCGCTGGTACATGCGTCATTTATACGGGACAGCGAGCTCCAGCTTTGCGGGCTGTTGTCAACACGGTCGCCCCCAGTAAGTAGAATGTTACCGAGCCAGGTGGGGTCGGCACAACCGGGAAACGCGTCAGGTAGAGCTGCCGGAGGGCTCGGTTCAAGCCTCGTCGCTGGCGGGATTCGCCCCGTCTCGATCCGAACAGGGCAAGCTTCTCTGGGGCTCAGCGAGAGTGTCGCGCGGCACGGAAGCAGAGAAACCATCGGGATGCTGGGGGCGAACGGTCCAGGGGGTCCGCGAGCCGTGAGGTCTGGCAACGGCACCGGAGTGAGCCCGCTGCAGTCCGCCATCCAGGGCGGCATGGTGGGTCTCAACGCGGGGATGGTGCTGCCTCACGGGGCCAGGTTCGACCCGGACAGGGAGACGGTGCCTCTGTGCAGCGGCTCGGACAATGACTCCGACTCGGGGGATGACGACGACCCGCTTGGGGACCACCGGAGAGGAGTGAAGCGGGAGAGGGCGGAGATGGAGGCGGCCGTGACGGGGCAGGAGGTCGGGGTCGCTCCCGGAGCTTACGGCCTGGTTCCCGGTGGGGTGGCGGGGGCCAAGCCCGGCAAGAAGACACGTGGTCGCGTCAAGATAAAGATGGAATTTATTGACAACAAGTTGAGACGTTACACCACTTTTAGCAAGAGGAAGACTGGCATCATGAAGAAGGTGAGTGTTGCAGCCATGTTCACTCACCTGCACATGAAATCTCACATGTGATTGCACAGCCTGCTGGTTGCAACGTAGCCCAGTGTAAAACTGCACTGTTGAGTTGAGTTTGTGTTTATTTCTAACATGCATGCATACAACATGATACATCACAATTTCCAGTTTCTCTATTCAACATGTTCGAAAAGGAGTAGGAAGATGCACAGCTTATTTAATCCTATACCCCTTGTATCACCTGAAAGTCAGCAAATCCCCATTGATCGAACGCGGAGCTGTGATACAGCAAATGGGGCTAAAAGCTACTATAGCTGTCAACTCATTGTCCAGTCCAGCTCTTATGCCATTGATAAAGTGAGGTTTACAAGCACACTCGTTTGCATCCGTTACGTCACAGGTGTCAAAACTCAAGGCCCAGGGCAGGCCACATTATTTTGCGTGGCCAGCGAAAGCGTGACATTGTTCCCCAAGAAGGCATTACATTTTTATTTTAACAAAGTTGAAGTTATAAATATTTGAATTTGTAAGCTTTTTTTATTTTATTTTTATCAATGAACCTTTTCCAAATGTATTAGGATGAGCCGAGGATGTCGTTGTGGCTTGTGCAGCCCTTTGAGACACTAGTGATTTAGGGCTCAATAAATAAACTTTGATTCATTGATTGATAATCTTAAATATCTGCTGTTCTAAAGCAAGTTTTCCATCAGTTTGTTGGTAGACAATGCCAATAATCAAATGAAGCCTGACTGAGGAAAATGTGAATGCCAACCACGCCAATGGACCACAACACCAACATGTCCTACACGTGCATGTGACCCGAAAAACATCAATGTGCACGACACATACACCGTCCAATTGAGTTGCGACTTTATGCATACGCCTTAACTGAGGGCATTATTTGACACAATTGCAAGTGTGAACACAAACCAGTGACCACCAAGTACAAGTGTGAATGTGCACTAATATTTTAGTCTTATTTATCTTCTGTAAAGGGTAGTGTAGTGCAGTTGTGCACCACTGCCAACTATATAAAACATCACAAAACTAATTCAGTGTCTTTAAGGGCAGAGTTTCTGTGTGTTGGATCTCATTAGGTACTGCAGATGTATCTATAATGTTATAGGTATTTTGTAGAGATGTCCGATAATGGCTTTTTTGCCGATATTCCGATATTGTCCAACTCTTAATTACCGATATCAACCGATACCGATATATACAGTTGTGGATTTAACACATTATTATGCCTAATTTTGTAGTGATGCCCCGCTGGATGCATTAAACAATGTAACAAGGTTTTCCAAAATAAGAGAATAATTTCAACTCAAGTTATGGCTGCCATATTTATTATTGAAGTCACAAAGTGCATTATTTTTTTTAACATGCCTCAAAACAGCAGCTTGGAATTTGGGACATGCTCTCCCTGAGAGAGCATTAGGAGGTTGAGTGGAGCGGGGTTTTTAGCGAGTGCTGCAAGGGTTTCTGGGTATTTGTTCTGTTGTGTTTATGTTGTGTTACGGTGCGGATGTTCTCCCGAAATGTGTTTGTCATTCTTGTTTGGTGTGGGTTCACAGTGTGGCGCATATTTGTAACAGTATTAAAGTTGTTTATACGGCCACCCTCAGTGTGACCTGTATGGCTGTTGATCAAGTATGTCTTGCATTCGCTTGTGAGTGTGTGAAAAGCCGTAGATATTATGTGACTGGGCCGGCACGTAAAGGAAGTGCCTTTTAAGTTTTATTGACGCTCTGTACTTCTCCCTACGTCCGTGTACACAGCGGCGTTTTAAAAAGTCATAAATTGTACTTTTTGAAAACGATATCGATAATTTTGAAACCGATAATTTCCGATATTACATTTTAAAGCATTTATCGGCCGATAATATTGGCAGTCCGATATTATCGGACATCCCTAGTATTTTGATTCGTTCATGCATGCATCCATTAGCGGTAGTGTGACACAATAATGTAGAAACAAGCAATAACAATGAAAAAGCAGCCAGTATTATCAATACTTTTGATATCAAGCAAGGGAGCGTATGACATGTGGTGGGTTTCAAATAGAACTGTCATTTGCTCATGTCTATTTATGACCATGGCCGCCCCGACTATCGCATACATGCTCTGGCACACATGTTTCATAGATCTGCATATACCTTCAAACCATGGATGGTGTCAGATGTATATTGTTGGTGTGTTTGCAGGGTTGAGTTTTCGAAACAATCGGTGAGCGGGTTGCCTGTATAAACTGCCGTCGGTGCCCAGGCTGTTCCCTGTGCCACTGAAGCAGCAGGATGCTGGCAGGCGCATGTGGCAGCGTGCAACAGCAGGCCTTTAGGTGCCAACAGCTGACTCAACCTTAGGGACACACACCAGAGAACAGACCGCATGTCATGAGCGACAGGCCATTATGGACAGTGTGATGTCATTATGTATGCAGCGATATTGGTTTAGCAAGGCTTTGATACTTTGTATATATTGAGTACGTACCTTTTTGTCGGACATATAACATTGAGTCATGTGTGTAGGTGTCACTCGGGGACTTCTGGCGTTGATTGCTGTGTCAGATGTTGATTTAAAATTCTTTTTCAACTCACACGATGTAGTCTGCAGCATTTTTCTTGTTTTATCGCCCCCTCCTCTTCTTTTTCTATGTATCTCAAATCGTTGTCGTGGAAACTGAGGTTTCTTTATGTAGGCTCTCGGAAACATGAACACCATTTAACACACTGAGGATGGAGAAAGTGTTGCATGGAAAACACTTGCACAATTCAGTGTTTGCAGGTTCAAAAAGTCTGGTTTTGAAGTTTTCATCTCTCTTAGAAGGGTTTGTATAGGTGCACAGGAATTCTTACATGTCATAAAGTCTCTCGTTATTATTGCGTCCCCT
Source organism: Nerophis lumbriciformis (assembly GCF_033978685.3). NCBI lineage: Eukaryota > Metazoa > Chordata > Actinopteri > Syngnathiformes > Syngnathidae > Nerophis > Nerophis lumbriciformis. The sequence continues at coordinate 33,174,961 of NC_084549.2, forward strand.
ACCCATTTTGTGGCAATATTTACTTATTAATATTAGTTGTTTGCAGAGCAACATCTGATTATATAATCTAAGGACATGAAAATGTAATCAGAATCAGAATAGTTTTTATTGACATTGTTTGAGAACGGGTTCACAAACTAGGAATTTTTCTTGGTGCAATCGTGCAACATAAAACACATATAACACCGAACAGGTAATAAAAAGAGCTGTCATTGAGCTATCAGATCTTGTTATTGTTCATGTGCCTGATGGCCGAGGGGACATCACGACTATCGTGACCAAAATGATCACACTTAAAGTATCATTATTATTGCGGTATTGTTGAATATGTTCAAAAAGTACTTATGCACACACTGGAATCTTTTGACCAAGTTTTTTTTTAAAACTTAAATAAATAGACACTTCTAGAAAACCCACTATTTGGCATGTTTTGTGTTTCTAAAGCTTTACTGCTAGTGTTTTCGTCTTACTATTGTATCTGTTTTAATGGCCATACTTTTATTGTTTTAAATATGGTTTGTATTGTAGCACTTGGAAGGTTTATTAAAATGAAAAATGCGTAGCAAATTAAATCTATTATTATTATTTATTATTACTGACAGGCTTTTGGCGTCCCACTCTGTTCAGCGGTCCTTGAATGCACCTCAAAACCGGTCTCGTTTCGTCTAAGAATAGAACGATCACTCTGTAAGAGAGCACAGCTTGTAGGTTCAAGGTGCACAATTGAATATCTTAGTTGCTCAGACAGTAATGTGTTTATATAAATTTAGATTGATGGATGTTGTTTCTTAATGGGAAAATACATTATAATGAAGTGGCGACTTGTTCAGGGTGTACAATGCCTTCCGCCCGAATGCAGCTGAGATAGGCTACAGCACCCCCCGCGACCCCGATAGGGACAAGCGGTAGAAAATGGCTGGATGGATGTGTCTTGTTTTTATGTTAGCATTTAAGCTGACGAGCTGGCGGCAGTCAGTCCTCAAGTTTATCATGGTGCAGTTATCAGTCATGGTTGTTTAATAATTTTTATTTAAACGGTTATACTAACCGTCGGGAGTTTCACCGCGGTTTTCGTTATTGCCGTTTATCGTTAAAACCCTGATGTCAAACTATATTTTTTTTAACTAAACTATTATGTGAGTATAATTAGAATAGACCTTCTACTATAATTGTGACCCATACAACCAATTAGAATCATTAAGTAGAGCAAAAATATGTTGCAATTTATTGATACATCAACTAGTGGTTAGAGTGTCCGCCCTGAGATCGGTAGGTCATGAGTTCAAACCCCGGCCGAGTCATACCAAAGACTATAAAATGGGACCCATTACCTCCCTGCTCCCAGGGGGTGATCAAGGGTGATGGGTCAAATGTAGAGAATAATTTCGCCACACCTAGTGTGTGTGTGACAATCATTGGTACTTTAACTTAACTTTTAACATTGCAATTATTTAATTGATAGATAACATGCAACCCAAACATTCTGAAAATCATTTCATAAAATAAAAAAACAATCTGTCCAACACATCATAAAAAGGAAGGCAATAGAACTAAGCAAATAACATTCTGCATTGTTTGCAACAACACCGAAACGTTGGAGTCACATTTCTCGTTGGTTGAAAAAAAAGAAATAATAATAATAAAAATGTTTTTTCCCTGACCGTAATAAAATAGTGCCACAAGTGCCTGCCCTTTAGAAAGGTAACATTCAATTGTAGAACATAAAGAAATAGGGGTCCAAATAATAAAGTGCATTTTTTCCCACTAAGAAATCATAAAATGTGTTTAACAGTTACCTGTGCCTCCAGATGAACCGTGAAGTTAAACATATACAAACTACTCATTTTGTCATCAAGTTCTTTTGCCCTGAGGTCTTTTCTTTCAAACGGTTGCCTCTTATCAAACACATCAGTCCTGTGGCTTTAAGTTTGCTGCAGGGTGCGCTATTAATGCTAGGTCTTGGCTTAGTAACACAGGCAGCTTCGTACCACTTCTATAAATCGTCATGTCACGTTAGTGAAATTTAAAGTGACTTATCAGATTTTAGTTTAATTTCTGCAGAACACATTTTTACAAACTGCGAGTGAAATGTCTACTGACATGCTGTGGGGCGGTATGGCTCGGTTGGTAGAGTGGCCGTGCCAGCAACTTCAGGGTTCCGGGTTCTATCCCCGCTTCTGCCAACCTAGTCATTGCCGTTGTGTCCTTGGGCAAAACACTTTACCCACCTGCTCCCAGTGCCACCCACACTGGTTTTAAAATGTAACTTAGATATTGGGTTTCACAATGTAAAGCGCTTTGAGTCACTAGAGAAAAACGCTATATAAATATAATTCAATTCACTTCACTTCATGCTATCGAAAGGCCGCAGTGGTGACTGCTGCGCCATGATGCGTTTCTCTCTACAAAACAGGCTGTGCATGCATGACATCACAAATATGCGACCATTTAGTAAGGGAGAGGAAGAGTTGGGGAGCCAGGCAGCAGCAAAGCCAAAATAGAGAGACCAACGACAAACAAAGATGATAAGCCTTTATTAGTATCGGCTCATTTTATCGGATAATTGCCATTATCGGTCATAATTATCGGCCGCCGATAATATCATGAATCCCTAGTAAAGAAAAAACTTGTTGCAGAGAATCTCTATCCTAATTCTAAGCAAGAAAGTCACAAATGTCTACATGTTACATGTTAAACACAGGAAGTGAACTCACTATCAGTAATTCGTGAGACATGGAGAAGGGGTGGGATTGAATAAACTCTGCACCTTCCTTCTCCTTTTCAGACATGTTGGGTTGTGCAAGTGTAAACGTATAACTTTGTTAAGCATGTTCCAAATTAACTCAATAATTAGCAATACCTTTACACATATCTAGCCTTGTCAAGTAACCGTTGCATGTTTTGACATATAGAACAATTAAAAGTATAATATTATTAATGCAATTTTGCATAATATTTTGCAAGACTACAGTATAACTTGCTAGAGCGTGTTTATTTCAAAAGAGAGCAGTCTCAACAAGGTGTGTTAAGAGAAGTAAGTTCAAAGGCAAATGAAGACAAAACAGTTTGCAGGGAATGATTCAAAAAGCTGCCGGGCATAGCCACTTTATTAATGTAGAGTTTTAGTTGTGTTTACATTTTGCAGGAGTTAACTTTTTTTACACTTACTCACAAGTGAGTGTGTTACGAAATTAAGGATAATACCAGTTTGACCCCTGGAACTGGGAAATTGGAGCTCCACAGGTGTCCCCCAACAAATAGTGTTGGACCTGAGATGTTCTATGTACGTAATTTATCTCATTAATATCTCCTCAGTTGGTCCAGTGACCGCTTAATGAGGCAGATTGTCATGACGTGGCAGCTATGCTGCTGCCTGTCTGCTTTTTGTTGCAGTGCTTGGTTTTCAGGCTACGTGGCATTGCCACCTTCGCGCATACCTGATACCCATTTCCTCGAGACTACTTAAGCTCACCAGTCCATTCAATCGGAGCCAGTAGATTTCTAATGGTTCACTTGCCCCGTTGTGTTCATCTCCTCTGCTGTGGCTCCGCTCGCGCTCCTCGTTCCTGTGGCTCTGCTCCTGCGCTGCCGTGTAGCGTTTACTTAGTCCTCTCTACACCTTTTTGTGTGCGATTTCCGTTTTTCTCCACACCTTTTGTGTGCATCCTTTAGTTTTTAATATTTTTATTATATCAATTATATTAACTTAATAAGATGTAGATGGTATGCTCCTAACTGGACACTTCAGCACACATTCAGAAGTAAAGCAAACATGGATTTTTATTATGCTTGATGATAAATTAATTAACATTGTATGACTAGAAACTCTTTCTGTAGTTAAATGATAAATGGGTTGTACTTGTATAGCGCTTTTCTACCTTCAAGGTACTCAAAGCGCTTTGACACTACTTCCACATTTACCCATTCACACACACATTCACACACTGATGGAGGGAGCTGCCATGCAAGGCGCTAACCAGCACCCATCAGGAGCAAGGGTGAAGTGTCTTGCTCAGGACACAACGGACATGACGAGGTTGGTACTAGGTGGGGATTGAACCAGGGACCCTCGGGTCGCGCACGGCCACTCTTCCACTGCGCCACGCCGTCCCTTTTATGAATATTTAGAATGCAACATATTGAATAAAGGCATTGTGACGGTTGTGCTATCTCTCGCTGTCACCAAAGCTTCCTTAAAACGACAAATTAGTCATTTTCTGTCCTGATGCTGTTTGACAGCACTCTGTCAACGCTGCATAGCTAATTAAAGCTGCTATCTTTAACCAAGGCTTGTTCTGGACTGCAGGAGAGATTACAGTTCTTGTACTCCATTGGATCTTTGCATGAGCCCACACGGTGATCATTGAGCCAGCAGCTTTGGTGTCATCATTATTACGATGTAAAAAGCGCCTGCTTGATTGCATGGTGGTGTAACGGCGCAATAAAAGCATTTAGGTCCTGTCGGCTAACTGCTGCTCAGGCGCATGCACGATGATGTTGAAGGCTCAGTGGCTTGGCAGCGTCACACACATCCTCCACATTAGTGATGACTCATTTAGATATAAAGGCGGCTTCACAAGTTCATTCTGAGTACAGCCTCGCCATGTTTCATCTAGTGTTTGTGTTGTGCTGCATGTTGGGGAGGGTTGAGCGTCTGCATGCTGTATTATTATTGCAACCATGCAGACTGTGCTGGTGGCCTCGTGGTTTCCAGCCAATCATGTCCTCCCCCCTGGCTGGCCCACTGCCACTCCCCCTTCCTGTGCAGGCTGCTGCCCTCCTGCAATCAGTCGCTCAACGGTATCACACACTATTCTGGAAGCCGTATCTTGTTATTTTAGCTCCATTTGCACTACACGTCACACTTGACTACACTTCTATTTTTAGGTTTTTTGACTTGGTTGTTGGTTTCCAGATGTTCACCTTTTGGGTCCTTCTCCTTTGTAAATAATCTAATATGAGAGGTTTCTGAATGAGGTGTTTATATGTACCTTCCTGTCCTCACCAGGCCTACGAGCTCTCCACTCTGACGGGAACCCAAGTTCTGCTGCTAGTGGCCAGCGAAACGGGTCACGTGTACACTTTTGCCACTCGTAAACTGCAACCCATGATCACCAGTGAAACGGGCAAAGCTCTGATCCAGACATGCCTCAACTCGCCTGACTCGCCGCCACGCTCCGACCCCTCCACTGATCAGCGCATGAGTGCCACAGGTTTTGAGGAGACGGACCTCACCTACCAGGTGTCTGAGTCGGAGAGCATGGGCGACACTAAGGTGAGTCATTAAAGCTCTGTTTCCACCACGCAGTAGAGTTTGCTTCACTTTGATATGGAATTGTTACGGGTGTTGGGTACCAAACTAACCTATCCATACTTAATAGGTGGTGCTAGACACACTGCATCTAAGGTATTTTCCACATGAGAATAATACAAATAAAAATGTTTTCCGGGGTCATCAAACCTTTTATTGGCTTTAAAAAACGAATAACTTAAAGGGGAACTGCACTTTTTTGTAATTTTGCCTATCATTCACAATCATTATGAGAGACAACAACACACGTCTTTTTATTTTTTATGATTCTCAAGACAAAAAAAACGCTTGAAAGATGCGACTAATGGGAGTCGCTTTTGTAGCCTTCAAAGCCCTCTTAAACAACTTAAAAATCCTCCATCAATGTTTTACATATCCACTGTGTGTGCATGTGCGCGTGTGTGTGTGTGTATATACATATGTATATATATATATATAAAACGTAGTATAAAACACGTTCATAACAATATTTACCGTATTTTGGTCATTTTAAACGTTACCGGAACTTATTTCCTCCAGTGCATTTATTTCAGTACCCGTAGCAACACATTTCCGACTTCCGGCAACAAACGCGTGTGTTCTAATCATGGCAGACTTCGTAACAGACAGCGAAGGAGGCAAGTTTTGTACTAATAAGGATTCACAGCCTTATCGTTTTGAACCTGAATACTCGGGGGATGAAATTCTGGTTATAGAAGCTTAGCCAGCGCGGAGAGAGAGTGAAAAGTTGGAGCAGACGAAAGCCAAGAGAGTCAGGACCGGCGTGAATTGTTGTTGTAAATGTGCAGCTTGGAGCCACGCTATGCCGACAGAAATGGAGTGCATACCCAAAAAGAGCTGGGAAAAAACATCCCCGGCCAGCTTGCTTAACGAGTAAGTCACTATAATATTGATTGTGACACATGCAGCACATCATGCTTGTTATTACTACAGTACATACACTGTTGAGCTAGCTGTGTACACACAAAACATGAAATGTGGGCCAATACTTGACAGATACTGTAATATGATTGTTCATGTTTTTCAATCAGTACAGATTGGTGTCTTATCACATTGTGTTGTGCATTACAAATTCACCTGCTGAAGCAGAAGCTAGGTTACGGCTAATGCCGTAGCATGCCGTCGCGAGGCAATGTGTTGCTACTAGGGCTGCAACGATAAGTCGACTTTGTCGCCAATAAAATTTGTCCCCGACAATTATATTTGTCGACAATGGTCGTGACGTCTTCAAGCGGGTTTTTCAAGCGGGTCACTCGCAAAAACATCGTCAGTGATAACGTGAAAAGCGTGAGGATAGTTCCTCTTATTCTTGTTAAAAACATGAATGCCTTGATTATTTTGCAAAGCGGACCTTGTTTTTATGGCAGTACATTTGTGAGACATGATGTCGGACATTTGGAGGGAGAATGCGCACACAGCCTTGGTAAGACTGCTGTTAGCTTCAACCTTGCTAGCTTGCTAACAAGAGTAAGACAAAATTGTGTAAAAAAAGAACTAACTATCATTTCAGCCAAAGTCAGCCAGCTTTACGTTGTCTACATTAATTCAAGTATGTTTTAAAGCAGCGCAAATTTGCAATGCCGTAAAAAAAAAGGCACTTTAACAACGCCACACATTGACACGCACACAAACAGGCACCAATGAGGTGGCATCATACAATTAAACATACAATCTATTAAATAGCCAACATTTGAAGAATAATTAAATATATAATTTTACACATTGAGTCTATTAAAGTGCTAAAACTGCCAAAAGTTAACCAATAGTCAATAGTGTGCAGCAAGTTAGACTTTGTGTTTTGTTAATTTTCATTGTTGCTATTTTTTAATACATAAACAAAGTAAAAAATTTTTAGCTCTTTGCCTTTCCTTTCTTTTTAAATGGACAACATTTTATTCATTTTAATTTTGTTACAGCTGAAGGAGCAGCACAGTTGTTGGTAAGTCATCTTTGTTGGTAAGCACATGCCTAAAATAACTTAAGCTGTATTTAGAAGTCAATGGAAAAATTAGAGCCAACAATGTGTACGCTTTATTATCCGATTAGTCAACTAATCTTTAAGATAATCCTTGACCATCAAAATAGTTGTTAGTTGCAGCCCTTGTTGCTACGCTAGAAAAACAGTACCTCAGTGTTCACTCTTACAATAGCAATGTCACTACAGCTTGGTTATTTATTTTACAGATTAGGGAACTTCATTGTTTGTGTTTTGGATGCATTATTATAGGGATTCAGAGGCACAATGAATTGCTCCCATTAGCTGCATTGCTTGCCACTTATCACAAGCCGATTATTACAAAATAGAATGCAAAAAATCTAAAAACATGTGTTCTTGTTTCTCATAAGGAATGTGAACGATAGTCAAAATTCCCCAAAAACGTGCAGTTCCCCTTTAATCATGATTCCAATCTATATTTAATTTTAATAAATGTATTTGTGGTCTGCAGAACCTGTAATTGTGGTTTGTTTTTGTATAAATTTAGCTTTACAGACCCATCTCCCTGCTGATTTCTGACTGTCTTTTGAAAACAAGTCATTTTGTGGACTGCATTTTTAGATGCAAATTAATGGTGTGTTCCGCAAGTATTGGAAAGTCGGAATTTCCAAGTTCTTAGTTGAATTTTCAACTTGAACGCCCCCGAAGGTCAGATTTCCCACTCAGAACGTCGGAGAGTCCTCACCAGTGTGGCCACAGTTACTTCGAAAAAGTAATTTCAAAGCTGATTACTGTATTTTAAAATCAACTAAGTTAGATTACAAGTTAAATTATTAGTTACATTTTGTTGCCAGCTCAGAGTGTACAACAAACTTTAATGCTCTTATTTTTAGCAGACAAAAAGTAAAAATAAAGTCTGTGTATGTACTACATCACGGGCACGATGGGATTTTTGAACTGTAGTAGAAGTAATAGAAATAATACAGAAGTTGGGATGTAATGATAAAAGGTAATAATAATAACCGTGATAAAACTCCAGATGGTTAGTATTACTGTTTTTAAATAAACAATTTTGAGAAAACAAGTTTGATAACTGCACTTTGATAAACTCACGGACTGACTGGTGCCAGCTTGCTAGCTTAAATGCTGACATGAAAACAAGAGACATTAACTTAAGCGAGTAACCCGCTTTTGGGATTTGAACCGAGGATGTCGTTGTGGCTTGTGCAGCCCTTTGAGACACTTGTGATTAAGGGCTGTATAAATAAACTTTGATTGATTATAATGTCTTTTCCCATTAAGAAACGACATACCCTAATCTAAATTTATAGAAACACATTGCTGTCTAAAAGTCTTCAGATCAACTTGGAACAATGAAATACAACTTGAAAAAGGCTCTCTCTGGGGTATTATAATACCAGTGGTAAATATTTTAATTATTTTAGGATTGTTTTATTCTTTAAAGAAAAAATATTAATTTGTGCAATTGCAGTGTCTTGATTTTAGTGAGGTTAGTACACAGTCACAGCCATAAAAGCAATGGTAACAATAATTAACCTAATAATTTCTCTCTGTGCTTCGGTTTTGGGCCTCATTTTTTATTTTGGCCAAGATTTTTCTTTTGGGTGCATCCTTAATGTCTGTTTCCCCATTTGAAACGACTACATACATCCATGCAAGATTAAAGTATGAAGCGTAACCTGTGTATCTCTTTCAATAAACTGTAAGCTACACAGCTAACATATCATTAAAAGTGTCAATCTACTGTTGTTTGGCTTACCACTTCATAGTCTCCACCATTTTCATAAATAGTAAGAACTGACCCTGCCATTAAATCTATTTTTGGGAAAATCCTTCTGTATATTGTCAGAAGGTGTCTTAAAGTGGTTTACGTACACGGAGACTTCCTCACAGTTGTAGGTACATAGCCATGAAACACGAAAAAAACCCAGGCACTTCTTACTACCTCAGATAAATGGTGACGGGTGGTGTAGTAAACTGTGCTGATTAATAAAACAAATAAGAGAACCTTTTAGAGCATTTGGTGGACATATTTACTACAAACACCATTATAGAGTAAAAATGGCTGACTTGTGCAAGTCATAAAACAGGGCAAATCTCAAATGACTTATTTGGAACAAGCCAAAATTGTTTTTTAACTATCTCTGCAACCCCTCCATGGTTTGAAATCAAATTGTATGTGCCAACAAGCAAGAACAGTGGGTTTTGCATATTATGACCCCTTTTTAAAAGTTTAAAAATAAGAGTCTGGACTTTAATATGTTGTATTTAATGGAAACAACTATGTGTTCAGAAATAACAATAATAGCACCAAAGCACATACCGGTACATTTCATTTACCAATGCATTTACGTGCATCTTGTCTTTTTTATTAAACAATTTAAACAGACTTTTTATTTATTTATTTCCGTCTCTAAATAGTAGGTTGTTACATTTTTCTGCACTCTGCATCATTCTCTGTTGTACTTATTTTTTTCTGTATGATTTAAGTCATTTTATCAAGTAAAATTTCTGACTTTGGGCATTATTTTTGCTGATCAGATGAAAAACTGCAGAAAAAAGTCCCAAAGTTTTGTGTATATTGATCAACTGAACCACAGCGCACGTCACTGATATGTTAATTGGGGCAGCGATCACATGACAGAAATTCTATGAATCCTGCACACGTTTGTTAGTCGAAAAATAACTTTGTTCTTTAAGTACCTCTGTTCATTGATTTAGTCGTCTGTTTGAATTGAAAAATATAGGCCTATTTAGTTTTTCCTAATTATCTGTGATTATTTACAAACCTTCTTATTAATTGATTTTAAAAATCATGAAAAAGTACTCTCCTAACACACTGGCAAACATGCGGAGAGGTAAATTACTGTTCGTGTTTCACATTGTTTCACAAACCATCTCTCTTTGTTACTTGCAAACATAATTTTCTTTGTTTTTTTTATGTCAAATCCACCATATTGGAGACTTTTTTTCATGTTCAATTTCAAATTCTATGGTCATTCTCATAATTGTCCTTATTGCCATCATTCATTCATGCCGGTATGCAGAGTGTGACTTTAGAAGTATTTCTCTTAAAGTAAAATAATGTTCCAAATTGTATTAACAGTTGAGGTTCCAATGTAGGGTTGGACTAAAGATAATTATCCGTTTCCTACAATAATAGTAATGTATTGGATGAACACAGAATGTGTCTTTAATTTCCAAACATAACGTGACGTTGTGTTATAAACAGCCACATATGAAGAAGAAAAAAAAGACTAAATGCTGGATTTCCCTACATTGCTGTTTATGTTTACTGTGTTACACCGTGTTCCTCATAAGCCAAGCCATGATTCACCATTCCACACTGTAGTCAACTGTACTTTACTTAACATATCTTTATTAACCCAATCCCCATAATTCACATTAACCAGGTGTTTGCATTAATGCAACATCATGTTCTGCGTGGAGAACTAAAAAACTCTCTACAAAAGGCTTTGACAAGCACATTAATAAAGCCCACAAGCTGCTTCGGAAAATGATCGCTGTCCTTCTATAAACACACTCTTTGCCGGTTGTGTGTGTGAGGCCTCAGTATCTCCCATACGCTTTGACTGTAAGCACCAAATAATTTCTCTTTAATTAAATCATAATTCTCAGTGCAAAGTCAAAGCGCCCTCGACCGTGGATATGGCCGATAAGATGCAGAGTGTTATCCCGAAAAGTAGCTTGTCCGCTGCTGTGAACCCTGCTGACCTCTCCTCCAGGAAAGCCTCGTAACACTCCTGAAGATAAATCACAGCAGATCTGGTTTGTGTTAGGGTGAGAAACACGTAGCCTTTTATATGAAGAGCCCCCATGTTTATCTTCTTTGACTGTGGATGGGAGGCAGAGCTGCTAAAATCCAAGTTAGATACCTCAATTGTTGTCGTCCTCGCTGAAATAGTTTATAATCCGGATTGAAGATCAGTTTTTCTATCGCTACAGTTTTTTACTGACGTCTTCAATAGGCCCTCAAAGTTCAGTTATTAGTTTGCTGTTGCACTCTTCTGACTCATAAACACTCACATTACTCTGAAACAAAGCCATGTGATAATATCTCACAGGACTGTGGGGAACCGTAAGTAGCATCTTAACCACTACGCCGCATGCTAGTTTCGCTACGAAAACTCCCAAATTGCCTTAGCAAACTAAGATTAGGACTAAAATGAAGTGTATCCCATCAAACAATTCAACAAAGCAGAAGAACACAACACACAGTAACAATAGATGACACCCAGCATTTTATGTTCTGCTTGTCAAATGAGACATTTTCTTTCCTTTTCTTCTGCACGGGGCGTACTGAGCTCAACGTGACTATTCGCCCTTTTCACTCAGCAAAAAAGCAGGTACTACTCTACTTTTGGGTGGACGTTGACCTTATGGTAGCCAAAGTGTGTCCAAACAAATTAGATGGAATTCAAAACAGTATAATATTGAACTATTTGAATAGTAAACTCTGTGTTTTAGTTTTCCTCCATGACACTTCTGTGTAGCATACTGTATGGGAAGTGTCATAAGGCTACTTCTTCTTCTGTTACTGGTTTTCTGGCAGCTGTCAAGCTTTGCGACACTTGGTTGCCTGTTGTGTGGCTACACAACCAGTGGTATTTTAAGGGCATGGTGTATTTGTACAGAGAGAATCTACAAGAAGGATAAACTGAACTAACACTAGCTTTACGTTAGTTAGAAAAAGTCTGTTTTGATTATATTTCGATTAAAGTTTGCAACCTTTACGTACCGTAGATGCCTTGAGGGCACCAACTTTCCAGAGTGTTGTAAAGTTCATACCCCCGCATCCAATGTTATTATTAAATATTTTTGTGAACATAGTTTTAAGTAAGATAGTGATCATTACATGAACAAACATCACTGCAGAACCTAAAATAATACACATAGTAACCACAAACCACAGCAAATTTCACACACTCTGAAAAGTATTTGACTTGAGAATTATGCACATGAGGTGGAAGGTGGATATTAGGGAGGTGGATGTCACACAGTTGTAAAATATAAAAATGAATGGAGTCCACATCTGGAGTTGATTTTTGAGGGCAGTATTTAATGACATTGTTTTACATATAAGACTCAAGTGTCCCTTGGATGAGTCTTTGGACCTTGACATGTGTGTTCTTACTGCATCCTCATTGCTGGCTTTTGGCATTGAGAGAAATGTTGGCAGGCAGAAGAGCGACTTCCATACAAGAGACGTGGTCTTTGTTGGACTGTGTTATCTAAACATTTGAGTTTTACCTGTTCCATCAGTTCAGCTTGGAATCTTTCAGTCATCTTCTGATGAACTTGCGTGGTGATACATTCATCCGTCTACTTCTTATTGACCTGGCTGTGTCTTGGGAGACCTGAAACCATACACGGGCATAACCGAGAGATAGCAAAATATTATTTTACTTCATGTTCATCATCTGTAGGGTATATCATTTATGAACTATTGCACATTTGATCAATTTACGAATGATAATTGACAAAAATTGTCTAAAAGAATGAAAAGGATAAACTGCAGGTGAAATCTCAATCTATCAACAGTTCATTCAAAAATGAAAAAATATGGGTTGATAGATGTACTTACCAACAGGAGGTAATATATTATCAATAATGTGTAATTACTTTTGTAATCAGCTAGTTTTTTCTTATATTTGGTAATTACTTGCATTTTTAGACAGTTCACACTTTTCTCTTGTGGTTTGACCATGGTCTGTCTTTTGGGCAGTTTTTTAAAAGGGTGTAATAAAGAGCTCAAGTTGTCCAAGTAAAACAAATGGAACATAACTAACTGACAGTGACTTTTTGGAAGCACAGTGAACACACAACTTAATGTGGGTTTATAACTTGTTTAAATATGTAATTTTTTCTTTGTTAGAAAAAATATCTACTAATAAAATGATATACAAGAAACAGACCGTATTAAAAAAAAAAGAACTAACCTGTATACTGCATATACATTTTATAGACAACTCCCATGCACATACTCGTGTTATTGCTGTTCATTTGAACATTACAATAACTACTGTTCAAACTCATTATTTACTCACCAGTCTGCTTTAACAGTGTCATAGATTCAGAAGGTATCCATCGCCACATCACAAAAGGCTTGATAGGCTGGCGAGTCAGCTGACAGTCACCTCTTCTTCCCTTGTTCGTCCACTGACAGATCCCCACTGTAGCGATTAAATAGGATATGGTAGAAGATTGACTTCAACCGTCGCTACAACTCCTGATAATTCTATAATCAAAATTAATTTGAACATTTCTATAATATTTAATATGACTTGCATATTTGGAAAGTAGTAACATTACTCCATGCCACAAATAGATGACAATAAGATATTGTTCGAAAATCACACTGTTATGCGATCATCTCGATTGCCTATGCCGATTTGAAGCACTCTTGCATGTTCTCATACATCAATTATGTTCTGTTGCGATTTAAAAATTATTTTGGGTACCGACTGGAGACTTGACAAGATCAGATTTTGCGTCCTAATGTATGCTACGTCACTGGCGTAAAGAGCAAGAAGAGGGGTTGCTAGTAGACATGCCAGAAAGAAGGTCCAGAAGAGCAGTAGTGAGGCAATTGGAAGTAGGAATACACCATTTTGATAAAAAATTAGCAATAACTATTTGATTTGTGATTTTTATTCATTTAAATGCATATAATTGCTAAAAAGATGAGGGACAGAAGTCATGTTACTTTTAGACTGTCAATCAACATATTCTTCTCTCAAGTTGCCACAAATTAGAACAATATTTAATAATCCTGTTAAAAAGTATTTTGGTTTACATAAGACACCAATGTTTGCTTACCCTTACACCGTCTTTGGCCGCTGGTTGTAGCCTCCTTGTCGCCCACTCGTTTTGAACCAAGATGACAGGCTTCATACAGGCGGTATAGCTCCGTTGGTAGAGCGGCTGTGCCAGCAACTTCAGGGTTGCAGGTTCGATCCCCGCTTCCTCCATCCTAGTCACTGCTGTTGTGTCCTTGGGCAAGACACTTTACCCACCTGCTCCCAGTGCCACCCACACTGGTTTAAAAAAAAAAAAAAAAAAAAAAAAAAAAAAAAAAATGTAATTTAGATATTGGGTTTCACAATGTAAAGCGCTTTGAGTCACTTGAGAAAAGCGCTAAAAAAATATAATTCTCTTCACATATAATTCACACTACTGCTTTTACTGGAGAATCTCCTTCAGCCACTTTACACTGTCACTATTAAAACTTTTTTCAGATACTGAACAGTAATACAACACAAGTGGTGTTTGTTATTGGCATACTGACTGCGTTGGCTGCAGCTCACACAGCACTATTTCCAGCAGGCCAAGGATGTGCAAGGCTCGACAATTCTGATTCAATTTGAAGAGAGAAAATTAAAAACCTCACTCTTTTCCGTTTGATAATTGAAGTAATTCAAACCTCATTGCGGATTTAATTGTGCAGCCATAGTTGGCAGTTCATCTAAGCGTGTTTAATTGGGCAGCGCAATGAAGTTTTTTTTTTTTTTATCCTGATGAACTCGATAAGACACCATGCTTGGTTGCGTTCAGATGCGATGAGATTCGATCAGCACAACAGAATTTCTCATCCATCCATCCATTTTCTACCGCTTAATCCCTTCGGGGTCGCGGGGGGGGGGGGGGGGGCTGGAGCCTATCTCAGCTACAATCGGGTGGAAGGCGGGGTACACCCTGGACAAGTCGCAACCTCATCGCAGGGCCAACACAGATAGACAGACAACATTCACACTCACATTCATACACTAGGGCCAATTTAGTGTTGCCAATCAACCTATGCCCAGGTGCATGTTTTTTTTTTAGAGGTGGGAGGAAGCCGGAGTACCTGGAGGGAACCCACGCAGTCACGGGGAGAACATGCAAACTCCACACAGAAAGATCCCGAGCCCGGGATTGAACCCACGACTGCTCAGGACCTTTGTATTGTGAGGCAGACGCTCTAACCCCTCTCTTCCACCGTGCTGCCCACAGAATTTCTCATATTTAACATATTTATACAATTGTCACAACAACCACGCCTTATTTCACCCATTTTCATCCAAGGACCATTGTCCATGATTTGATGCTACAACCAATTTCTTCTTTATCCTTAAAGTAAAAAGGACGGGAACAATTTTTAATAGATCATGATACTGTTCCAAGGGGGGAAAATAAATAAATTGAAAGTACAAAGTGAAATAAAAGTGACAGACTGAAATTGAGGCCTTGTTTGTGGCCCCTGTACACTCCTGGTGTAGTCAGCTGTAGTCACCCTTCACTATATCTTGTGGGATCTCACCAACATCAGCCTGATTGAAAGACAAAAGAGCAATGGCTTACACATACAGTATATATGAGGGCAATGTTTTTACAAATGAATTAATAAATAACGATTCAATAACCTAAGCCAGGGGTCGGGAACCTTTTTGGCTGAGAGAGCCATGAAAGCCAAATATTTTAAAATGTATTTCCGTGAGAGCCATTTAATATTTTTTAACACTGAATACAACTAGATGCGTGCATTTTTAAGTAAGACCAACTTTTTAGAGTATAATAAGTCTCTTATTCTTTTTAATAACATTGTTATTTTGAAGCTAACCAATAATAAATAAAATACTTCTTACCATTAATGCGACTTCTTGAACAGGTGCGGTAGAAAACGGATGGATGGATTAAAATGCATAAGAATGTTTTATATTTTGAACGTTATTTCTAACACTTTGATTACCAGCTGAATTATTCATTACTTATCGTGTTAAGCAATGTCAGCTAAGATTTATCTGAGAGCCAGATGCAGTCATCAAAAGAGCCACATCTGGCTATAGAGCCATATGTTCCCTACCCCTGACCTAAGCACTCAATGGAATATAAAAAAATAATTAGAGCTTATTCCCAAACAGTAAAATAAAGAACAGATTAAGACACCAGGTAAACATAAATTGTACGTTATGACAATATAACTATAGTCCATGTTTTATAGTATAGCAAATTATATAGCATAGATTAAATAATACTTGAATACAATATTTGCTTGCTGTTGTGATTTCAAGCCAGTAGGATAGGATAATGGGGAATTATGTATTTGCAGTATAAATATAAAAAGTCCACATAAAGGTACTGAACTATTCACACAATAAAATATGTTACAGTTACACCAATGACATTGTGTTTCAAGGCAGACATATTTACGTTGATAGTAAGGTACAGAAAACATTGAAAGACTGGAAGAACTATGTCCTGAGAGGGAAAAAAAACTACAGTCAGGGCAAGCACAGGAAACATAAGACGATATAAAGCTAAATCTGCCTCCAACAAGGAGCAAATATAACTTGGCTTTTTGCTAAAAATTCAGCTAGTGTAAACTCTTAACTATTGTCTTTGCATTAGCAGCTAGCACTAGTGCCATGTGTTTGTTTGATAACAACACCAACAAACAATAAGTCCGCTCTCTTTTTTAGCACATCATTTGTACTCCCCGTTAAGCTGGTAAACTCAGAATAGTTCTCAGATAAAAAATGTTGAGAACTTTGGAGCGATGTTGTTGTCCAAGTTGGCAGCCAATAAGATATCCACTGTTTCGGTCAGTCCAGAGTTGTAGTTACTAACATGTGGAATTTCAGAATTGACCTACTTTTTGGCTTATGTCCTTCTACTATACAAGTGTGAGGCATGGTTTTTAATCAATCAATACCTATTACATACTCAAAAGGGATTGAGCAGGTGATGCAGGAACTCCAGTAGCTATGGCATATGCACAGCAGCTATCTTAGCATGGCATTAGCAGGGTGAATGTCTCTGTTAGCAAGACAATGTGTTACTACGCTAGAAAAATAGTTCCTTTTGTTTTAGCTCTTATAACAATAATGTAGCAACAGCTAGGTTTATATGCTGTTAATAGCATCTAAATGGAGCGTTTTTGGTGAAATATGGATGTTTTTTTTAGAGGGCTTTATAGGCATAATGGATTACTCCCATTAGCTGCAATGTTATCCGCATCTTACGAGCATTTTTTCAATGATTAGAATGCATAAAAAAAGAAAAACATGTGTTCTTGTTTTACATAATGATTGTGAATGACAAACAAAATTCCCCCCCAAAAAGTGCATTCCCCTTTTAAAAAAAATTAACTTTTGAGCAAGTTGCAAACAGCCCTATTAATCATGCAACCCTAGCTATTATACTCCACAGTCTCCACATGACTGCATTGTTCTGTTTTGTTGCTGCCTTCAGTAGCCTCCTCTTGAATAAACTCTGTCTACTAAACGTGGCCAAAAGCAGGACACCATCATTCTACTCCATTGTGTTAGCAAGTATTTTCCAACTGAAGCGTTCAGTGCCTCATGGAAAATTGACCACCCTCAAACCGGGCTGCGCCTAGCAAAGGGACATTGTTTGGGAAAAGGTGCATTTTCTGTTCTTCCCATTCCATTGACCCTAACCAACCAATCAATGGATTGCAGTGATTTTCCAACATTGTTTAATAACTGTCATTCTGAGAAGCACAGATAGGTTATGTTGGTACCCTTCATGACTTTTGACAACACAGCTGTTTATCTCCAGGAGGATTTAACTATTTCCAAACAATGTTTATACCGTACCAAATGCAATCAAACTATACTGCCTGGTGTAAACGGGCTCTAAGGCTCTGAATGGATCAGTGTGGTGTATTAGAATAGAGTTGTGTGTTTGTTGCAGCATCTAAAACCTTCTCACTCATTTTGTGGTTTGTCTGCTTTGGTTTGGACCAATACTAATGCCTGCACAAGCATGCAGTGCCTTTATCCATCCATCCATACATCCATGCACCTATACCACCAACCATGTTCACATTTACAGGGAGACTGGGGGATAGCCCAGATGATTTCCTAATATATGTAATTAATCTATGTGAGGAAAAGACGACTCCAAAATTTGTGTGTTTATTTTGGATCATCCCAGCTGTTTTTTTCCACAGCCATTTTCTCCAGGGAGACGACATTTATGGCATCCAAGGACAAAGTGCACGAACGCTGGCCCTTGAAAATTGACCAATCGCAAAAGTTTTTTTTCCAGGGATGGAGATGGTAGCCAAAACGACTCGATACATCACAAGCGAGTGCTTGTTGTGTAGATAAAAACAAAGCGTTACGAATCCTAGCAACTTGTTTTGTGTCATCCAATTTCTGTCCTTACTTTTATAGTGTTGTTTGTTGTGATGTGACACAATGAGCAGACGTGCTGTACGGACAGTACAGTCCAAAACTCTCCGCAGTTTGGGCAGCTTAAAGTTCTTCTAACGGACGATACTTTCGTGCTATTTTTCTAAGGCCTTCACTAACGCGTATGTACTTCGTCAAGGATGGGAGACCAAGCTTTGCATGTTAAGCTTGCGGAGCTCATTGATAAAATTTAGATTGTGCCTGTTTCCATATATGGTATGGTTTCCCTGCTTGCTGTCTTGGCTTGAGGCCCCTCACATTCCTTATAAGCTGCAGCTGTCTTTAGAGCCCTGTGATTCCCCACCTCCCACCGACCCCACCACTCATTTAGTGATACGGAGGGGAGCTATGGATGTTGATACGAGTGGATGCCACGGGAACATTTGAGTGACGCTTGTCCAGTTTTATGTGGTTTCTATTTAGGAGTCAAGCAATGACCTCTGCCCCCGCCGCTGTCACGACTTTGGGGGACTTGTGTGACTTGTGTACAACACTCACTGATGAAGCTCTACAAACTCCATCATCCTTGTCCTGATAAGTCTGGTTCAAGTCACACAAATTATTTTCATATCATGATCTCAGCGTATTGATCGAGTGCACCATATCAGCATGCACAATTGTTGTTTTCCTGTTGCTGTTAACAGTATTTACCTTTTTTATTTGTTTACACTTTTTTGTCAATTAAGAACTTTCAAAAGCGGGATTGCATCATTTATCATTAACGTTTCCTGGTTAACTAAATGTTACAATTGTATATAAGTGCACCTGTGTTTAGTGGCTTTACTCATTACCTCACAAACCATTAGCCAGCAACTATTGGAACACTTCTTTATATTTTAGACACAGCAAATACCTCACAGTAAATAACACATCCGTTAAAAAATTGCTGTAATTGTTAAAATGTATCTCAGCTCAATTGTTTTTCATTTTTGCAGCTAGGCTGCAAGAATCAGAAGATGAACCATCCTATCTGATTCTCAGCAGCCTATTAGCCGCGTGTTCTGCCATATGTAGTGTTTATATAACATGTGAATGGTATTTAATGTTACTCTAACTTGTGTTTTAACCTTCTTCCTCATAGTTGAGTATTTTGTAACTCAGAGTAATGAGTCCGAGACCCCCAGCTGCTGCATACGTTCTTACATTGTGTCCTGGCATATTCAGTAGGTCATTTGCAGGGATCGTTTCATAGTTCAGAGTGTACCTCTGCCTTGTTCGGCCACGAGTCATTCGTTATACAGTCTAAACTTGTCTAAACATTTCAGTTTAAAGTGGATAGAGGGAGGAGAAGAGAAGAAGGGGAAAAAAGAGGGGCCAGGAAGATTAGTGAGGCAGACATGGTTTGATGCTGTATGACTTGCTCATTAAATCATATGGAAGGAGAAGTAGCTCTGGAGTTTGAAGGTTTTTGCCTGAGACATTTAATTTACTTACCGCTAAGGACATCGTTTTCATCTACAGGGGTTCTTTTTTTGTTTGTGGTGTCTGTACTGTTTAGTTTTTTGATATATCAATGCATCTTTTATGATAAATTATTCAGAGTATTTTGTTTACATATATATGTAAACCCACACATCAGTGACATTATATAATTTCAGATAAGACCAGGTTGTAGTCTGATGTGCGTGGATATGCTTTTATGCCACCTTAGTTGTGTTAAAAATGCAGTTTGCAGCGGGCTCAGGATTGCTTTTTTTTTAAACCAACAAATGTAACACAATTAAAAGCTAGCATATGTTACCAATGGTGGTTCAAGAGAACATCCATCCATCCATCCATTTTCTTCCGCTTATTCCCTTCTGGGTCGCGGGGGGCGCTGGAGCCTATCTCAGCTACAATCGGGCAGAAGGCAGGGTACACCCTGGACAAGTCGCCACCTCATCACAGGGCGGTTCAAGAGAACAGATTAAACAAATACATTTGTGTATTCGTTACAATTAGAACTTTGTAAAAAGAAAAATGGCCGTTCCGCCCAAATAATATGACATTGATGTCAATCACGATGGTTTCGCACAGACCTGTATCCCGGACACCAAAGCACATTCGAGATTTTCGAGAAGGATAGGATTTAAAAATGGATGCTACTGTATGGTTGCAATATTGATTTTGAACCAGTGAGTGAACTATTTTCCAAACACTACTTTTGTACCATAACATAACATTATTGTTTTGTGACGTGCGTGTGTATTAGTGGGGTGTCGTGAACATAGTCGGACCAGGAAGTGGTGGAGACGCACTTCTTGCAGCTTGTTAAAGGCAGCCGTTTATCTGCTGTAAACTGGACCTTTTAGTCCTAGTTATTAATTCATTGATTTGTGCTGTCTAAGTAATTGTCTTATCTGCTATTTTGTAGCTCAACTAACTGTTGTGAAAAACTAGCAAAGCAGTCATATGTTTGACAGGGCTTAGAATAAATCACTGTATCTAATAAATCAATATAACGTTTGTTTTCTTCGCACGGGCCTTCATTTTAATTGCCTGTTACAGCAATCGTCCGGCGATGCAGTGTAGGTCACTTCCAATCCATCAATTAAATCAAACCTGTTTTGGGCAAATACAAGTTGCAAACACGAGCCTAACTTGCACACAAATGGCGCATCAAAACCGTAACAGTATATAGCCTCCTGAGAATCAGCGTGGGCATTCTATTTTGGTCTACTTCTTTTGTCAGAGCTACACACAAAAATTAGCGCTCATTTGCAAATACAAACATCTGCTGTGGAGGATGCTGGTTTTCAGGAGGACATAGCGTTTATAGGCCCGTGCTGATAGCTGATAGTTTAGTTTAGTTAGTTTATTCATTTATATAGCACATTTTAAAAACAACCCCATTTGGCCAAAGTGCTGTACAGAAATAAGAAACAATTTTAAACAAAAAAGGGCACGTAGTGTTACATTTACATTGTAACACAGAGGGATACATTAAATACAATAGTAAAATCTACCTTAAAAAGAAGTGCAGAATATATCACCTAAAATACTAAAATGTAATAAATAAATAAAAAATGTACAAAACAAGAAATATAAACAATCAAGATATCCTGCCTAACTGGATTTTAACGCCAGGAAGCAAAAATGTTTTAACCTAGTATGGGGGTATGGGGATATTCAGTTGAATTGTACATCATAGTGATGTCACCATTGAACAACAATACATAAAATCCCAGTTGAGCATAATGAATTATCAGAATGAAGAGCCCAAATGTCATGTAAACATATCAAAATGTTGCAATTTAGGTATTAGTATGACTGTCCAAGCTATTAACTCACATGATTAAATCATAGTTATCTAGAGATGCAAGGGCTTCCAGTTCTTGTGAATACAATGCGCTCCACACTCACTACCTACTGTAGGTGTCTTTGTACCCATTTTCAGTACATTACAACAGATCAACATGCAGTCTGTGAAATAAGTTGTGATCTAATGCTTTGGAAACATGCACGCATATGTGTAATACATTTTTTTTTAAAAGACGTTTTTTTTTAACTTAACCTTTATTTAAGCAAGAACGTCCCATTGAGATGAAAACAATTTTTTTTCGAGGGAGTCCTGGCCAAGAGGAAGCAAAATCTATAGTTACATGTGAATACATGTCATACACATACAGTTACAATTTAAAAACGTCATCTCAAGTGCTCTCAATCTGGATTTAAAAGTGTTCAGGTAATTTCCGGGCTTTTTGCAACATGTTCCATGTAAAAGGAGCTGTGTAAACAAAAGCCCTTTTTCCCAGTTCTGTGCGGGCCAATGGAACAGTGGCCAACAAGTGATCATTTGAACGCAAACCGTAAGAGTCAAAACACTCTTCCGTGTGATTAAGTTACAAATGTAGGAGGGCAGTAGACCAAGCATGGCCTTATAAATAAAAGTATACCAAGGCCCCAGCCTCTAGGAGGATAAAGAAGGCCCTCCCACTCGAGAATACAGCTCACAATGATGGGTCAAGGCCCAACAGTTATTAATAAACCTCAGAGAAGCATGATACACAGTGTCAATCTTATGCAGACATTGAGCAGAAACATTCATGTACAACAGGTCTCCATCCATCCATCCATCCATCCATCCATCCATCCATTTTTTGCCACTTGTCATTCCTGCCATTTCCGGGTCTACATTGGCTGTCAAAGTGCACCAATTTATCAGAATATGTCCTGGTTCTTCTGCTATCCAGGTGAGAGGCATGATCTATGATCTGCAATAAACTTTCAAGAGCAAAGGTAACGACGAAGTCGTTATCTGACAATAGTTATTTAACAGTTTTGTTTATTTACAATTACATGATGGCTCTTGTCCCATGTCCCAAACGGCCAAATAGCTTAGCAAATAATAATGGCGTCCTCTACCACGACTCATTCAGAAGTTGCGCAGTCTATCTTCACAAACGTATTTTCCCCTGGTTTGTACGTATAACGTCCAATAAAAGTAAATTGATGATTCTAAATGTTTAGTTCCAGGGGAGACAAAGATGTCGATATTGTGGTTGTCGTTTATCGGAACTCTTTACAAGAAGGAAATACAGTATCTAGTCAATGACAGCTGCAGTTGCTCCGTCTGAAGACACTGCCCCTTAGTGTTATTCGAAGAGAATTACAAGTCTGGTGCCACCCCCAATGGAAGAACTATAAATCAAACAAGACGCCGTCAGAGGGGACGCAAGCTACGTGACCCGAGAGTACATTCCAGCCTTAATGCAGTCAAAAGTGATGATCGTGAAGACACCAAGGCATGCTGGGAAACACTTGTTTCTCAGACGCAGACCAACCTTTCTGTGGAAGACTCACAGAACATGCCTCCAACATCTTGGCTGAAGTTACCTCCCGGATTCTGCTGCTTTTGTGCGCATTTACTGTATAATATTGTATCTTTTGCCGGAAGTTAAAAGGATTACGAGAAGGCGGTCAATCAACAATGACTTTATTAAAATGATCAACCACAGCTGTCTCAGCTTGCAAACAAAGCAGTTCTCTCCCATAGTACCTCCTCCTCTGTTTTCACCACGCTCAGTCTGCTCACCAGTCGCAACGGATTAGACTGTCGGAAAATAGAACTCTTCAAGCACAAAACAAACAAACAAACGATCCCGATCTTAAGTGTGCTTTGAATTTTGTCCCCCTGTGTGATTGAGTGTGATACCCCTGCCCTGAAGTTACATTTGGTGTTTTTTCAAATCAGATATTTATAAAACAATCTTGCTTTCTTCCAAACTTGCTCCTAACGAGCCGTTTGGAATTTGAGACTGCAGTGACATATTTTGCCTTAAGTCAGCAGATATCAAATCAAACTTTATTTATATAGCACTTTCATGTGCAGTCAAGTGGCAAGCACAAAGTGCTGTACAAAACAAACAACAATAATAGAAGAAGAGAAGAAAACACACACACACACACACACACACACACACACACACACACACACACACACAGACACACACACACACACACACCCCTATTGACAATACCACGGCAAAAACTAAACATGGCATGGCATTGAGGATTTGAGGTATCTCCATATATAGTAGATGTTTCTAAAGAGCTTTGTGTGAGTCTGCCATTTTTATTCAGTAGTAGTTATAGTAGTCCATAAGTTCCTTATTTTACTCTATCCGCTTGTTGTGAAGCAGACTGGCTCGTACATGCACATGCATCCTCTGCTGTTGCCATTTCTATTAAAAAGTAGCGTATAGTTGTAACTATACTGTCAGTAGACTCTATTGAAGCGCTAAAAACTACAACTTGGCTGACGGGGTGGAAGAGCAGTTGAAGGGGGCATGGCCTGGAAGAGGGCTTCGGCACATAAATAAGACCGCCCACAAAATGATGCATTCTGAAGAGACAGCCAGAAAATGGCTTGAAGATGGTCTGTAAAACAAAGCCTATGCTCAGTTTTGTGAGGGTGAAGTTTTTGTGTTTTGTGTGTGCAGGCGTGTTGTATCGGGAATGTATGACGTGAGAACTTGTTTTAGTAGCGGCTGAAAATGTCAGAAAAATAAATTAAGTTGATAACCATGGCAAGGGGAATAAGGAATCTGGTGGGGATCAAGTAGTAAGTGAGGGAACATTTGCGATTGGTTTGAAACATTAACTGAACTCTTATTTGTACAGTACATACGCATGTTATAATTAGGGACATTCCGATCAGTTTTATGCTACAGATTCCAATATTGATCATCCGTAAATCATCCATAATTGTGATCGTATCGGCAAATACCGATTCGATCATATTTATTAACTGTAAATTTTAGAATTTTTATCATAGTGAGTGTAACAGTTTCAACGCAATTATTAAGCTATTTTCTTATTGTCTTTTTTTTTTACATACAATTGTTTGATTAAAACAAAGTCAATAGTACACAATAACTCAAAATGATCAAAAACTAATGCTAATGTTTTAAATCTTTTTTCTTTTTTTCTTCCCTCAAAGCCTTTTCTGTCCGGGGAATTATTCCCTGAGCTTGTTAACATTAACAAAAACAACAAAAATATTTTGAGAAAATAAAAATATTGATGTACTCTTTTTAATATTGATCATATAATATTACAACCTTTTGGTATTGACACCACCGGTGGATGGATCAATCAATGTAACACTAATTGTTGTTGTTACATTATCCTCTCTAGATTCTTATTAATCTACTTGTTAATTTCCTATTAATAAGTGCTTACCTTCTGCTGTTCCATCTACACTACTTAAAGTCTACAAAACACTTATTTATTGGTGTTGTTTGAAGCTATCTTAGTGGTGAGGTTAGCTATTAGCATGTCTGCTCCTGGATGTCTCTCGATGTATAATATGTCTCGCCTAATCCTCCAGTGTTAACGGCAATTTATATTATAGATACTAAGAAATGAAGTTTATTTGCTGTGATGGAGGTGATTATTACTAGCTTAATGGAGAGACTTCAAACTGTATGGTGACTAGGGATGGGTGCCCTTTAAATTTGAATCGATATGGTACCAATTTTCCGGTACCTGGTAATCAATACCGGTATTAAATGGTAGCAATTTTCTGTACTTTTGTTTGTGTTAATAAATATTAAATGTTTTTGATAATAAAATACATGTTTTGGAAGAGTTAAAACTGAGCTGATTATGTATGATTACTTCTGTCTAGTTGGTACATCTTGTTTTATTATTACATTTGTGAGTCAATTACTTTGTTGGAATTGAAAATCGCAACATTACTTACAGGTAGTTGGCTGATTCTGCTGTCAATGATGTTGGAGTTGTTAGTGTTTCGTTTTTTTTCGTATTTGAAATTTTATATCACGGTTATTGCGACCAAAATTTGCATCTTTATTAAAAACGCAATATTGTTGAATATGCTCAAAAGTACACATACTGAAATCCTTAGATTTAAAAAAACAAACTAAAATAAATAGAGACACTGTTAGAAAACCCACTATTTTGCATGTTTTGTGTTTCTTATGCTTCACTGATATTGTCTTAGTTTTATAATTTTATGTTTTAATGACTAAACTTTTATAGTTAATGATGTGTACTTAAGCACTTAAAAATGTATTTAAATGAAAAGTGTGTTGCAAATAAAAGGTAAAAGGTATGTTGTTTCTTAATGGGAATAGACGTTAATGTCTCTTGTTTTCATGTTCGCATTTGAGCTAGCACCAGTCAGTCCATGAGTTTCTCAAAGTGCAGTTATCAATCACGGTTTTTCGATTATTTTAATTTAAAATTCTAATACTAACTGTCGGGGGTTTTACTGTGGGTATCATTAGGGATGGGAATTGATAAGATTTTTCCGGTTTCGATTCCACTTTCGATTCTGCTTAACGATTCAGTTCCTTATCGGTTTTCTTATTGATTCTTATTTGTAAATAAAAAAGACAACAAAAAGTTTGATTAGCTTCAAGTTTGTTTAGCTTAGAGGGAACATGACTGTACAAAGCCAACAGGGGGGTCTTAAGAGGCACAAAAATTCACTTTTGAAAATAAATATAACAAACAAATATTCTTCTGTGGAATCTAACAAAACAAAACGTGGAAATTACACAAGAATGTTACATTTACATTAACATTTTAATTTTTGTCATCTCCCTAGAAAATATACTGGTGAAACTATAAATTATTTGTTTAGATTTACAAGGTGAAACTATAATATATACACCACTTGCAACATAATTTTGACGGTTATATCCATCAGTTTATGAAAACTTTAAATCGAAGACCTCAGAAAATGTAGGGTTTACAAAAACTGTAAGCTATTATCAAAATTATAATAAATAAAGACTTGACATATCTTACTTATTAGCATGTAATGAGTTAATATCACATAAGTTTCACATTTGAAGTTGATTTGCTGACATGAATGGACTTATACACTGTACACAATATTAACATTTTATGAGTTTCACTTGAATAATGGACAAATAAATAAAATAATGACTGAGGTTGCAGGAAAACATGCAACGTTTCTGACTACAGTTGAACATTCATCTCTTGAAAGTCAAGAGCGCTGTAGTAAATGGGTGCAAGCTTTTGACCACAAACATATTCACTGCTTGTCTGTCCTGCGTGTAATGTTCCCTGACCCAGTGAAAGGAGAAGCTATAGCGCTGGGCGTCAGACTTGAACTGGAGCGAGTACTTACTGCCCGGCTCGGAGCCAGTCAGAATCTGTCTCTTGTCTTGCTCATCTAAATGAGAAGGCATTCATTTAAATTTAACTAACAGTACTAACATTATGGTGAGTTGGCACCTCTTGTATTCAGATGACGTGCTAGCATTACTGCTGCTGGGATGAGATTGGCGCGGTTCAAAAACGCAATATTCATTCACAGTTATTGCATGCTGTATGTTCTAATGTTTCAGCATATTGCTTGTTTGGCCTTCTTGATTAAATAGTAATCTTGCAATTGTTACAAGTAGCGTTGTTGCAATTTTTTCTTGTAGCCATACTGTACAGTGTTTGTTCTGCTTAGGCGCCGACATTTTGCTGCCTGACGTCACTACGCACGTTGTGTAAGAATGTCATTCCCAACCACTGGCATCGATAAGGGAATCGTTCATTGGCAAGCGAATCAAAGGATATGATACACTGATAACTGGTTCTGAACAAGAACCGGTTTTATGATTCCCATCCCGAGTTACCATTAATACAATTTTTCGCTACATTGCTAGTTAGAGCCCGCCGAGTTTGCAACTGGACGTGACGTCACGCGCAACCCAGGTAACGCAACATGGCACCGTTGGATTTTACGTGAATCTGTGCCAGGTAGGACCAACAGGATTCAGTCTGTGCCAAAAAAGTACCAGAATCGGTGCCTGTCCCTAAAGGAAACACATACGTAGTTGCTCGTCGCTTGTCAGCCGTAGGACAAAAAAAATACAGTATCAGCCAGAGTGGGTCAAGGTTTATGACCGGCATTAAAAAGGCATTAATTGGCAATGGCGATCATACTGTATATTTTTTCACAAAAACTGTCCGATATTGATCGATCGGCACATCCCTATTTATAATATGTGTCTATGAATACTTCGTTAAAAAAATAATAATCTGATCTAATCTAGGATAGGCAGCAACAATCATTAACTTTACACATTGTTTGTGTAAAGTTCATGTAACACTTCAATTGTTGTTCGTTAGAAAGCTTCTGTATGAGAATGGTTGATTGCTGCCTGTGTTTTGAGAAAGAAGTGAAATGTGGAAACTACTACGTCACGCCATTCCTTACTAGTCAACAGCATAGTCCTTGTTTTACCTGCTGTCTGATGTAATAGAAATATTACTTCTCTAGTGGCTATGCTGATGTTGAATAGCAGACCGCATCAAGATATGATCTAGGATTGCGCCACAAACATTACGCTACTAGCAGGAAGGTCTCGGTGTGAATGCAGGTCTGAAGCAAAGAAAGACAGGCGGAAGAGAGTTGTTTCAAATTTTCGGGCGGAGAACCATGGAAACAAAACATTTGAATGTCTCAGGGTTCATTTAAAAGGCTCAGTGGATTGATGGCAAGACCATTCTCCATTTCCTTAGTTACCTTCTGAAATACATCAGTTTCTTTTTTTCTCCCATCGATGTGCTTCAAAATGTTCCATTATTTTAATTTGTAAAACAAATAAAGTATCCTCTTAATTCCAGTTGTTGCCTGTTTTGAATAAATGGTATTCGCTTCCGGGTTATATCCCACCTGTTGAGACTGGCGCATGCGCGATACGAAAGATCCCCTGTCCACACCCACTAGAGAGAATTGGTTTCCAATCGCATAATCTAGGTGTGTTAGTCCAGTTTCTCAAAAGCCAAACATGATCAGATTAAGGAGTTTCCATTCGTAGTAGGATGCATCTGTAGAGCTGAATTATTTGAGAAATCAGACTAATTTAGTGCATGTAAACTTTGTCACTGACACTCTTATTACTGAGTAAAGGTGGTTATGGAGAGAAGTTGGGGGAGGAAAGTAACATGTCAACCCAAACGGAGGCACGCACACACAGAGAATCTCCCACCCCTCCACCTCCTTATTTTACAGCAAGCAACTGGACAGGTCAGCAGTCATTGGCTGCACCTCCTCCACTTGGACTGCCTTGCCTTTTTTAGCAGTCCCAAATGGAGCTGCAAATTCCATGTTGCTGGCTGGGTGACAGGCTGGGAGATGGGAGCCAGCAAATGGGAGATTAGACGAGGGCCGGCCAGCCACCAGTAAACTGTACAATGGGCCGTCCGACCAACACCGGAGCTGTCTGGCAGCTGTCAACTTAAACTTTGAATGAATGGTTCGTTATCACGTGTGTGCTACTTATTACTGACACTTTTAAGTCGCAATTTTTATATGACGTCAGTGGCACCTTTTGATTTGTACAGTCCATTCAAGACTTTAAAGATGTGTAAAGCCTCCTGCTGTTAAATCTTTGCTTCTTGCAGACGTCACATTCTGATACTTTGCTATCTTAAGTGGTCCATAGGCAGTCTAGTTTTAAAGCAAGTGTTAGATGGGAATCTACCCTCAGTGATGTCAGCATCATGCTTTGGGGCTTGTTTTTCTTTAGCTGGAATTTGGGACTAAGGCTGCAGCTATCAATTTATTTTGATAAACAAATAATCTATCAATTGGTTTGTTTGATTAACCTGGGGTTCGGCAACCCGTGGCTCTTGAGCCCATGCGGGTCATTAGCGGCCTTTTTTTTAAAAACGTAAGAAAACCAAAAAAGGTGGGGGAAAAATATATTTTTAGTTTTAATATGGTTGCTGTAGGAGGATAAACATGACACAAAAATTCCTAATTGTTAGAAATCCCTCTGTTTATATTCAACATCATTCACTGATGAGAGTATTTGGCGAGCGCCGTTTTGTCTGACTACCGTATTTTCCGCACTATAAGGCGCACCTAAAAACCACAAATTTTCTCAAAAGCTGACAGTGCGCCTTATAATCCGGTGCGCCTTATATATGGGTTAATATTAATATTAATTTTCATAAAGTTTCGGTCTCGCAACTACGGTAAACAGCCTCCATCTTTTTTCCCCGTAGAAGAAGCGCGCGGTGCATGCTGGGATATGTGACGTTTCATTTCCATTTGTGTGTTTATGTAAAGACCCCAAAATGGCTCCTATTAAGTGTGTTGTCTGTCTAATTATAAATAATGCAGACGAGGCGTGTTAACTGAGTTCTCAACGTTTACTCACAGCGTGCTCATAACCACATTCTAATTCCCAGCATACAACGCTTCTCAGGGCTACCGCGCATGCTCGTCACTATCGTTGCATGCTGGGTAGTGTAGTTGTTATATTTGCTAGCTCATAACATCACATTAAGAGACACGCTTACGCGCTTAATTCAATACTCGCCGTCATTCCAGGTGGATTGACAAAAGACCTCCAGCCGCTACATATTGGTGTCAACAGGGCATTCGAAGCTAGTCTGCTAACTGCGTGGGAACAGTGGATGACAGAAGGCGAACACACCTTCACTAAGACAGGGAGACAGCGCCGGACGACGCCAACATCTGCCAGTGGATCGTAAATGCCTGGGCAGATATTTCGGTCACAACTGTGGTCCGAGCTTTCCGGAAGGCAGGATTCACAGAACTGCTGGACAACAACAGCGACACTGACTCCGATTACTTCGACGAGATGGACCCGGCCATTTTGGATCCCACATTCGCCCAACTTTTCAATTCGGACACGAAGGAGAAGAATTCGAGGGATTTATGAATGAAGAATAACTTCAGAAAGTGAGCGTTATGTTTATTTTGTGTGTTGTGACATTAACGTTCGAGCAACATTATGTTGCTATTGCTCTGCACTATTTTGAATTTTACTATGTTTGTGATTGCACATTTGCGTACATTTTGGGAGTGAACAGAGTTGTTAGAACGCTGGTTTTTAATATATTATTAAAGTTTGACTGACCTATCTGACTGTTTTTTTGACATTCCTTTAGCGCAGTTAGATGCGGCTTACAGCACGGGGCGGCTTATAGGTGGACAAAGTTTTGAAATATGCCGTTCATTGAAGGCGCGGCTTATAACCCAGGGCGCCTTATGGTGCGGAAAATACGGATGCAAATATAAATTAAATACACAGAGGACATAAGTAAAGGAAATTAAATGAGCTCAAATATACCTACACACGATCCATAATGATGCAATTTGCACATACAGCTAGCTTAAATAGCATGTTAGCATCGATAAGCTTGCAGTCATGCAGTGACTAAAAATGTCAGATTAGCACTCCAATAAGCGAATAACATCACCAAAGCTCACCTTTTGTGCATTCACACACAGCATAAAAAGTTTAGTGGACAAAATGAGACAAAGAAAGAGTGGCATAAAACACGTTTTTATGTGGCAGCATCGGAGAAAGTTGTACATGTATACAAACTATGGTGATTTCAGGGACTGCCGAAATTAATTTCGGCAGTCCCTGAAATCACCATATTACAGCTATTTAAGCTAGCTGTATGTGCAAATTGCATCATTATGGCTCGTGTGTAGGTATATTTGAGCTCATTTAATTTCCTTTACTTATGTCCTCTGTGTATTTAATTTATATTTGCATGTCTCATGACACAATCTTTGTATGTAATATCGGCTGCATTTCTAATAGTTATTTTGTGTAACATGTTGTTATAGACCACAGCAAACGTTACCCAGCTTGCAAAGATTGTAATAAATCCATTAGAAGAAGATAGCCTGCCCTTTCTTTTAACTTGGACACACACATTTATGCCTTTGGCCATTTTAAGCCAGTAATTTACAGGAGTTATCTCACCCTCTGAGAAGCCTCTGTTTACTAATGTTTTCCAATTTTGTAAAAATGTGTAGAATAAATATTACATTTCAACATTTCTGTCAATGAAGATTTGTGTCAGCCTGCAACACAGTCATTTTGATAGTAGGCTTTTATAGCTAATATAGACACTTACATCATGTGTTGCCTTCATTGTAACACTTATATAAATAAGGCTTTTAATTTTTACCTTGTTTCTGGTTGTTTGCGACTCTTAAATATGCAGAGTGCTTTCTCGTGCTGCATCCCCTATGTAGTGCCAGTGTGAAATGTTAGGTGGTAACTAGAAATGTCCGATAATGGCTTTTTTGCCGATATTCCGATATTGTCCAACTCTTAATTACCGATTCCGATATCAACCGATACATACAGTCGTGGAATTAACACATTATTATGCCTAATTTTGTTGTGATGTCCCGCTAGATGCATTAAACAATGTAACAGGGGTTTCCAAAATAAATCAACTCAAGTTTTGGAAAAAATGCCAACATGGCACTGCCATATTTATTATTGAAGTCACAAAGTGCATTATTTTTTTTAACATGCCTCAAAACAGCAGCTTGGAATTTGGGACATG
This sequence comes from Nerophis lumbriciformis, assembly GCF_033978685.3. NCBI lineage: Eukaryota > Metazoa > Chordata > Actinopteri > Syngnathiformes > Syngnathidae > Nerophis > Nerophis lumbriciformis. The sequence continues at coordinate 33,207,269 of NC_084549.2, forward strand.
CTCTCCCTGAGAGAGCATGAGGAGGTTGAGGTGGGCGGGGTTGGGGGGGCAGGGTTGAGGTGGGTGGGTGGGGGGTGGGGGGTAGCGGGGGTGTATATTGTAGCGTCCCGGAAGAGTTAGTGCTGCAAGGGGTTCTGGGTATTTGTTCTGTTGTGTTACGGTGCGGATGTTCTCCCGAAATGTGTTTGTGATTCTTGTTTGGTGTGGGTTCACAGTGTGGCGCATATTTGTAACAGTGTTAAAGTTGTTTATACGGCCACCCTCAGTGTGACCTGTATGGCTGTTGACCAAGTATGTATTGCATTCACTTGTGTGTGTGAAAAACCGTAAATATTGTGTGATAGGGCTGGCACACAAAGGCAGTGCCTTTTAAGGTTTATTGGTGCTCTGTACTTCTCCCTACGTCCGTGTACCACTCCGTACAGCGGCGTTTTAAAAAGTCATACATATAACTTTTTGAAACCGATACCGATAATTTCCGATATTACATTTTAAAGCATTTATCGGCGGATAATATCGGCAGTCCGATATTATCGGACATCTCTAGTGGTAACATTTTACACTGGCACGACATCTTTTCAGGTTTAAACAATCGCAAAACTTTTGACAGCGTTGTCATCTTCTTTACGCCCTTTTCTGTCTTTCTCTTGCTTCTTAGAGCCATCTCTCTCGGCACTGCGCTGTCCCTACACACACACACACGCACGCACGCACGCACGCACACGCACACAGGGCACATCACCCGCAGCACGACCTACATCACTGTCGGTGCGCCGAATATTTTAAGTTCCGGGCACTCCATGCTGTCTGGATACGATACACTTTTATCAATTCAACAAATCATTGTAGCAACAAAATACAAATCGAACCAAGTGATTCAATTTAATCAATGAATTGTTACAGCACTACTTGGCATTGGCAATTTCGAATGCCTCCTAAAAAGCTAAAGATGAGTTTCACCTAACAAGATGGCATTAAAGCAGACAGGACACTCTCTTCTTACTTCTGGTGTGAAGGAATACAAAACACCACAGCGACTTATTTTTACCACACACTTCCGTCACACTGAATTAAAAGTCAATAATAGAAGGCCTTGTTGAACAGGAGACACATGGTCAAACAAAACAGTGAGCTGGTGGAAGTTAACTATGTAGGTCACACTGATAGCGTGCTGAACCAAACAGGTGTGTGCATCTTCATGCATTCTCAGACCTGAGGTCCACCATCCACATGATGACAATGCTGAACCATGCCGTTTTATATGCTGTTTTATTTGCGTTTTAATTTTAAGGTCGCAAAGGCAGAGTTTAAGAACATAAAAATATATTTTGCCAGCACAAACATTATATTTTGAAAATAAATTAAACTCACGCAAAAAATACAAATGTTTGTGCTAATATACATGTATTTTGTGCACAGTAAAAGGGTTTGCATGTTTGCTAATATCCATATTAGCACTCAATAATTACTGCTTTCTGCACAGTCAGACCAATGTGCTCTATCGCCCTCCCCCTCTCTTCCTCTTGCTCAACCCCTGCCCTCTGTGCATTCAGATTTTTTTTCTACACTCGCTCAAATTTCTGCTGTGCGCTTGTGCAAGTTTTAACACACCGTGTTAAAACCAAAAAGGCAACCAATCAGAGAACTGGACAAATGCACGCTCTGATTGACAGCTTGGTCTCCAATTAGTTCACTTGTTACGTTATCATTAGTGTGCGTGTGATAGAGTCAATTGTCGGGTCCCAATTCGGCAGCTGCATCCTTCCAAGGATCCAGCCTATGCGGTGGAGGAAGTGTGGGTCCTGGAAAGACTCCTTCAGCCGCAGTTGGAGCGATGTTAATTGGGACGGTCTCGCCTTCGCAACACTTCCCGGTTGTGTCACGTGTTCACATCCTCCGTCTTGCGGCCAGGTCCACAAAGTGGGGAAAAGAAGACAAAGAAACCAAACAAAATATTAAATTATGAAGAAAAAGTTGTTTTACATTTATTGTGTGTATGTGTGTTGCTGTCGGCAGAATTATCTCCTGCTCAGAGAGAAATATTATATTGTTAAACATAGTGAACTGCTTTAACTAACCTAAATTGTAGTTATGTATGTTTTTAAGTGTGCTTTAAATATGCAGTACATTTTAGCAATAAGAGGTTTTTTAGGTGATCTACATGTTATGTATTATATTTTTTACAAAACCCAAAACCAGTGAAGTTGGCACGTTGTGTAAATAAAAACAGAACACAATGATTTGCAAATCCTTTCCAACCTATATTCAATTGAATAGACTGCAATGACAAGATACTTAACGTTTGAACTTTATCTTTGTGCAAATATTAGCTCATTTGGAATTTGATGCCTGCAACATGTTGAAAAAAAAGCTGGTACAAGTGGCAAAAAAGACTTAGAAAGTTGAGGAATGCTCATCAAACACTTATTTGGAATATCCCACAGGTGAACAAGCTAATTGGGAACAGGTGGGTGCCATGATTGGGTATAAAAACAGCTTCCATGAAATGCTCAGTCATTCACAAACAAGGATGGGGTGAGGGTCACCACTTTGTGAACAAATGCGTGAGCAAATTGTGGAACAGTTTAAGAACAACATTTCTCAACGAGCTATTGCAAGGAATTTAGGGATTTCACCATCTACAGTCCGTAATATCATCAAAAGGTTCAGATAATCTGGAGAAATCGCTTCTCTTAAGCGATTATATTACGGATCTTCAATCCCTCAGTCGGTACTACATCGAAAAGTGACATCAGTGTGTAAAGGATATCATCACATGGGCTCAGGAACACTTCAGAAAACCACTCTCAGTAACCACTGTTCGTCACTACATCTGTAAGTGCAAGTTAAAAGTCTACTATGCAAAGCGAAAGCCATTTATCAACAACACCCCGAAACGCCGCCGGCTTTGCTGGGTCCGAGCTCATATAAGATGGACTGATGCAAAGTGGAGAAGTGTTCTGTGGTCTGACAAGTCCACATTTCAAATTATTTTTGGAAACTGTGGACGTCGTGTCCTCCGGAACAAAAAGGAAAAGAACCATCCGGATTGTTATAGGCACAAAGTTCAAAAACCAGCATCTGTGATGGTGTATTAGGCATGGGTAACTTACACATCTGTGAAGGCACCATTAATGCTGAAAGGTACATACAGGTTTTGGAGCAACATATGTTGCCATCCAAGCAACGTTATCATGGACGCCCCTGCTTATTTCAGCCACGTGTTACAACAGTCAAGTGTTACAACAGTGTGGCTTCATAGTAAAAGAATGCGGGTACTAGACTGGCCTGCCTGTAGTCCAGACCTGTCTCCCGTTGAAAATGTGTGGTGCATTATGAAGTCTAAAATACCACAACAGACACCCCGGACTGTTGAACAACTTAAGCTGTACATCAAGCAAGAATGGGAAATAATTCCACCTGAAAAGCTTCAAAAATTGTTCTCCTCAGTTCCCAAACGTTAACTGAGTGTTGTTAAAAGGAAAGGCCATGTAACACAGTAGTAAAAATGCAACAGTGCCAACTTTTTTGCAATGTGTTGCTGCCATTAAATTCTAAGTTAATGATTGTTTGCAAAAAAAAAAAATTCTCAGTTGGAAGATGAAATATATTGTCTTTTTAGTCTATTCAAATTAATATAAATTGAAAGGATTTGCAAATCATTTTATTCTGTTTTTTTATTTACGAATTACACAACATGCCAACTTTACTGGTTTTGGGTTTTGTATGTATAATTAATGCATTGATTCATTTTTATTAACTCAACGAACCGTGATTGTCTTTATTAAACAAATAAAAGCATTTTAAAGTTGTTTACTCAGATGAGGTAGTTGGACATATGTGTACCCCCATAAACATGCTGGAAACCATCCAGATGTTCCAAAAAGAGAAGTCTTCATAGTCTTTCTTTTTGAAATCCAAACAGTAACATCACACAGCACTACTCAGATATTATTGTAAACATGTTTTAAAGTAATAGGGCATATAAATGTTGTCTGTAAAAGCCCAGACTATTCTTTTTAAATAATTCTAAACAATCCCTTGCCTCTACAAAGTTTTTAAAATCCTGTTGTAAATGTTTGTTCTTCAACTGGACTTGTAAATATCGGGTGGAATTTAATTTGTAATAACTGAATATATTCCCCCTTTTTTTGCAATTAAGTCAAGAGATGAATCACAACAGAAGGAGTTTCAGCACTTTGTTTATTAATTTATACAGGTTAAAAATATGCTTTCAGATCAGCCAAAGCTGCACGTTATCCGAGCTATTTAGGTGTAAAAATTAAAAGAAAAAGATGTTAGGCTTTTACTTCTAAATGTTGAAAAAAGCTCCGTGCAGGGAGCTGTCTGCAATGGCCAAATATGATGGTCTCTTTTAGGGTACAGAGAGGAGCGAAGAGCACAGAGGTCGCTCGACATTGCGAAAGTTGAGGTCTTGTACTTTAACACATATTTATATCACTACTGTCACCCCAGTGTTACAAGTCTGGTTTTAGATATTTTAAATGAATAAATAATAATAATAAATTATATACTTACATTTTTTAAGTCGTTCTATATAGTAGCGCCATGTTGAAAATATTTTTTTAGAGCAATCTCTTTAGAGACCAAGCAGCCAATCATGTGTCCAGTTCTCTGATTGGTTGACTGAAACACCATTTTTTTTTACGTCACAGTGGAAGATTTTTTCCAACAATGCATCATGACAATTTTCTTGTCAATACTAAACTGGGCGACGTGGCTCGGTTGGTAAAGCGGCCGTGCCACCAAGTTGAGGGTTGCAGGTTCGATCCCCGCTTCTGCCATCCTCGTCACTGCCATTGTGTTCTTGGGCAAGATACTTCACCCACCTTCCTCCAGTGCCACCCACACTGGTTTCAATGTAACTTAGATTATGGGTTTCACTATATGTAGCGATTTGAGTCACTAGAGAAAAGAGCTATATAAATATAATTCACTTCACTTCACTAAAAACAGAAGTTTCATTGGGTCAAAGTTTACGGAGCAAACCGTACATGTGCTGTTTTGTTACTGTATACAGAATAGTGTCATATCTTACCAAAGTCTTCACAAAGGACAAGTAGCAACATCGCCAACTACTTGCCAATTGTCGTTTAGCACTGGGGTTCTAATCCTGTTGACCTCAGGGCCCAACTTTTCCACTACAAAGTCATCTGGGGTCTATTCAACTATTAATTTCTACCGCTCGTCCCTTTCGGGGTCGTGGGGGTGCAGGAGCCTATCTCAGCTGCATTCGGGCGGAAGGCGGGGTACACCTTGGACAAGTCGCCACCCCATCGCAGGGCCAACACAGATAGACAACATTTACACACTAGGGCCACGTTAGTGTTGTCAATCAACCTATCCCCAGGTGCATGTCTTTCCCGGAGGGAACCCACGCAGTCACGAGGAGAACATGCAAACTCCGCACAGAAAGATCCCGAGCCCAGTATCGAATTGTGTATTGTGAGGCACATGCACAAACTCATGTGCCAATTAGTAACCTTACTCTTGATTTTAATCGTATTCAATAATTGTATCTAACTTATTTACAGATTAACAGGATAAACCTTCTCAAATGACAAAGATTATTTACAAAAATAAATACTAATTAAATATACTTTATAAAAAAGGACTCATAAAAATTGGTGAGAAATAGACATACAATCACGCAAATAAATTAATTCTAAGTAAATAAATGATAAATAATAATGACATATACGTTTCTTAAATAAATTGTCTATTCAACTGAAGTGCAAATTAAAATACAGCTTCAACACTTAAGTTTCTTAAGCCCAAAGATTATGACTAATCAATCACTTTGATAATGTCATTACTGTCACAAGTGGTAAAAAAGTATATTACAACTGAGTACCTCTGCGGCCCATAAGGACCACAGCTGAGAAACAGATATTTTTTGGCGGGCCTCTAGGCCCAACAACGGTTGAGAAACACTGATTTAGCAGGTCTGTGTGACAGTTTGACAATATTTCTACTTGTATAAATGCACCCTTAGTCATAGATTATAGTCATCATTTTTTTGGTGCCCTTCCACAGCCTCAGTTGGCAGGGAATGGGTTCATTCCCCCTCTAAGGTGCTCGGGTTTCCTGCCAGCTGTCTGTACCCTCAGCTGTTTGCACTCCTGTCCCCTATCTACTATCCCCACAGCCTAGCCTAGACAGCCCTGGCTCTGCTCGACCTGACACGCACTCGCACACAACGCACGCACACTCCTAGTGCTACAATGGGGAGGGGTGATAGATGCCACTGTCACCACACTTATATTTGCCTGGTGCAGCACCTTCTCATTTTCTACTTACACTTACATTATAATGTACTTCTATATTAGTATTACCGTATTTTTCGGACTATAAGTCGCTCCGGAGTATAAGTCGCACAGGCCGAAAATGCATAATAAAGAAGGGAAAAAATATATATAAGTTGCACTGGAGTGTAAGTCGCATTTTTGGGGGAAATTTATTTGATAAAACCCAACACCAAGAATAGACATTTGAAAGGCCATTTAAAATAAATAAAGAATAGTGAACAACAGGCTAAATAAGTATACGTTATATGACGCATAAATAACCAACTGAGAATGTGCCTGGTATGTTAATGTAACATTATGGTAAGAGTCATTCAAATAACTATAATATATAGAACATGCCATACCAGGGGTGGGCAATTAATTTTTACCGGAGGCCGCATGAGCAACAACTCGGCGGTGTTACGTACATCGCAGCTCTCATCCAAAGCCAGCGAAAAACAGTCAAAGTCTCAGGGCATATCAGCGCAACAGAGTCCAATAAGCACTCCTTAATAAACTCTCCGTCAGAAAACGCCTTTCTTTTTCTGGCGATTTTGTGAGAAATTATGAAACTTGTCCTGACGGCTGCATTTCTGGGGGTGTGAAATATGGCAAAAAGTCATTGTTGGGTTTGCAGTTTTACCATCAACGCATCAGCCTCCCTTGCGCGCTCTTCATCAGACAGATTCCGGTATTTTTCCCTCGTGCTTCGTCGTGTAGTGGCGATTCAAATGATATTCTTTAAACACAGCAACCTGTGTACCACACATTAAGCACACGGCTTTACCTTTAATTTCTGTAAAAAAATACTTGGCAGTCCATGTCTTGTTGAAAACACGCCATTCGTCATCAACTTTTCTTTTTTTAGCGTGAGCTGACATCTCGGTGGTAAGTGGGCATCACTTGTCGCTGTGCACTTTCACTTACAGGTTACACACGGAAATACGCCCATAAATAACAATTTTCAAAATAAAAGCAGCACAGTTGTATTGCACGCACGACATAGATGTTCTTTAAAATGTATTTTGTAATTTGTGATTGCCGCTGTTCACATTCACTCACAATCACACACGCGCATACGTCCACACGGAAGTAATGCAAATAACGCTTTTCAAAACAAAAGCAGCACCGTTGTATTGCACACTCGACATAGATACTTTTTAAATTTATTTTGTAATTTATGATTGGTCTCACGCGGGCCGGACAGGGACGCACAAAGGGCCGGATGTGACCCAAGGGCCGCAGAATGCCCAGGTCTGCTATACGTTTAACAAACAATCTGTCACTCCTAATCGCTAAATCCCATGAAATCTTATACGTCTAGTGTTAATCATTTCACACATAAGTCGCTCCTGAGTATAAGTCGCACCCCCGGCCAAACTATGAAAAAAACTGCGACTTATAGTCCGAAAAATACGGTACTGTTATGGCTTCATAATGTTGCTCACCGTTTGTAGCTTGATGCCACTTGCCGCCTGCACTATGCTGAATTGCATATTCATAAATATTCAGACCAAGATGCTCAGTGGTAAATGAATGATGAGTTCGACTTTTGCCACTTTTAAGTTAGTAGGTCCTTTGTGAGGCCCCTCCCCCTTCAGCTTTCCCACCCTGTTTAACTGAAGAGGTAAAGAACCTTGAACTGTCAGAGGCCCTCAGCAGAAACAAGATCTGAACTTCACACCGACTCCTCGCTTAGCCCTTTGCTTGTGTACAGTACTCATGGTGACTCAGGAGAACACACATGTGCAGCTATGCGTGCGTCACAAGGCCTACTTTGATTAATTATTCATCTTCTGAGTGCCATCAATTGAGAGCACCGTCTTGTTTATTTCGTTGCAGGGAAGCTCTATGATTAAGAGGTGAGATATTCATATTGGCTAAAATGCCATGTTGTACCTCACTTAGTAATTAGTCCAACATAAAAAACAGCAGTGGTCTTGCTCGTATTATTCAGGTTAACATTGTTCTCCTTTGCTGTTGTCTGCAATGTCTTTCTCCCATAAACCCAGGCTCAGTCCTTCAGTGGATGGTGCCAAAAAGTGAAGCAAAACCTTTCTAGCCAGAGAGTATGACCATGGTTTACTTTAGAGTAGCCAGAGTTCAGCTTGTATCGCAGTATATATACTATCCACTGCAAATTACAAACCTAATTGAGATTTTTCCCTCCAAAGATTGCGATTCGATTTGCGATTTTTATATATTATACTTAAAAATGCATAAAACTGCAAAAATAACATGGACTAATGACATGTAATTTTAAAACATATTCTTGTCTCAAGGTGCCAAACATTAGAACAATATTCAATAATTTACTTTAAAACATATTTGGCTTTATGCAGACAGTATCAGAGCTTTTGTCTATATTACGCTCTTAAACCTTAAGAAATAACCGATAAAAACTATAAAGTGATTATAATGTAATGTTATCATAATATGTAATAATAATGCAAGTAATCATTTAAAAGTATATCACTTTTTTTTTATATTCTCTGAACTGTAATTGGAAGATAAATGGCTTTTTGAAATCATAAATAAATAGATAAAACTAAATAAAATGGGCTAATTTCTGTCAGCAAAAATGTAATTCAAAATAAATATTGAACATCTTAAAGTGCATTTTATCCCAGTTGGAAAAACGAGGTAGGACGTTGTGTTTTTGTTTGTTGCCACCACGTGATCACGGCATTCTCGCTCATTTGTCCGTGTTGATAGGCTCACCCATCTGATTTGAAGTTACGTTGGTACCACGATGGGACATTTGGCTTTGTGATCATATTTTTTTCCTCCTAAATGTTGTTACATTGCGGCACTTTTCATGAGCAAGTCACGACTCTCGAGTAGGGAGGCTGTCAGTGTCTGTCCGTGTTTTCTGTGTTTGCACCCCGCCCACCAAAACAAAGATTGTGAATGACTGAAAAGAGGACTCACTGCGTTCAGTTAATTCTACTGTTAAATACACTTTCTCGGGTTCTGAGAGCGATGCAAAGAGTGAGACGTCTTTCTCCCTGTTTGAAGCAAGAGACGAAAAAATGTGAGGCTAAACAATTCTGGTTGGCCAACATGTCTGTCACTCAAATGCCGGTGATGGCGGAGTTTAAAAAAAATCTCAGCCTCTTGCGGTTATATATTGCACTAATTAAAACCTCAATGTTTATTCGATGTCGATTAATCGTGCAGCCCTACATAGTGGTAGTCGCGTGATGGTCTGGTGCTGCATGAGTACTGCCAGCACTCGGGGAGTTGAGGTTTATTAGGCCCACAACAGGGCAAATTTAGTGGTAGAGTTTTTAGAGTTATAATGAACTACTCACTGGTCTGATGGTAAACACATCTATCTAGTATCCTCTGTATTACTACCTTTTTAAGACTGAGAGTGTATTGTGTGGCCTGTGATGTCATACATACTGCTTTTGCAAAAGCAGCTTGATTTGTTACAGTTCCGCATCTTGTGCGACCCACTCGGCAGAACATCCTGCTCTGCTCGTCAATGGATGCTCTTATTAGCATACTCTGTGGTCCCATGTCATTCAATCGTACCTTTCTGTGTGCATGCAAGCCTTTTGTAGAGATGGCAGATTGGTCAGGGTTGTCATAGTAACGCAACACTTTTTTTCAAAGTATGTTTTGATGGAGCTGAAACTGTTGTCATTATACTTAGCATGAAAGGATAATGCACAATGTGTTCAAAATAACTTATGTGGCATTTGCTTGTGAAAGCTCTCAAAATAAACAATTCGTTTTTTTTTAACTGTAAATGATGCACAAAAACTACCAAAAAATGTGTATTAGGCCATATCGTTTTTGTACTAGATTCCTAGGCGAAGATGACTCTTTTGAGTAACAAGACTGAAAGTAACAGGAGTGAGTTCTTGGCATAGAATTAGCAAATAGATTAACTATCGTCACATGACATGTATGTTAACACTTAACAAAGCACATTACAGTTATTCTTTTTTTTTTAAGTAACAAATAACATCAAAAATAATTTATGTAGCAGGACTCAGATTTTACCCTCCACCATATTCATTGTTGAAATATAGTCAAATGTACAGTTGGCTTTTCCGTAGTTTGCAGAGGATCTGAATAATGCACTTTTCTGGGCACCATTTGACTTGTGCAATATTCCACATTTTTCAGAGGGGGTAATTTGTTAGGGTGACAGGACTGAGTAAAATCCCAGTGAATGTTAACACAATAGTTTTTTGTTGTGTTTTTTAAGAAAATAAGTATAGTTCGACTAGGACTAGCACAAATATAAAAGATAAAATCAACATTTCTTTTCCAGCATTTAAATTAATATATTTAATCGTAAAAATTCAAGTACTTAAAAGTTAAAGTACCAATGATTGTCACACACACACACACACACACACACACACACACACACACACACACTAGGTGTGGTGAAATTTGTCCTCTGCATTTGACCCATCCATCGTCTTGATCACCCCCAGGGAGGTGAGGGGAGCAGTGGGCAGCAGCGGTGCCGCGCCCGGGAATAATTTTTGGTGATTTAACCCCCAATTCCAACCCTTGATACTGAGTGCCAAGCAGGGAGACAATGGGTCTCATTTTTATAGTCTTTGGTATGACTCGGCCGGGGTTTGAACCCACAACCTAACGATCTCAGGGCGGACACTCTAACCACTAGGCCACTGAGTAGGTTTTGAAGCAGAGATAGAGAACAAATTCTATTTTTCTAGTGATCAAGGTACAGTAGATTGAAATTATCTTTTAAACTGCATTTGATAAACATGCACTCAGATAAAAATGCAGGACACATTAACTTTAAAATATTTTTTTTACCAAGCGATTTCATTGTGCATTTACACGGATACACGGATCTGATTACACACACACAAATTGTAATGCGTGTTTGAATATGGGTTTGCTACAATAACACTTACATTTTATTTCCCAAGGATGCAAATTAGATTAATTCTGTGGAATGGCCCTCATGTTGTAATTTCCACACAATTTACAAACATTTTGTTTTAATGGTGCTTGCAGCATCCACCAAGACAGTCCACAGAGAATAACTACAAAAGTTTGAGCAGCAATAAGCAATAATCCTCTTGATTTCATCCAGAGCCTCCTAAATGTTCTTATGTTGGACTACAAATGTACAGTATAGTTACACTAATGTACTCAGAGCATCTTAACATTTGGGTTTACAAGGGAGGTTGCCAACTTACGTTTCATCCAAAGCAGCCATTTAATAGACCCAACATCGATGGCAATTTTTTATACAGTAGTTGTACATGTGGATGCAATTACAGGGTTCCCAGCCTACTTTTTTGTACCTTGTTTATGTCACGTCTGGTTTCTGTCGCCCGTTCATTGATCCTTGACAACATGGCGCTTACTTTTAAAAGCCCCCTCCTTCTTCCAAACATGTACACAGCTGCTTTAGGGAGGAAAAGCCCCATTAATGGGGTTGTTATGGGTCTCCACAAGTGAAAGTCTGGTGCTATCAATGCTTTTAGGAATTAATGTGTGCAGAAGCAGAGATAGAAAGGCACCTTTCTATTGGGCATGCATCTTCTAGGAATAAATAACATGAAAAAAATAATGTAAATAACATTATTTTTTAAAGAAAATTTACTTGAAGTATAATTAAGATCAGGATAACATACATTTTATTTAAAAAAAAAGTTCATATTAATATTTTAAATTATATTTAGCAGTAATAAAAAAAGAAAATGTATTTACCGGTAATAAAAGAAACAAACACAAAACAAAAAGAACAACCGTTTCTGCTGCAATCCACCAATCAGGCCTATATAGTAGAGTGGCCAGACAGAAGCCATTTCTTAAAAGGTTTGCCAAAATGCACCTGAAAGACCCTCAGACAATAATAAACAAAATTCTCAATTGAACTCTTTAGTGTGAATGTCAGACGTCATGTTTGAAGGAAACCAGGCAGCGCTCATCACCAGGCCAATACCATCCTTACAGTGAAGCATGGGGGTGGCAGCATCATGGTGTGGGGATGTTTTTCAGCTTGTGGCATCGAAAAATACTTGCGGCTGTAATTGCTGCCAAAGGTGCATCAACAAAGTATTGAGCAAAGACTGTAAATACTTACAATGTGCATGTTATTGTTTTATTTTTAACAAATTTGCAAAATTTAAAAAGCAAAAAACTTTTCACATTGTCATTGCTGGGTATTGTCTGTAGAAGTTTGAGGACAAAAAATTATGTATTCCATTTTAGACTAAGGCTGTAACATAAATGAGGTGGCGACTTGTTCAGGATGTACCCTGCCTTTCTCCCGAGTGCAGCTGGGATAGACTCCAGCCCCCCCACCACAACCACAAAAGGGACAAGGAGTAGAAAATTGATGGGTGAATAACAAAATGTGGAAGAAGTGGAGCGCTGTGAATACTTTCCGGATACACAGTATATGTATGAGTTAATACTGTACTATAATATACGTTATAAGTTGATTGTAGCTAGTTGCTTGGACTGCTTTGTAGTTTTGTTCACCCCTTTCTAAATCCTGTGTCCTTTCACCATCAGGACACGTTGAAACCAACGTTTACGGTAGCCAACCTACCAGGCAGTACCAGCAACGCCCAGTCCACAGTTCCCACCACCTCCACCAGCATGCAGGTGAGCAGTGGCCCCAACTTTCCCATCACCAACTACCTGGCGCCAGTTTCCACCAGCGTCAGCGCCAACGGGACTGTCCTGAAGACCACCGGTGCATCCACGGGGGTCATGCAGTTGCCCAGTGGCTTCACATTCATGCCAGGTACTTGGAAGATTTGTGTTGTCAATTCTTTGCATCAATGTAGATAATGGGGTTCTCAATGTAAGACGCTTTTTTGAGTCACTAGAGAAAAAGCACAATAAAAATATAATTCACTTCACAGTAACATCAGCGATGACGTGCTTGGTCATGTGTTTTTTAATAGTTGTTGTTTGCTGACTACAATCTAAATGTCACCTTGCCAACATCTCAGACGTCATCACAGAGACAGTCGTGCTTCCATCGCCAGGCTGTTTTTACATGACATCTTTGAAAGACGGTCGCCTTTGATTTTCACTCTCGGATAGAAATAATTATGTAAGGGTGTCACAATGGACCTGGCAACGCGGGCTGCGGAGCATGGTCCATTCATAATGAGTCATGAATATTCAATGATGGATTATGGCTTGTAATGACACTATGAAGCATACTTGGTGAATCTGCAGCTTTTGTGCTAATGAACTAGACCCGACCTTTCCCAGTAAAACCCAGAAGAGATCTACTGATCCACTTTGGTGCCCTGGCCCACCACATTATTTTATGTGGTACACAAAAACCTGAAGTTAATGTGACGCAGATAAATGTATTTAATCTTTCAGTTTTGACAGAGAAAAATGTACTGCATGCATTGCATATCTTCTAAATTTAAATTAGTTTCTGATCATGAAACAAGATATTTCACACTGTTTTTTAATGTTATCACCATAAATACCTAAACATAAAGAATAGGATTAACTGCGATGTGGCCTGCAATCAAAAAATAATTTGACACCACTGCTTTAAAGGGCACTCCTAATTAGCATAGGCACCCCGTGTTGCTCAAAATGGTGGTGAGAAGTATAAATTAGCTGGCATTAAATACAATTGCATTGTTGTGTGCACACAAGGGCTGCAACTATCAACTGTTTTACTAATTGAGTTTTCTATTGATAAGTTTGTTTGATTAATCGAGTAATTGGAAAAAACATACTTTGTTGCCTCAATGTGTGTAGTAGGGAAAATAGTTTAAAGGGGAACATTATCACAATTTCAGAATGGTTAAAACCATTAAAAATCAGTTCCCAGTGGCTTATTATATTTTTCGAAGTTTTTTTCAAAATTTTACCCATCACGCAATATCCCTAAAAAAAAGCTTCAAAGTGCCTGATTTTAACCACCCGTCCATTTTCCTGTGACGTCACATAGTGAAGCCAACACAAACAAACATGGCGGAAAGAACAGCAAGCTATAGCGACATTAGCTCGGATTCAGACTCGGATTTCAGCGGCTTAAGCGATTCAACAGATTACGAATGTATTGAAACGGATGGTTGTAGTGTGGAGGCAGGTAGCGAAAACGAAATTGAAGAAGAAACTGAAGCTATTGAGCCATATCGGTTTGAACCGTATGCAAGCGAAACCGACGAAAACGACACGACAGCCAGCGACACAGGAGAAAGCGAGGACGAATTCGGCGATCGCCTTCTAACCAACGATTGGTATGTGTTTGTTTGGCATTAAAGGAAACTAACAACTATGAACTAGGTTTACAGCATATGAAATACATTTGGCAACAACATGCACTTTGAAAGTGCAGACAGCCCAATTTTCATCAATTAATTTATTCTGTAGACATACCCTCATCCGCGCTCTTTTCCTGAAAGCTGATCTGTCCAGTTTTGGAGTTGATGTCAGCAGGCCAGGGAAGCTAGGGTCGATATTCTTCTCTTGATCATCTTCTGTGGCATAAGGGACGGTGTGAGCCAAGACATCCAGGGGGTTTAGCTTGCTCGTCTGCGGGAACAAACTGCCGCCATTGCTTGCCGTGCTACCGAGGTCCTTTGTCCCTGAATTGCTCACACACTCCGGCAGATTCAATGGGGGTCTGGCGGTAGATTGCTTTGACTTTATCGTTGGAAATGCATCTGCTTTGAGTGTCGCAGGATATCAACACATTCTTGCCATCTCTGTCGTAGCATAGCTTTCGTCGGTAAAGTGTGCGGAACAAACGTCCAATTTCTTGCCACTTTCGCATCTTTGGGCCACTGGTGCAACTTGAATCCGTCCCTGTTCGTGTTGTTACACCCTCCGACAACACACCGACGAGGCATGATGTCTCCAAGGTACGGAAAACAGTCGAAAAAAACGGAAAATAACAGAGCTGATTTGACTCGGTGTTTGAGAAAATGGCGGATTGCTTCCCGATGTGACGTCACGTTGTGACGTCATCGCTCCGAGAGCGAATATTAGAAAGACATTTAATTCGCCAAAATTCACCCATTTAGAGTTCGGAAATCGGTTAAAAAAAATATATGGTCTTTTTTCTGCAACATCAAGGTATATATTGACGCTTACATAGGTCTGGTGATAATGTTCCCCTTTAAATAACAATTTTTCTGTTTGCCACAACCTTCATTATTTTTTTCTAATATATGCACATCATCAACATTTAAATTGCACTACTAACATGTGTGCAATACTAATAATAATATTATTATTAATAATGTTCTATTGTAGTGGCTGTGCCAAAACTATTTGTACTTATTTAAAGTTCCAATCACTCATGTATTCTGGACTTGATCAATTTTATTAAGTTGAAAGAATAATCGAAGCAACAGAAAACAAATTGAAGCTGTTTTCTAATCAAATTATCATAATTTCTGGGCTGTAGAGCGCACCTTAATATAAGCCACACCACCTCATTTTTTTGCAAATTTTATCTTGTACATAATATTGGCCGCACATGTTCATAAGCCACAGGTGTACACATTGAAACATGCAATATTACACTGGTGCTTGTGTTCATTTACAAATTAAACAAATAACAGTGCCTGTAACACAGCATAGTATAGCCTACCGGAGAGATCATTGAGCGCGGTCTTCATCCTTCTCTTCCTTCTGTACGGTGGGATCACTGAGGTCATCTTCTTTAGTGTCAAACTTGAGGGCACTTCGGACGAAAACCATCATGCGTTTTCCTTGCCTAATTTTTGCTTTCACTTTCTTCTTGAGGCGGGTCACCTCTGGGCTCGTAGGGTCTTCTTCGGCGCATGGCGGTCTGGCCTTTCGGGGCTCGTCAATAGTGTTGGATTTCCGTCCTGTGCGCCGACTGTTTCCTGTTTTGATGGTCACGTTGATCATCTTTGGCTTTGGGGCTGCGTTGTGTGCATTTTGTTGTTTCTTCTCCATGATGAGGGTGAGTCCATAACGTGCTAAATGGCTCACTGAATGATTGTGTGAGTGTGTTCGATTTAATGTGAACAATTTTATTGGTCTGATGTTTTGAGTTTTACATTTATTGTTGGCATGTAAAGCTTGTAAACCCGCCTTATTGTCCGGAAATCAAGGTAATCAAATTTAATGGAAAAATGCACACAACACAATGTTATGCCCTTATAAAAGAATGCTTATGTTTATTAGAGTCATTTCACTGCACCGCCTGCAATTTACGAAGAAATGCACACAAGAACGCAAACAATTCATCTTTCCCAGTTGGACTTTTCTTAATGAATGTTACTAAAAAAATAGCTACATATTGTTGTAGCAAAGTCATTATAACTATTAAGATATACTTGTATTTTAAATCCTATAATGCAAGAAGCAACGTATTTACTAAATGGGTTCGAATTAAGATATTGTAAGTTGAAGTACAAATTAATATACGTACCTCACAATATCTGTCAGAAATGCACACACTTAGCAACATGTTGTGGCTAACCTACTCACTGTATGTTTCAAATAAAACACAATCATAACTATATTAACCTGTGCATTATTTTAATATCTTAAATACACACACCAAGGTAGTGTGTTTATACATGGTACTAGGCTAAGTTTATTATAAAACACTTGGAAAAAGAAGTGTTACTTAGATAAGTCATGATTCATTTCTAAAATATTGACATAATATAAAACCACGGTTTTGTTTTGTTATATGCCAAGAACCTGGTCACAATGACATGGTCAATGCAGGAGCAGCTTCATGCTTGGATGCTTTTTACCTTCCAGTGTGTAGTTAAAGCTTCCCCCCCATGTCACTGTTTTTGGTCCTCTGCCACAGTTGAACAGTGACATGACGCCTACTTTATCACTTTGACTTTACACTACCATCATATCCATGCAGCGCTCCTTTCATCTTCAGTCTTTCTAGTTCCTTCTGTCCTTGCAACCTTCCCTCACATGTCCCACCTTCCCCCTCCGGTTGTCCACTGTGTGCCACCTGTCTGGCAGCACCATTTGGAACAACATACCCGACCTCAGCACCTGTCTGAGGCGCATGTGATTAAATGCAAGGGTGTCACACATCCATTTGCTGAAAACAAACATACTGATTGTCATAAACAATGTCAAGTCATAATAATGGTGTACAAATAAACAAGAGTCAGAGTTATTCATTTAACCACAATTTAGTCAGAGGGTGGTTTGTTAATCTGTATTTTAACCCACTAACTGAAAAATGTAAATATTGTAATCCTCCAATTTTGTCTTGTTCCAAACAAGTTGTTCGAAATTTGTGACGTTTGCTAACTTGAATATCTCCACACATGGCTAAAGCTGGCAATGGTAGAATGTTTGTAGTCCATAGTGAGACCCATAAGATAAAATGCTGTTATTGTTTGTATTAACAATCACATATCACTACACAAACCTCTCGTCTCAGCTCAAGAAGTAAGCAGTGCCTACTTAATGTTTGTGTTTCATGACACTGTACACTGGAACCTTGATTGACGAACCTAATTGGTTCTTGATCAGGGTTCGTAAATAGAAAAGTTTAAAGTTAAAGTACCACTGATAGTCACACACACACACTGGGTGTGGTGAAATTACCCTCTGCGTTTGACCCATCCCCTTGTTCCACCCCTGGGAGGTGAGGGGAGCAGTGAGCAGCAGCAGTGGCCGCACCCGGGAATCATTTTTGGTGATTTAACCCCCAATTCCAACCCTTGATGCTGAGTGCCAAGCAGGGAGGTAATGGGTCCCATTTTTATAGTCTTTGGTATGACTCGGCCGGGGTTTGAACTCACGACCTATCTATCTCAGGGCGGACACTCTAACCCACGGGTAGGGAACCTATGGCTCTAGAGCCAGATGTGGCTCTTTTGATGTCTGCATCTGGCTCTCAGATAAATCTTAGATGACATTGCTTAACACAATAAGTAATGAATAATTCCGCTGGTAATCACAGTGTTAAAAATAACATTCAGAATATAAAACATTCTCATGCATTTTAATCCATCAATCCGTTTTCTTCCGCACCTGTTCATTAATGGTAAGAAGTATTTTATTTATTATTGGTTAACTTCAGAATAACAATGTTATTAAAAAGAATAAGAGACTTATTATACTCTAAAAATGTTGGTCTTACTTAAAAATGCACACATTTAGTTGTATTCAGTGTTAAAAAAATACTATATGGCTCTCACGGAAATACATTTTAAAATATTTGGCTTTCATGGCTCTCTCAGCCAAAAAGGGTCCCGACCCCTGCTGTAACCACAAGGCCACTGAGCAGGTTTATATGTATTTGTATATTGAAGCTAATTTTTTTTTTCCCATAAGAAACAGTGTAAATATGAATAACGAGTTCCAGCCTCAACAAAAGTCCATATTTTAGTAAAGGTTTGTACACTTTGAACACAGATAAAGCCTTGTACAGTACTATATATCAAGCAAACATAACAAAGGGGTGATGGATCAACTTTTCTGTTTAATAACAAAGTCAGAACAACAACAACACACACACACACACACACACACACACACACACACACACACACACACACACACACACACACACACACACACACACACACACACACACACAATCACTAGCCCTGTGGCGCACTCACAGTTTGAAATCACAAAACATCTTAACTTTAACAGCCAGGTCACTACAATGATTGGGAATTTAAGGTAAAAAAACACTTTACCTTGTTCGTAATCTTCTTGGTGTGTAGCGGAAGGGCCGTGGATACTTCCTGAATGTTTCAAACCACACATTGCTTATCTATTGCTATTTGGTCTGTGGTTCGTAAATGTAAAAGTTAGTACAATGAGGGGTTCGTAAATCCATGTTCCACTGTTCCTACTCAGGCATGAAGCACAGAGCCTGCCTAAGAACAATGCACATTTAATCACAGAGTTTTGTATCATTTATAAAGATAAAAAAATAATTCAATTAATGTGTTTTTACTTAAACTCATCATCTGTCAAAGAGATACTCAAGAACAGACGTGCAGATGAGCATAAAATCTATGTTTGAAAATTACGTTTTTTCTTATGCGGTCCAGTGATTGGGTACTGCCACTCTGTGTCAACTTATCTATGCTGCTTCTATCTCTGGCTCTTTAAATTGGACTTTCTTCACCCTGCAGCAGCTTTTCACGCTCTGTGTGCGTGTGTGTGTGTGTGTGTGTGTGCGTGTGTGTGTGTGTGTGTGTGCCCCCTTCTTCAGCAGGCACTCCTCTCCCCCCTGGCACTCCCACCATTCCTCTTAGCCAGCTGCAGCAACACTCCCTGACCCTGCAGGGGCAGCATGGTCAGACTCTGACCGCTGCCCCTCATTCTCAGCAGGGCCAGCAGGCTGTCTTCCGCTTCCCTGCTGCTGTCTCCCTCACAGGTGACCTGACTCACCACTGCCTGCTAATACTACTACTGCTACTGTTGCTACTACTACTACTACTGTTGCTACTACTGTTGCTGCTACTGCTGCTACTAATGATACAAATGCTAGTACTGCTACTGCTACTACTACTGTTGCACTAGTGCTGCTGCTGCTACTTCTAATGCTACTACTACTACTACTGTTGCACTACTGCTGCTGCTACTACTAATGCTAGTACTACTACTACTACTACTACTGTTGCACTACTGCTGCTGCTACTGCTAATGCTAGTATTGCTACTACTACTACTACTACTGCTGCTACTACAATTTTTATTTTTTTATTTTTTTATTTCAGGCAATGACAAAGAAGTACAAGTTGACAAAACATAATAATATAAATTAATATAGTGCATATTGTCCAGTATTGCTAGTACTACTGCTGCTACTACTACTACTACTACTACTACTACTGTTGCACTACTGCTGCTGCTACTACTAATGCTAGTACTGCTACTACTACTACTACTACTACTACAGTTGCACTACTGCTGCTGCTACTACTAATATTAGTACTACTGCTACTACTACTACTGTTGCACTACTGCTGCTGCTACTACTAATGCTAGTACTGCTGCTACTACTACTACTACTACTGTTGCACTACTGCTGCTGCTACTATTAATGCTAGTACTGCTACTGCTACTACTACTACTACTACTACTACTACTATAACTGCTATAACTAATATTACTACTGCTACTACTGTTACACTACTGCTGCTGTTACTGCTGATACTACTAATGCTACTACTACTGCTGCTGCTACTATTACGGCTACTACTGATAGTACTACAATTACTACTGCTACTACTATTGTTAATGTGACTCATTGCATGGCTCCCAATTGTTGACGTAATTGCACATGACTTCCCTACACACATCTACTGCTAGCCTCTTTATGCACAGTTGGATGATGTCCTCTGTGTGTGTGTGTGTGTGTGTTTGTGTGTGTGGGTGTGTTTGTGTGTGTCTTTAGGGGCGGGTGTACCTCAGCAGCTACAGGCCATTCAGGTTCACCCCAACACCCTGCCCACACCTATCAGTGAGGCTAGTCCTGAGATGTCCCACAGCGCCACAAACTCCACAGGTATGTCGACTGGTCACACACAGGTGGGCATCAAGGCCTTTTTATCAAGTAGAAGTGATCTTTAAGTGTGGGTTAAAAAAACAGATTCTTTGCTATCAGGCAATAGAATGTTGATTTCAAAATAAAATCCCAGATTTTTTTCACCGAAAATTGATTTATGAATTTTCCGATTCATATCCCTACTTTTTTTTTTTAAAGAACCAGTTGAATACAAATGACAGAGATAATCCAAAACAAGTTTTTCCTTTTATTTAATCAAAAACTAATAGTTTGAAATGACACCGCATAAACTGCATCTTACTTTTAGCAAAAATCTCATTTGTGTACGGGTTAGAACCCGTACACTAACCCTAACCCTAGGTTATATTGTTCTATTTAGACCAGATATAAATTGTACTATTTATGAAATAATTTTCAAATAATTAAATTAAGAGCTTCCTCTGACAAGCAATACTTCAGCTTGAATAGAATACTTATCTTAACAAAAATGTAGCATTGCACATTGCATGCAAATAAACAATCTCCAACACTGAGATCAATAAAGTGCAAACTTATGTCATGAATACCATACTTTTGTAAATAAAAATGTTGCATTATACATTGTATCCAAATAAATAATGAAGTAAAGCATTGAGAGGACTATAGTTGGTTTTAGTAAGTAAATAAAGTAAACATAGCCTTTTTCATTCACACATCTTGGCGGGAGGGTCTTGTCCAGGGTGTACCGCGCCTTCCGCCCGATTGTAGCTGAGATAGGCTCCAGTGCCCCCCGCAACCCCGAAGGGAATAAGCGGTAGAAAATGGATGGATGGATGGACGTCTTGGCGGTGTGCCGAGCAACTGTTTTAGTGATCACTCTACGTATTGTGCTCTTTTAGTTTTCTTTAGTTAGTTTGTTTGTTGTTGCGTCTTGTTTGCCTCGTAAAGGGTTGTATTTCCCGCACTCGGCTGTAAGCTTCGGTTTTAGATGTTAGAATAAGTTTGTTGTGCTGCTGCCTTTTTGAAACAAACTTTGCGGCGTGTCACTTGTTCCATGCCTGTTGCTGCAAATTCAAAGTACCAACATAATTTTTCTTTGGAACAAACGTTTCGCTCTCGCTAGTTACAGCATTAGCCATGTTTGCTAAGGAAGTATGGGGACACCGCAAGCTACGGACGCTCCTAAGGGGCAACAAGTATGCTGGAGCGAGAGGAGAAAAAATAGATTTTTTTTTTTTTTTTTAAATCGTCTGCAACAAAAAACTTGACTATATCGATAAAATCTATATATCGCCCAGGCCTAATTGTAATGCTAAAATACTGCACTTCACTTTTTTAAACATTTTCTCGTGTTCCTGCCTTATTCTAAACCATAATCATTTTTAAAATTTTTGCAAAAGTAATCAAAATGGAAAAACAAAGAAATCACATGTACATACTATAAGTAACCACAACCTTAAAAGAAACATCCGATGCTGTTTGCATCTACTGTTTGTTTTCGTGATGGAGAGGTGGAGAGTATATATTATGAATGCACAATAATTACTTTTCAAGCCAATATCAATAACTTCCTGTTTCTCAAGACTGATACGATAACTGATAGTGATGCAGACAGTTCTAAAATTTAGATGACTGCAGTGGGCCAGTTTTGCACATATTTCCATGAATTTAATAAATGTGACGGAACTTTCTTATTACAAATGCACTGTTTTTGAAAGTTGCAAGTGATAAACAGTTTTTTAGTGAAATGAAATGTAGAACTGCATCATTATACATAAATTAAAGATGCATCAATAATCGATTTTTAATCGAATCGTAGCTTCTGAATCATAATTGTAATTGAACTGTGAGGTGCCCAAAGATTCCCACTTCTACATATATATGTGTATGAATATATATGTATTTAATTGTGTATGTACTGTATGTATGTATTTATGAGTGTGTGTGTGTGTGTATATATATGTATGTATGTATGTATGCTTATGTGTATAGATATGTATATATAATATTGTTTTCAGTTATTTCACCTTTTTTTGTTAAGTACATAACCCCAAATGTGTTCATTCATAGTTTTGATGCCTTCAGTGACAATCTACAATGTAAATAGTCATGAAAATAAAGAAAACGCATTGAATGAGAAGGTGTGTCCAAACTTTTGGCATGTACCGTATATTTAATAATGTATCAATAACAACAAAACAGTAGATCTGCAAATAGTGTAGTTATGTTGATGACATGTTTTATTTAAACAATATGTAATGAATTCTCAAAGTACTGTATTAATGTATTAAAACCATGACACAGAAGTTAAAATCTGCAGTTTGACAAACAATGTGATAACATGAATGCAGCTGAGATAGGCTCCAGCACCGCCCGAGACCCTGAAAGGGACAAGCGGTAGAAAATGGATAGATGGGATGAATACAAAATATTTTGTCAAATTAAGTTTTGTTGTCACAAACTGAAGTAGATGTTTTATAAAATATGATCATCTTAAAGATGATGATCGCCATCTGCAGGTGAGCGTATGCACACTGGTCGTGTCTTTATGACCGTCTCCGTCTCCGTCCCCGTCCCCTTGCAGCAACAGTCAGTCTCCCAGCAACCATCGTCACCTCAACAGTGCCCACATCAGTGGCGGGTCACATGATGTACCCCAGTCCCCACACGCTCATGTACGCCTCCACGCCCGGGCTGGCCGACGGGGGGCTCGCCGTGCTCAACGCCTTCTCCCAGGGCACGTCGGCCATGCAGGTGTCTCACGCACAAGCTCAGGACGCAGGTAAAACGCAACACTGGGTGTGTTTGACTGTGCTTGATTACACCTGAAGACGTCTCGCTCCTTCCTCACAGGCGCCGTCCCGCAGGTGTTCCTCACGGCGCCTCCAGGCACCGTGCAGATCCCCGTTTCAGCGGTGCAGCTTCACCCAGTACGGCAAGATCTGCATTTTACAAGTGAAACTCTCATTTCCTCTGCAACCAGCATGTCGACCATCTTGTCACCGCTAATTGAGCACTGAGCGTGTCAGCTGTGGTCGCTTTGTGTGATTAAGGACCAGCGGCAAAACACACCTGAACTCAACTAAACACACACCTGTAGCACTGCATGCATGGCACTTTCACCTGTTTTGCCCCCTTACCATCAACATAATGACACCACTAATATTAGCAATGTAGTCATAATAATAATAATACAATAATGCAGTAGTAATAATAATACAGTAATGATAATATTATAACAATAATAGTGATGATAAAATAGCAATAATCTAATACTCGTGATAATAATGATGCAATAATATGATACAGTAGTAACAATAAAACTCTAATAGTATATTGCAGTAGTAATAATAATACCATAATGATAATACAGTAATAATAATAGTAATAACAATAATAACATCAATGATTATGACAATAATAATACAGTAATAACAGTACAAAAGCAATAATAATAATACGATAATGGGGATGGCGTGGCGCGGTTGGGAGCGTGGCCGTGCTAGCAACCTGAGGGTTCCTGGTTCGATCCCCAGCTTCTACCAGCCGAGTCAAGTCCATTGTGTCCTTGAGCAAGACACTTCACCCTTGCTCCTGATGGGTCGTGGTTAGGGCCTTGCATGGCAGCTCCCGCCATCAGTGTGTGAATGTGTGTGTGAATGGGTGAATGTGGAAATAGTGTCAAAGCGCTTTGAGTACCTTGAAAGTAGAAAAGCGCTATACAAGTACCGTATTTTTCGGACTATAAGTCGCAGTTTTTTTCATAGTTTGGCCGGGGGTGCGACTTATACTCAGGAGCGACTTATGTGTGAAATTATTAACACATTACCGTAAAATATCAAATAATATTATTTAGCTCATTCACGTAAGAGACTAGACGTATAAGATTTCATGGGATTTAGCGATTAGGAGTGACAGATTGTTTGGTAAACGTATAGCATGTTCTATATGTTATAGTTATTTTAATGACTCTTACCATAATATGTTACGTTAACATACCAGGCACGTTCTCAGTTGGTTATTTATGCGTACACTTATTCAGCCTGTTGTTCACTATTCTTTGTTTATTTTAAATTGCCTTTCAAATGTCTATTCTTGGTGTTGGGTTTTATCAAATAAATTTCCCCCAAAAATGCGACTTATACTCCAGTGCGACTTATATATGTTTTTTTCTTCTTTATTAGGCATTTTCGGCCGGTGCGACTTATACTCCGAAAAATACGGTATAACCCATTTACCATTTACCATAATAATAATACAACAATAATAATAATAATAATAATGGACTAGATTTTATATCGCGCTTTTCTATTATCAGATACTCAAAGCGCTCACAGAGAAGTGGGAACCCATCATTCATTCACACCTGGTGGTGGTAAGCTACATTTGTAGCCACAGCTGCCCTGGGGTAGACTGCTGGCGGAAGCGAGGCTGCCAATTTGCGCTTACGGCCCCTCCGACCACCATCTATCATTCATTCACCAGTGTGAGCGGCACCGGGGGCAAGGGTGAAGTGTCCTGCCCAAGGACACAACGGCAGCGATTTGGATGTCAAGAGGCGGGGAGCGAACCTGCAACTCTCAGGTTTCTGGCACGGCTGCTCTACCCACTACGCCATACCGCCCCTAAAGTAATACAGTAATAATAATGATAGTTAAATAATAATAATACTATTTCAACACTCACATACACTGCGGTGGCCTCTGCGGTGCTCCTTGCCATTGTCTGTAAGGGGTACAGGGCCAGAGACTGGAACAGACCCAACAGAGCAACAGAGCTGCCAAGCCTCACACTTAGAGCGTGACAGTCACGCAGTTTAACTCATTCTCACGCCACACGCCACACTTGACATTTCTCACGCTTATATTCCCCCATTCACTACTCTAAAAGTGTTTTCTTCATAACAATAAACTTTGGTCCTCACAGCTTGCTGTAGTTTGATTAACTCTGATTGACTGACCGAGATACCCAATCCATCAGTCCTTTGTGCCTAAATCTAACCAACCACAGAAGGCATCACGCAATATAAACCAATCAGAAGCAACGTATCTTCCACACACACCTCAGCACAGTGTTGCCAACTAGGTGACATTCTCACTAAATCTAGTATCTCTCCAACTCCTCCTCGTGACTTTCTTTCTCAAAAGCGACTAGCGACAAACCTAGCGACTTTTTTTTTGAATGTTTTGGTGACATGAAAGTATGTCCAATGTCCAATGTGTAATATCCTCAACGTACAAGCGGTGCTGTCGTGGGTGTTTCCTCACAGGCTGTCTGCTCTTGGACAGCTTGTACTGAAAACACATTTTGTTGTGCTTTCAAATGCAACGACAATAAAGTTGCATTGCACTGCAGTCGGAGCAGAGCGTAGACGCACACCCACTCTGTGTGAAGCTGCCACTGCTTCTGCCTTGGTTTACAGTGTGAGATACAAATATTTCATCACTGTCACGATGCAAATAAAGACAAACCCTTTGTTCATGTTAATGAGCCAGTCAATAGATTTGGTTCGTTCGTGTATATCACAACCCTTCAGTCTTTTGATCAAATTTGATGATCTAACATTTAACAATGTAGAATATAGTAAAGTACCATATTTTTCAGACTATAAGTCGCTCCGGAGTATAAGTCGCACCGGCCGAAAATGCATAATAAAGAAGTAAAAAACATATAAGTCGCACTAGAGTATAAGTCGCATTTTTGGGGGAAATTTATTTGATAAAACCCAACACCAAGAATAGACATTTGAAAGGCAATTTAAAATAAATAAAGAATAGTGAACAACAGGCTGAATAAGTGTACGTTATATGACTCATAAATAACCAACTGAGAACGTGCCTGGTATGTTAACGTAACATATTATGGTAAGAGTCATTCAAATAACTATAACATATAGAACATGCTATACGTTTACCAAACAAAGGGGGGGCGGTATAGCTCGGTTGGTAGAGTGGCCGTGCCAGCAACTCGAGGGTTGCAGGTTCGATCCCCGCTTCTGCCATCCTAGTCACTGCCGTTGTGTCCTTGGGCAAGACACTTTACCCACCTGCTCCCAGTGCCACCCACACTGGTTTAAAAATGTAACTTAGAAATTGGGTTTCACTATGTAA
Organism: Nerophis lumbriciformis; assembly: GCF_033978685.3. NCBI lineage: Eukaryota > Metazoa > Chordata > Actinopteri > Syngnathiformes > Syngnathidae > Nerophis > Nerophis lumbriciformis. The sequence goes on from NC_084549.2 coordinate 33,234,153, forward strand.
AGCGCTTTGAGTCACGAGAGAAAAGCGCTATATAAATATAATTCACTTCACTTCACAATCTGTCACTCCTAATCGCTAAATCCCATGAAATCTTATACGTCTAGTCTCTTACGTGAATGAGCTAAATAATATTATTTGATATTTTACGGTAATGTGTTAATCATTTCACACATAAGTCGCTCCTGAGTATAAGTTGCACCCAAACTATGAAAAAACTGCGACTTATAGTCCGAAAAATAGAGTACAACTAAACTAAGAATCAACAGAAGAAAATTAATTTTCAATTCTAATCATGAATTTCGTTTTTTACCTCAATGTTTATGTCTCCCACTACGTTATTCCTCTCCTGCAGCGTCCATTGTCTTCAAATATGCAAATGAGCCAATGATGTCATCTATCAGCTTCTAGCAACTTTTATGACAGTGAAAAGCAACTTTCCTTACTGTGGAGTTGGCAACACTGCCTCCACGCCTACTCTAAAACCCACTCAACATTCTCCTGCCTGCTAGAAGACCGCTTAGACCCACTAAAGCAGTGTTCCTTCAAATTTTACATTTCTAGTTCTTATTCTTAAACAAATTATGGTCCATTTGGTTCAATTTGTACCCTGTCAAAGTTACAGACCTTGTAAGGGAGTCCCTGGAAGATGAGGAGCGATCAGAAGAGATTGAGGACAGTGTAGAAGAGATACAAACTGAGAACACAGATGCAGAGGATGAGACCGTGGAAATTATTTTCATTTCTAATTTGTAGTTAATTAACACGAGCATTAGAAGGCCACAGTGCAGGGAGAGCTGCTGGAGGTGAGGACATCAGTCCTAAGTGTAAATCCTCGTTAAAACATTTTTTTCCCCGCTTAAGTCTCACTCTTGTCATTTTCTGAAACTTGGCAGCCCTGGAGCAGCCGACTCTGTCCTAGGCTGCCCACTAGCTTGCAGCCAGTCAGCGGTCCGCGCGGATGAGCGAGAATCCTTCCAGGGAGACTGAAGTGTCCGATATGTACTCATCAAGCCAGGGCTCCGTGAAGCGAGTTGATCTTGAAGCTCAACGCTTCTTCCGCACCTCCTCCGGTCTCTACTCGCGAACTCCGGTGTGGCAGAGAGCTAGCAGCTTTTCTTTGTTGCTCCCCCGAGGCAGAGCCAAAAGATTTTTCTGGAAAAAAAGCACCAAAAAGCACCGCAGAAGTCACTTAAGTGCCACCCCTTGTTGCGCAGTCTCGAAGGGGCCCGGACCAAAAGGTGAAAAACACAGGAAAACAAGAAGGAAACACACGAGTAAAGAAGCTCCTGCAACCAGCAGCCGCTACAGTGGCGCCAAAAAAAAGTGATAATAACAATAATATTAATATGATAATACCAAAAATGATAGTGCTGCTCCTAGTAATAATAATACTAATAATTATAATATAGTATTGATAATAGTAATAGCTCTAGTATTGTATAATAATACAAATAATACCAAACAATAATAATAATAATGCATCAAACAAACTTTCCTATGCTCTGCATACATTTTGAATACATGTTTGCACTCCTACAAGAGTCCTATAGATATTGGGGGAAAAAGGCAAACATTTTCTAAATTTACAGCCAAGCATTTAATATCCATTTTCTACTCATTGGGAAACCTTTCATACTTGCATGGTTCTTTAATGATAGTTTTAGTGGAGTCTTTACTGGAAGGGACTATGCACAGAGACATGACAATATGTTCTGCACCAGATTACAACTAAACTGCCAGTTTCCATCCCAAGTCCTTGGTTACATGATTTTAGCAATCTATTGTTGTAATTTGATTGCATGTTCATTGTACATTTTATTCCTTACTGTTGTCATTTGCAGAATAAAACGTCTGATCGCACAGTATTTGATGACTTGGACTTAAATAGTTGGTTCAGTCATTTAGTGAAATGACGACCCCAAAGGGAATAAGCGGTAGAAAATGGATGGATGGACTACAGCCAAAATGTTTTTATTTAGTCCAAGTCATTCATATTTCAGTGAGTTTATGCTGATTGCTAATTGGCTGTTGTGCTCACCTGAAAGCCCCGCCCCTTACTGATGTCTCTGGTTGTGTTTCAGATGGTGATTGGCCCACAGAGCGGCAGCAGCGCTAGCCTGACCGAGCTTCAGGTGGTCAACTTGGACGCGGCACAAAACTCCAAAAGTGACTGCTAAGATTTTTCTTTCATTGACTGTCCGCCATATTTTTTATTTATTTATGATGCCTTCCTACACCACACTTCTTCTCAATGTGACCTTACCTACAAACACACAATCAACGGCCTGTGTGTGAGTGTGTGTGTTGACTCCTTTTACAGAATGTGTGTTTGTGTGTATATATGTACATATAAATGTATATGCATATATGTATATATATGTGAATGTGTATATATGTATCTATATGTGTATATACCTATGCATATGTGTACATATACGTGTGTGTATATATATACGTGTATATATACATATACACATTTATGTATATATATATATACATATTCATATACATGTGTATATGTGTGTGTGTGTGTGTATATATATATATATATATATATATATATATATATATATATATATCAGTGACGTGCGGTGAGGTTCATGGCTGGTGAGGCACTGACTTTATCACAGTCAGATTTACAAACATATGAACCCTAAAGAGTATCTTATTCACCATTTGATTGGCAGCAGTTAACGGGTTATGTTTAAAAGCTCATACCAGCATTCTTCCCTGCTTGGCACTCAGCATCAAGGGTTGGAATTGGGGGTTAAATCACCAAAAATGATACCCGGGCGCGGCACCACTGCTGCCCACTGCTCCCCTCACCTCCCAGGGGGTGAACAAGGGGATGGGTCAAATGCAGAGGATAAATTTCACCACACCTAGTGTGTGTGACAATCATTGGTACTTTAACTTAACTTTAACTTTACACATACAAACTGTAGCACACAAAAAAAGCACATTTAATAAAAAAAAAACGTTATTATGGTCTTACCTTTACTTATAAATGAAGTCCATGCGCAGCTCCTTTTGAACAAAAGCATAGATAACTTGTTTATAGAAGTCTTCCTTATCTTTCTTCAGTTTTAAAAGTCTCTCTGTCTCGATGGAGATCTTCCTTTAAGTATTACCTCCTGCTTCGATTGAAAGTCCAGTTTAGAAAACTGTTTTATTTTAGATATGTAATCCTCCATGTTAAAAGTTCAGGCAAGAGTAAAAAATAAACGATCGCTGCTAACTGTTGCTGCTTGTTGTCACTTCTTCTGCAGCCGAGTAGTCGCAAGAATGATCTCTGGGATTACTACCGCCCTCCACCACCAGGAGGCGGGATTACTGCGAGCCTCACCCAGTGCGTCTTTTGCAGTCGTTTTATGATTGCTCAGCACAAGAAATACGTTACACACATAGAGTTGTTGACAAAATACACTGTACATTATATACCTCAGCTAACTAAACTATGGAAATGTATAATATAGTTCATATAGCAATACGGTCTCACTGCACAACAGGCCAGCAGTTAGCCGAGTCATTGTGCAATCCATGGTGAGGCTCAACTCAGTGACGTGCCTCAACTGGCTGCTGATCACCACACCGTCTCTTCTCAGTATTTGAACGGCAAATGTGAAAATTCAGCGATTTTGAATAAAAATAATCTAAAACTGGTGAAGTTAAATGGAAAATAACTCTATAGTATAATCACTGGATACATATAACAATTTAATTTTTTTTTTTTCTTTTTACATTTTTTTTCTTTCCATGATGGCACGTGAGGCCCCGCCTCCCCTGACTGCACGTCACTGATATATATATATATATATATATATATATATATATATATATACACACACACGTATGCATATATGTTGTGTGTGTGTGTATATATATATATATATATATATGCATACACATATTTATGCATATATGCTTATGTGTATATATATATATATATATATATATATATGCATACACATGTATGCATATATGTTTGTGTATATATATGTACACGGTGTATATATATATATACACACACACATATATGTATATATATATATATATATATATATATATATATATATATATGAATGTGTATATGTATACCATATACATATATATACACATAAACATATGCATACATATGTATGTATATATGTGTATATGTATATATGCGTGTGTGGGTGTATGTATATATGTATGTACTCATATATATTTATTCATGTATGTAAGTGTGTATATTACGTGTCTGTATGTATATATATATATATATGTATGTATGTATGTATATATATATATATATATATATATGTATATGTATATAAATATATATATATGTATATATATATATATATATATATATATATACATACACACATTCATGCATACATACTGTACATATATATTTGCAAATGCATAGGAATTATATCACTCTCCATGTCATGAGAATTATATTGTCTATGTGGTGAGATTTTTGTGTGCTTGTGCCTTTTTTCTGTTTGCTTTAGTTTGGAAGATGGACAAGTTGGGTGTCACTAAATGTGTGTCACACCTGCCAAAGAGACATTTGTCTGAATGTACACATGAGTTTTGCTAATGTATATAGTTTGTTTTTTAAAGAAGACAATGCATATTTTTAGCCTGCTTTAGCATTGGCGTGTGGTTGTTTTGTATTTTGTGCTTTTGTATGATCTTGATCATGACACATGAAGTGTTTTATTGACATGACTAATGGGACATGATGGACTTATGTTATACAAGTTGGACTAGTGCTTGATGATGCATTAAGCAGATGTAGTATTGTGGGGGCGCTTCCTGTTGATGTCATAAACACACATCATTGTGATGTGGCGTGCAGACTGTTATTGGACTTTGATAGGACCTCTAATGCACAATGTTCAACGATTATGTTCTTATTGATCATTCTACGCGTGGTCCTCGGATTACAAAATTTAGCTCTATTGCAAGTGGACATTTATACCTAAATTATAGCCAAATTAGCAGCTAAGTGTCTTACACTGTACATGTACATGTGAACACCATAAAAAGTCAAGTAAAATTAAACAAAAACATTAATAGAGAATGATTTGAATATATGTATAGTATACAGTAGTTTATAATGCAGCCTGTCTTTATAAAAGCACTGTTGGTAAAAAGCTGCCACCTGTAGCAAAATAGCGCCCCCATTTGGCTGTAAAGAAACAATGCACAATATCAGAGACAGTGCAGAATGCATATCTTTTCGTTTGCTAATATTAAGGGCTCAAAATATCCTATATTATGGGATTTTGTGTGATATTGTACGTCTGGCAATGCTATATTGCGCCAACGTATAGATTTTTTTTGTAACAGGGAACGCTTTGAAACGAGGACCACCTGTATTTGATGAATGATGTCGTAATGGTTGTGACGTCACACCACAAATGTGCTGCTGCAAAGTGTTGCCTCATTTGCTGGGTTAATTGCCCGCAAGCCAGCTTCATTCTTGCCATTCAATCGTTTGCTGACAGGGAAACATTGATCTCTGCTTACAATTGAGTTGTAAATATTAAATACTTCTCTATCAGCATCACCTAGAATGAACAAGTTTTTTTGTTTTTTTTTAGCACCACAGTGCCTCTTCCTGGGCTGAACATTGTACCATAAAGTGTAAAAAAAATGTTTTGCAGAGTTTGGGATGTATCACATTGAAGGTTGAGTTTACTACCAAAACCAAAACCACTCCGTCCCTGTGCACTGACACGCCAGGTCAAGAAGTCAGATTCCAGTACTTATCAAAATAAATAGGACTCTTCATTGCCCTTAAAGTGTATTTTTGTTTTATTGTACAGACATTTTGTAATAAAGCATACCAACAGCAAGATGATACATATTTTATTGCAATGGGGGGGGGGGGAAAAAACGCAAATTGCCCTGAATGGAAGTAAACATGATTGTACTAAAGTAGAGACAGCTGAGTAATAAATAGAGCCCATGAGAGCCAAAAACCCCCGGCAAAAGTGCCTTTATTTCCCCGTCTGCACTGCACAAATCAAAAGTCTTGTTTTACGTCAGAGGAAAGGAAAGCAGCGATGAGATTAAAAGCAATAACTGCTTGCAGTCCAGACAAAACCGAGTTAGGACTCACAAACAAAAAGAGAAAAGAGAAGTCACCTTCCGCTCTCTTCCAACACAGCATGCAATGACCCAGCTAGTACTTCAACACTTCTATTATTGTACACCTACAATACATGTTGGAGATTACTAAAATGTGCATGATCCAACATTTCATCAAGAAGTCGCATTAATAAGTAGGTGATTTTTCTACATTTTGGTTTATGGAAGAAAAAAAAAAAAAATAAAAAAATATTTTGTGGTTTTAAACTTCCAAAACAAGCAAGGTTGAAAAAGGACGTGTGTAAGCAATACACACACACACACACACACACACACACACACACACACACAGTTGAGGGCGAGAAGGAGGAAGAGGACACAGAAACATGAAGGAGCATCTTAAATAAGACTTGTTCAAATCACCATGGCGCAAAAGATACAAAGTAAAGGTGTGGGTCAACAACAACACTGCTTTTCAAAATAAAATTGGTATAAGAAGGCATGAAAAGCAAGAGCGTAAGCCCAGTGAGGAGACACTGGATGAGAACATTTAGCGATACAAAAAGGCGTAGTTGTGAAAAGGTGCATGTGCAATATGACACAACCCTGCACAAGTCGCTTGCTCCTAAACACAACATGTTGGATGCTGACATGTTTGGGTGACACCAGTGGTGAAATTTAGTTTTGGATCTTCAAGCAGAGCAGAAAGCGCAGTCAAAGCGCTCCATCCGAATACGTGCTGGTTAAAAAAAGGCGAGGTGAACACAATAAATAAGAGGAGTTGGCATTTAAAAGGTGCAGTAAGTAAATACACACATGATGTAACTGCAGGTGTGAGTCATGTCAAAGGTGCTTGCACACGCAGGCGACGACGTCCATGCCTGCAAGCAAATGTGACATCTTGCCTGCTGCACACAATACTTAAATGATGATGATGATGGTGAGGAAGATGTGTGTGTAGGCAGTGAAAGAACATGCAGAGTCGATGGCGTCTTCAGTCTGCATCTTGTTCCTCTGCTGATGGGCAGTAAGTGAGCTCGGAGCTGCACCATAACCACAAACCGGGAGCGATGGACGTGGTCTGTGTGGCCGCCAACAGTCCGGCACAGTCGACCACGTGGCCAAAGGTGGCGCTGAAAGGCCATTTTTTACATTCCCAGAGAGCAGCCAAACTAGGGCGAGGACGCGGCGGTGGCGTGGTATTTGACGAAGGCGATGGCCGCCAACTCTTTGCAGAACTCCTCCAGCACGATCACGCCCTCCAGCAGAGTCATGTGATCCAGGCTGCAAGGACACATGGTCAGGGACGGGAACATAGGAGGGAGCCATGGTGTTGATGTACGTACTTGATGCCTTCTGGCTCCAGACCCAACAACCTCTTCCTCACCAGCAGGAGTTTAGGCGTGAAGTCTGGGATGCGCTGAATCCTCAACATGAGGTCACCAACAACCTGACACACACCAGGAACACGTCAACTACTTCCTTCCTCAGCATGAGAAGCAAGACTGGGAACTAGGCCTGGGCGGTATGGCCTACAGCAGCCCTGTTCAACTACATAATAAAGAGGGCCGCAGTTCCAAGAGCCCAAAGGCTCAGGGGCCCGACATGGAAATGTGAATGTTTTGTCAGAAAGTGCCTCCACGGGTTAGATTTCTTTGAGACTGTTTACTTAAGGTGGTTCGGGCATCTGGTCAGGATGCCACCCGAACGCCTCCCTAGGGACGTGTTTCGGGCACGTCCGACCGGTAGGAGGCCACAGTGAAGACCCAGGACACGTTGGGAAGACTATGTCTCCCGGCTGGCCTGGGAACACCTCGTGATCCCCCGGGAGGAGCTGGACGAAGTGGCTGGGGAGAGGGAAGTCTGGGCTTCCCTGCTTAGGCTGCTGCCCCCGCGACCCGACCTCGGATAAGGAGAAGAAGATGGATGGATGTTTACTTAATTGCAAAGTAAACAGATGGGCTTTCACACTGCACTGTCAATTAATTCACTATTCTGCTCTCGCTACTGGTTTACAGCATGTGCAGCTAGTTAACAGTATGAAGAAAAAAAGCTCCAGTTTTTGTTGAGGATTGATGTTCCTTCTTTAGAATTATTTTCCTTATTTAGTTTTATTTCTTTACACTTCTTCCTAAATCAAGGTTTGTAAGAGTGAACATATTAAAGTATAATATCCATTGTGTATTATACAAAAATCAAATAGGAGGTTTAGTGTTAATATATTCAGACAACAACAAATGTTTATACATACAGAAATTACACAACATTCAGCCACCAATGTATGTGACTTATCACTATTAGTGTTGTCGTCCTCTACTGGTCAAATTTAGCACTACATGTGTAAAACGAGCTTTGATCTGATTGATTTTTGTTACTCTCAGACATAACACAACATGACCACGAATATAAAAGACATCACAAAGTCAGCAATTTCAACAAACTAAATATCTTTATAAACATTATCTACTTACAAATGTTTTGTGATGAAGTTACACGCCAGGATTTCTACCATTGCTGCTGCTCAATGACTCCAGCACTTGCTTGGGGCAGAACATTCATACTTTATTGTCCAGTCGTTGTTAAAAGTCAGATTTTTGCAGTTTATTTAAATTTTTTTTCCCAGGGTTGAATGAGTAGTCTTCCACTCACACCATTGCTGCTTCATTGTGACACATATGCCTCGCTAATGCCCCCAGCCGGGTGGCGGGAGTACTGCATACATGATCCACCCTAGTTTTAATGGTTTCATCAAGCCTATTTGGGTGATGTTCGGCGGGCCAAATGGAAAGCTTTGGCGGGCCGGATGTGGCCCACGAGCCGCCAGTTCTAACCTCTCCTAGAATCTCCATCCATCCATTTTCTACCGCTTGTCCCTCTCGGGGTGATCTAAATAACGTTACAATTTACAGCCTCTTCGGATGACCATATATATATCACAATATATTATTTGTCCCATATAAGATAATAGAACCATTTAAAAACAGGTTACAAGGCTCCTAATTTAGCTCCTGATACTTATAATTTTTTATTTCATTTAAATTATGTAATCTGACAAATACGCAGAATGAAGGTGTAACAATATCAATTAATATTTAGATGTCCTTATTCCTTTTTATTGCATACAATAATTGACATTGTACACAAGCATTCTAATGTCTAACACCTGTCATCATCACAAAATTCACCAACAAAAAAGCAAGATGGTCTTGCTGAAGCAGTTAGTCAAGCTGAAAGGAATTCCTTTTTCTTGCATTTCTAATTAATACAATGTGCAAAATAATTAAACAAAAGCAGAAATTATTATTGGCTCTCATTTCCTGAGTTTGTAAATTAAACAAAAATGACAAAAAACCTAATTTGTGATGACAAAATATTGACCTAATCCGTTATTTACTATATATTAAACTTGGTATCGTTACTTCAATATTTGCATCGATCTGTTACATTCCAAAGGTCTAGCTTAGCGGTTAGCTATGCTTTTTTTGTATGCTTCTATGGTGTGGACTGGAGTCTATCATGTTTAGCTAGTCCTTGTCCCCTAGTCCTCCCAGTTATAATACTACTTGTGAGAAACTCTTGTTTTATTCTGTCATGGAGAAAAGGATTATTTATTTAGAAGCTGCACTGTGGAGCGACACTAGTTGGTACTTTGCTCGCGAGGACAATACATATACAAACCCCGTTTCCATATGAGTTGGGAAATTGTGTTAGATGTAAATATAGACGGAATACAATGATTTGCAAATCCTTTTCAACCCATATTCAATTGAATGCAATACAAAGACAAGATATTTGATGTTCAAACTCAGAAACTTTAATAAAATAATAATTAACTTAGAATTTCATGGCTGCAACACGTGCCAAAGTCGTTGGGAAAGGGCATGTTCACCACTGTGTTACATGGCCTTTCCTTTTAACAACACTCAATAAACGATTGGGAACTGAGGAAACTAATTGTTGAAGCTTTGGAAGTGGAATTCTTTCCCATTCTTGTTTTATGTAGAGCTTTAGTCGTTCAACAGTCCGGGGTCTCCGCTGTTGTATTTTACACTTCATAATGCGCCACACATTTTCGATGGGAGACAGGTCTGGACTGCAGGCAGGCCAGGAAATTACCTGCACTCTTTTTCGCTGTTGTAACACGTGATGAATGTGGCTTGGCATCGTCTTGCTGAAATAAGCAGGGGCGTCCATGAAAAAGACGGCGCTTAGATGGCAACATATGTTGTTCCAAAACTTGTATGTACCTTTCAGCATTAATGGTGCCTTCACAGATGTGTAAGTTACCCATGCCTTGGGCACTAATGCACCCCCATACCATCACAGATGCTGGCTTTTGAACTTTGCGTCGATAACAGGTTCGCTTCCCCTTTGGTCCGGATGACACGATGTCGAATATTTCTAAAAACAATTTGTAATGTGGACTCGTCAGACCACAGAACACTTTTCCACTTTGCATCAGTCCATCTTAGATGATCTCGGGCCCAGAGAATCCGGCGGCGTTTCTGGATGTTGTTGATAAATGGCTTTCGCTTTGCATGTTAGAGCTTTAACTTGCACTTACAGATGTAGCGACAAACTGTATGTAGTGACAGTGGTTTTCTGAAGTGTTCCTGAGCTCATGTGGTGATATCCTTTAGAGATTGATGTCAGTTTTTGATACAGTGCCGTCTGAGGGATCCAAAGTCACGGTCATTCAATGTTGGTTTCCGGCCATGCCGCTTACGTGGAGTGATTTCTCCAGATTCTCTGAACCTTTTGATGATATGATGGACCGTAGATGTTGAAATCCCTAAATTTCTTGCAATTGCACTTTGAGAAACGTTGTTCTTAAACTGTTTGACTATTTGCTCACGCAGTTGTGGACAAAGGGGTGTAGCTCGCCCCATCCTTTCTTGTGAAAGACTGAGCATTTTTTGGGAAGCTGTTTTTATACCCAATCATGGCAGCCACCTGTTCCCAATTAGCCTGCACACCTGTGGGATGTTCCAAATAAGTGTTTGATGAGCATTCCTCAACTTTATCAGTATTTATTGCCACCTTTCCCAACTTCTTTGTCACATGTTGCTGGCATCAAATTCTAAAGTTAATGATTATTTGTAACAAAAAAAAAAGTTTATCAGTTTGATCATCAAATATGTTGTCTTTGTAGCATATTCAACTGAATATGGGTTGAAAATGATTTGCAAATCATTGTATTCCGTTTATATTTACATCTAACACAATTTCCCAACTCATATGGAAACGGGGTTTGTAGAATGTCATCAACCTGCATTATCACGATAGTATTGCAAGCTCTATCATCAGCCAGATTTATTTCCAATATTTGGTATCGCACAACCCGACTAGAAAGTAACATTCTTGTGTGTGTAAGATGAGAGGGAGCATGAAACAAGACACCATCACTGCAGAAACACAAGCACTAAAAACAACAACAACATAACGGAAACTGACCCTGACGATGACGGAGAACAAAGACCTGCATCCAGGAGCCAGGTTGATGTAAGGGTCCAGCAGGTACTCGTGCAGGTGAGGGTGTGGTAACAGAGACAGTTTGGACAGAACTGCAGTCACCTGCAGGTTGACGTCATATGGCTGGAAGACAAAAACAACAACATATGAGAGCTGAGTCTGAATATTTCTAACACTTGACATTATGTGCACAGTGAAAGTGCTTTTATGGTTATTATTATTTTTACGACTATTTTCATATTTCCACTCTGGGACTCCAGTCGAGCAGATTGTAATCAGTCTCAGATCATTAAAATTCCAATGTATATTTTAAAGCGGTAATGAGTCGAAAGGTTGTTAGAGGAAGAAAAGAAACACAACCTAAAGATCTTACACAGAAAAAATGCTTACTTTTGATGGAACACTTTATTGCTGGGGTCAACGGCGTTTCTGATCATTTCTCTTAGAAATTATTTGCATAAAAAGCTTACAGGTAATATTTGAGTAGCATTTCAACATTCCGGTTAGCCGTAAGCTTCACAACAAAAAGGTTATGGTTTAAAATCTCAGCTAAGAGTTGCATGGCATGGCTCGGTTGGTAAAGGGGCTGTGCCAGCAACTTCAGGGTTCCTGGTTCGATCCCCTGCTTCCGCCATCCTAGCCACGTGCGTTGTGTCCTTGAGCAAGACACTTCACCCTTGCTCCTGATGGGTCGTGGTTAGGGCCTTGCATGGCAGCTCCCGCCATCAGTGTGTGTGTGTGTGTGTGTGTGTGTGTGTGTGTGTGTGTGTGTGTGTGTGTGAGAATGAGTGAATGTGGAAATAGTGTCAAAGCGCTTTGAGTACCTTGAAGGTAGAAAAGCACTATACAAGTATAACCCTTTTACCATTTACCATACTGCTTGCATAGCTTCACATGCGCACAGGGTAAACACAAGCATGTTGTGTTAAGTGGAGATGCTTAATTGTTCCTACACGTGAGTGGGAATGCTTCTTGGTCTAAAAGTGCTCTGGGATTTTTTTTGGGCTATCATAAAAGTGTAAAAATAAGCCAACCAGTGTTCATATTAGGATAATAAAGACATTGCAGATTGAAGTCATGACTCATTTTCACATTCAAGTTTCGCATTAGAGTTGTGCAATACATACCATATAAATTTGGCTGACAACAGAGCTTGTAATACTATTACCATGTCAGGATAATGCATGTTGATGTCACATTCTATCTGTGTACGCAAATTTGACAGCGACTAGCGAACGGCCGCGTCTTCAATGCAATGAAGTGTCTTCGCCAGCGAGGTGGCGGCGAACTAATCCTTGCCTATATGGTGGCAAATAAAGAATGTTTCTTGCAAGTACTGGAGGACGAGGAATATCGGTTCTTGTTCAGAACTGGTTCTCAGTGTATCAATTCCTTTGAATGGCTTGCCATTTATCAAGCAATTTTCTAATCAATTCTTCCAGACGGGGATGACGTCATTACGCAACGTGCATACTGCGTAGTGACATCAGAACTCAAAGTGGCAATGCCCGGTCGACACAAACACTAACAATTTACAAGAGAAGATTGCAATGGCGCTACCTGTATAAATTATAAGGCTGCTAATTCATCAAGAGGACATGTGAGCAATATGCTGAAACATTTGAACATACAGCATGCAATAATTATAAACGAAAGTCATGTTTTTGAACCGCTCCGATCTCATCCCAGGCAACAGTAATGCTAGCACGTCATCTGAATAGAACAGGTAGTAACTCACCACCTATCATGTTAGCGCTATTATTTGTAAAATTGGAATGAATGCCTTCTCATTTAGTTGAGCATGACAAGAAACAGATTCTGACTGGATCTGAGGCGGGCAGTTCCCACTCTAGTTCACGTCTACCGCTAGACGAATGTCACCAAGCAGCGACTAAGTTTGCGATCAAAAGCTTGCATCTATTTGCTACAGTAGACACTCCTAATTTTCAGTAGGTGAATGAAAAGTTGCATTTTTCCCCCCACCAGATTTTCTCTCAGTCATTATATTCCATCCATCCATCCATCCATTTTCTTCCGCTTATCCGAGGTCGGGTCGCGGGGGCAGCAACCTAAGCAGAGAAGTCCAGACTTCCCTCTCCCCAGCCACTTCGTCCAGCTCCTCCCAGGGGATCCCGAGGCGTTCCCAGGCCAGCCGGGAGACATAGTCTTCCTAACGTGTCCTGGGTCTTCCCAGTGGGCTCCTGCCAGTCGGATGTGCCCGGGTGGCATCCTGAGCAGATGCCCGAACCACCTCATCTGGCTCCTCTCAATGTGGAGGAGCAGCGGCTTTACTCGGAGTTCCTCCCGGATGACAGAGCTCCTCACACTAATTTCGGCCGCTTGTACCCGTGATCTTGTCTTTTCGGTCATAACAAAGCTCATGACCATAGGTGAGGATGGGAACGTAGATCGACCGGTAAATTGAGAGCTTTGCCTTCCAGCTCAGCTACTTCTTCACCACAACGGATCGATACAGCGTCCGCATTACTGAAGACGCCTGTCGATCTCACGATCCACTCTTCCCTCACTCGTGAACAAGACTCCTAAGTACTTGAACTCCTCCACTTGGGGCAAGATCTCCTCCCCAACTTGGAGATGGCACTCCACCCTTTCCCGGGCGGGAACCATGGACTCGGACTTAGAGGTGCTGATTCTCATCCCAGTCGCTTCACACTCGGCTGCGAACCGATCCAGTGAGAACTGAAGATCCTGGCCAGTTGAAGCCATCAGGACCACATCATCTGCAAAAAGCAGAGACCTAATCCTGCAGCCATCAAACCGGATTGCCTCAACGCCCTAACTGCGCCTAGAAACAGAATCGGTGACAAAGGGCAGCTTTGGCGGAGTCCAACCCTCACTGAAAACGGGTCCGACTTACTGCCGGCAATGCGGACCAAGCTCTGACACTGATCATTCAGGGAGCGGACCGCCACAATCAGACAGTCCGATACCCCATACTCTCTGAGCACTCCCCACAGGACTTCCCGGGGGACACGGTCGAATGCCTTCTCCAAGTCCACAAAGCACATGTAGACTGGTTGGGCAAACTCCCATGCACCCTCAAGGACCCTGCCGAGAGCATAGAGCTGGTCCACAATTCCACGACCAGGACGAAAACCACACTGTTCCTCCTGGATCCGAGGTTCGACTATCCGGCGTAGCCTCCTCTCCAGTACACCTGAATAGACCTTACCGGGAAGGCTGAGGATTGTGATCCCACGACAGTTGGAACACACCCTCTGGTTCCCCTTCTTAAAGAGAGGAACCACCACCCCGGTCTGCCAATCCAGAGGTACCGCCCCCGATGTCCATGCGATGTTGCAGAGTCTTGTCAACCAAGACAGCCCCACAGCATCCAGAGCCTTAAGGAAACCCGGGCGGATCTCATCCACCCCCGGGCCCTTGCCACCGAGGAGCTTTTTAATTACCTTGGCAACCTCAGCCCCAGAAATAGGAGAGCCCACCACAGAATCCCCAGGCACTGCTTTCTCATAGGAAGACGTGTTGGTGGGATTAAGGAGGTCTTCAAAGTATTCCCTCCACCGATCCACAACAGCCGCAGTAGAGGTCAACAGCACACCATCCTCACCATACACAGTGTTGACAGTGCACTGCTTCCCCCCATGAGGCGGCGGATGGTGGTCCAGAATCTCTTCGAAGCCGGACGTCGTTTTCCTGGCTTCCCTAAACTCCTCCCATGTCAGAGTTTTTGCCTCCGCGACCGCTGACGCCGCACTTCGCTTGGCCTGTCGGTACCTGCCCGCTGCCTCTGGAGTCCCATGAGCCAAAAGGACCCGATAGGACTCTTTCTTCAGCTTGACGGCATCCCTCACTGCTGGTGTCCACCAGCGGGTTCTAGGATTATCGCCACGACAGGCACCAACCACCTTGCGGCCACAGCTCCAATCAGCCGCCTCGACAATAGAGGCACATAACACAGTCCACTCGGACTCAATATCCTGTGCCTCCCTCGTGACATGTTTCAAGTTCTTCCGGAGGTGGGAATTGAAACTCTCTGACAGGAGACTCTGCTAGACGTTCCCAGCAGACCCTCACAAGCGTTTGGGCCTGCTAGGTCTGTCCGGCATCCTCCCCCACCATCGGAGCCAGCTCACCACCAGGTGGTGATCGGTAGAAAGCTCTGCCCCACCCGAGTGTCCAAAACATGAGGCCGCAAATCCGATGACACAACTTCAAAGTCAATCATGGAACTGCGACCGAGGGTGTCCTGGTGCCAAGTGCACATATGGACACCCTTATGTTTGAACATTGTGTTTGTTATGGACATTCCATGACGAACACAAAAGTCCAATAACAAAGCACCACTTGGGTTCAGATCCGGGCGGCCATTCTTCCCAATCACGCCTCATTGTTATTGTTATTATATATTACGCCGCAGTCATTATATTATACAGGTGAAACTCGAAAAATTTGAAAATGGTGTACAAGTCCATTCATGTCAGCAATTAACTTCAAACGTGAAACTAATATGACTCATTACACTTTGTGAAACACCACATTTTCTGAGATTTTCAATTCAAGGTTTTCATATAGTATTCATCACAATTACAACCAATAAATGTTTGACATATCTCACTTTGCATGTAAAAAGTTATTATCACGTTACTAAATGTTACATTGTTGTTTAATTTCCACATGATTTATTTTGTTAAATTCTACAGAAGAATATTTTTTTATAAAAAAAATTTTTTAAGTACCTTTTTTTCTTCTATGCTATGTACGTGACTTCACTGTAGGCTTTCTAAGGTCATGTTACCTCTAAACTAAACAAAATTGAGGCTAATCCACCTTTCCCCCCCCCAAAAAGGAATCTATTAGAGAAACGCTAAGAAACCAAATCGTGAAGCTGAATCGAAATTGGAATTGGAACTGGAAAAACCTTATCAATTCCCATCCCTACTAACCGCTAAACTAGAACTCTTTTACGTAAACAGATGGGCGGATTGATATGAATATTGACAGTAACGATAGCAAGTACTGTATAATACAAGTATACGGTCGATATTATAGTGGTTAGATCGATATTTGTACTATCACAAATGTGTTTTTTTGTTTACAATCTGAGGAAATAAGTCCCTGGACACAGGACGGCTTTAGGGGCAAAAGGCAAAGGATTTAAATCAGAGCAAATAGTAGTTTTTGCTAATATTTATTTATTTTGCACTATTTAACTTATTTTGCTCAAAATATTGAATGTAATACAAGGGAATAAAATGGATGGGTGGAAGGAAATAATTGAAATATTGAATTAACATTGTTACACAGTTTTTGTCGGATAGTAATTGTGATAAAAATGTATTAATTCTATGACCAGCTAGTCCGACCAAATTCTGCTCCCTGTAACTACTCGATATTTATCTATTTCCAACTTTGTAGTATCACCCAACACTAATATAAAGTATCCAAACAACAGAAGAGTAAGTGTTTATTACATTTGAAGTGTAGATAGAACATGTTATGACAGAAAGTAATCACTTATTGCTAGTAAATCAGCTAGTAGATTAATAATGGTTTTGAGAAAATAATTTAACCAGAAATGACACAATATGTTACTGCATATGTGTTCGGGGATCAGCCAGAGTGGCTGCACCAGATGTACATTGGTAAACCTCACTCCTTAAATGCTTGAAATAGGGTTAGCAGCTCTGGTTGTTAACCTAGTGTTTAGCCCGTTTCCTCTCAATGAATGAATGGGTTATACTTGTATAGCGCTTTTCTACCTTTAAGGTACTCAAAGCGCTTTGACACTATTTCCACATTCACCCATTCACACACACACATTCACACACTGACGGCGGGAGCTGCCATGCAAGGCGCTAACCAGGACCCATCAGGAGCAAGGGTGAAGTGTCTTGCTCAAGGACAAAACGGACGTGACTAGGATGGTAGAAGGTGGGGATTGAACCAGGAACCCTCAGGTTGCTAGCACGGCCACTCTCCCAACTGGACGGTCTTGTATGGGTAAGATCAATATGCAACGCATAGGCCGTTACACATACCTCAGCAGCTAAATTTCACATACATCAGCAGCTAAATTTGGAGCCTTTCTAACTCAATTTGAAATGGTCCTACTATCATTTATGTGACTAATAAAACATTGTGATATATATCGTTATTGCAGAAGACTGCAATATATAACGCAATATAGATTTTAGGCCATATCGCCCATTGCTAATTTGCATGTGACCTTTGATCCATACTTTATTAAAAAAATATGAGTTCCAAATTTTGCCATCTTAGATAATTTGGAGTTTAGAGTTTCCACTTGAGTTTGACGTTATTACATCGCAAAATGTTCTCCAGTTCTTGTACTGGTTATTATTGTATTGTGCAAGTGTACCTATCAATATGGACATAATAATAGAAAATGTGAAAGATATTTCCAAACTGACCTGATCTAAAATGCGACCCATCCTATCAAAGAGGACCTTCAGGAAGTGACCCTCAAAGAATGGCAGTTCTAAGTCGCATTTTTCAAAAGGTTTTGGAGTTCCTCTCCAGTCCCAGCGGTGACACACGCCACAATAATCTCGGAACTAAGGAGATAATTCACATTAGAAGATTCTGTGTTGGACATGTCCATGAGATGAGAGCCTTGAGAGTTCACCTGTCTGTGAGCGTCTCTGAGGTAGGTGTCAT
This sequence comes from Nerophis lumbriciformis, assembly GCF_033978685.3. NCBI lineage: Eukaryota > Metazoa > Chordata > Actinopteri > Syngnathiformes > Syngnathidae > Nerophis > Nerophis lumbriciformis. Next base: position 33,252,372 of record NC_084549.2, read on the forward strand.
AACCACTGCCTTCCACTTGGTACGACGACTTGGCCTCGTCAGGCACCAAACACAGGAAACTACAAGTCGTGTCAGTCAACACATTAAAACACTAAAATAATCCACATTTAGTATTTATGATTGTGAGCAGCCTACAAACCTGTTGACAATCTTGTGGACTTCGGTTTTGCCTTCAGACTTGCAGTGGTCCGGGCTTTGGGACGGTGAGGGGCTGAGCCAATCGGAACCAGAGAGTCTGCTATCTGGAGAGAGGTCATCACCAAACAGTGGATCTTCTTCCAGGTCTCTGAAGAGCAAACAGACGTATGGAACAAAAAGGGATAATGTAACTGTGTGTGGTTCGATGGCATCATTGCAATTGCATGACAATCAAATCCTGTCATCGCACGATCAACTTTCACTCTACAGAGCACCCATGGGCAGGTACCATGACAGTTTTATTTTTAAAGAGGGAAAGCTAGCATGATCTTTTGTGATATTAGTTTTACTACATGTAGGATTACTGTACTGTACAAGTCCTAAGTTTTGCACTACTGCTTTACAGACTTAATTTAAATGCCATCCCACTTCATTATCATGATTCCACCTCATCATAAATAAATCATTTCACAACATCTGTAAACATTTCCTAAGTTTGAAACAGCATGCTGGTGCATTCATTTTATTCACTGTTGAATGTGTGTAGAAAGTTCTCCTAGGGCCGTGCTTACACAGCATCATGAGGTTGGCCGTTTTCAATGGGTTCTCGCTCCTCTGGAGGTTTGTTCTCCAGGTAGTTTCTCTCCTCCAGGTTGCGCAGCACTAAATTGTGTAGGATGTGCTGGTCGGGCTTCTGGATGAGCTGCTCAAAGAGCCGTAGCGTCATGATGCTGATCTGCAGAAGAGGACGTAAAAGGAAGAGGATCAGCTGTCAGTGGAACACGGCAGTAACAAGCCAAGTAGGCGAAAGCTGTCGCTAATGTCTCAGATATGATTAATCTTCCATTTGTGCAAAGACAATGTGCACAATGTCTCTCTGTCAGATATTTGTGTGCTTTTGGTTGATAAAATTAGTCACTGGAACTCTTTGTTTTTGGACAAGACAGGTGGCAATTGAAGAACAAAAATAAAAACAGTGGTCCCTCAGTTTTTACAATTCTTGGTTTAAGGTCAACATTTCCACCAAAAATCTAATTTTAGTACTATTTACCATATGTTGTAACTCACTGTTTACATCTTTAAAGAGTACGGCTGCAAAAAAGCCACCATACAGTCAAATAGTTGTATCAAACAGTATTAGTTCAATCAAAGTTAGCAAGTCTCTCTCCTGTCCTCCCTCAAAAAAGTCTTCAAAAAAAGGTCAAAGCTTTGTTTTGGGTTACTAATTTGTTGTTTTTCCTTATGTTTTACTTCTGTATGTATAAATCTGCACTGCAACCACACCATTTCCCCATTGTGGATAAATAAAGTACCAGTATATGCTATCCTAAGATACATTGTAATCAAGCAAAACAGCAAGAGGTCTTGATAAGCCCATTTCCTGACACAATAATGGAAGCTGCACAAATGAGAACACGCTGGATGATAAATGTGATGAGGACCTCGTCTGACAAGTGATCACAGTGTTCGATGAGTCTGTGTCTGAGAGGATTCTGAGCAAGAGCAGCTGGAGTCTCCGCCTCTGCGTCCTCGCCCAACAGGAAGTACACCATCTCCTGCAGCAGCGCCTCTGACGTCACCTGCTTGATGATCCTATTCAGCATGGCTGTCGAGGTGAGGATGCCCACTTCAGACCTACAGTGCGTCCAAGCACATTAGGAAGCGTGTTTTAAACACAGGACGTTTGATGGACATACGTTTGCATAAGCTGCGGCTCCATCACGGACACAAGGAATCTTTCGCGCACTGCCTTGGCCATCACAGAGGCCGCTGACTGCAAAGACAAAACAATACTTGTTTTAACAGAGTCCATAAAGTGACATATCCACACCCACACATCAAGCATTCACTGTAAATAAAACCTTCTGAGCTTCTTTAATAAGCTGGTCGCAGTAATCCAGCCAAGAGAGGAAGGAGATGAGAGGCCTCTTCCCTGCAAACACTGCAGCATCCTCCTTCACGCTATATACATCCAGACTGCAAATAAAACAAAAACAGGATCAGAACATTTACTGTGTGATTACAAGTGTAGTAAAAAAAGAAAAGACGTTTACCCCCAGTTAATAGACTCCACTGTCTCAATGTCCAAAGGGTCGATAGATGGTGGAAGGGCTTTGTAGAGAGTGACCAGCCTGTCGGTTAGAAGCTTACAGAGCTCCGTGTTCTCAGTTAAACACCTGGCAGCGGCAAGTTCTGGCAAACTGACCAGCAGCATGAGGCCTTCACAAGCCTTCACCACAATCCTGCCATCCTGAACAGTGGACGCATATCATGAATTAATGTAAATAAAATAAAAAAGAAAGTAAAATGCTACAAATGTGGCTTACTCACAGGGCTCTTTGTGAGGTTGAGCAGGGAGGAGACCAGATTATAATTGTTGTTGTTGTTGTTATTTGTTGGACTAGAGCTGGAGGAAGCAGCTCGCGTGCCCTCACTGCACGCAGCATTCGCTTGACCCGTGTCTGGAGCCAACGCATTCTCCTTCACCTCGTCCGCACTGCCAGGATTCTTGGTCTCATTTCTCCTTGAGTTGTTCTACAAATAAAATAATAATTGTTCCAAAATGTCCTGACTATTAGTGTTAAGCTTTTATATACAATCAAACAGAATACTAATACTATTTCTAAAGGCAACCTACCTCAAGGAAGAAGTTGACAAGATACGGATACTGCTTCAGTTTAGCACAAACTATACAGAGAAACTGAATCTCTTCATTTTCTGTAGGAGCAGCAAGCACGTCCCCACACAGACAGATCAGTTTCTAGCAGAAACATGTTAAAAATGTGTTACACAACCTGTCCCGTGGGAAATTTCTTTCAGGAAAGCACTATTAAAAAGAGTGTAAATGCTGATTCCAGAATTGACAAACTTAAAAAATGTTATGAGTACGCCTCCACCCCCTTCTTATTTTTTCTACATCTATTTGTAAAAAGTCTAAAACAAGAATCTAGTCTAAATCATTTTTCTCATTACATTATACTTTTTGCCTATCTTTACTGCTTTTTAGTTTAATGTATTCCTACAATGTACCGTGGACCAATAAAAAAATAACACACGGGCCACAAATGGTCCCTGGTTGGCACTTGGGACACCTCTGCTTTTACAGCTCTTAGTCAGGGTCGTGACTTGACCTCAACTCTGAAAGCAACCACAAGTCTTGTCGACTATTTAACTAGTTAGCTTCCTTCGTCAAGCGCGAACAATGGCAGTCAAGGAGCTAAGCAATGCCTCACAACAGTCATTAGTATTGCACATTTTGAGTAGAAGGCTTTCAAAAGAGTAGGCTGTGCAACCTTTAAACGAGTTGTATAACACTGGAAATTATGTGGGGAGGAGAGCGCTAATGTGGCGTTCGACACAGGATCATAATCCTAGTTTGAAACAATGAAACTGGTGAAAACTATTTAGTAACAAATGTATTTAAGGGTCAAAATGCATGCGTGTTAGCAGGTCTGTGATTCACACCTGAACTGGCCTGTGAACATTGATATGTGGCAGGAGAGGCTGGCGGATGTGTGCAAGCAGCTTTGTGTAGTATGTCAGGACTTGCTGCTTCATTCCTGGAGGGCACTGATGAAAAGCCAGCAATCAAACATCTGTTGTACTGAAAACATCTTCCCACACAAACAAATCACACTCATTGTTTTACAGAATGTTCTTTTACATGTAAGTTAATTGAAATGCGGTCAATCTTTTGTAAAATAAATGAAGCATGACTGTCTTACATCTGCCTTGCCCAAAGTGAAAAGAGTCTCCAGGATCTTATGATGTAGTAGATACTCCATGCAGGGTCCAGTCTCTCCAGACTCCCGCTCCTCTTCCTCCTGACTCAGAATGTCCAGCATCTGTTCCAGGTGGGATGGAATGTTGGTGTCTGTAACTGGGGCTTTGTCATCTTAGAGTGGGGAAAAATATATGTTAATGGGCCACAATAGAATTATTTCCAAAAGCCTAATTCAAATCTTCTTCATAATTGGACGTTTTAGTATGTGGTGTACTTTGTCTTTTATCTAACTTGCGCCTAAAGTAATACAAAGTACAAATGATGTGACGACCGGGTCGCATGATGATGCGGAGTTCGTTCTCCCAGGATGCAAACGGACTTCGGACACAGCGTGCAGGTAGGAAATTATTTATTTTAGAAATAAATCAGACGGGAACAAAGAAAAACGTGCTCATAGCACGGAAAGCAAAACAAAAGAGGCTAGCGTGGGAGCTAGCAAGAAAAAGAGCCTAGCGTGGAAGCCAGCAGGAATCAAGACCGAGTGAGGCCAGGGCCTAGACTAAATAGCTCTCTGATTAGTGCCCGGGCAACAGGTGAGCGTCCCGAACACTAACCAGAGGTTAGTCTAACTGCCGTCATGGCAACTGAAAACACAGGTGACTCGAAAAACGTAAACAGACTATGATCCGGGCAGCGGATCATAACAAATGAACCACAGCTTGCACCAAGTGAAAGACAAAAGTAGCGTGGTGTCAGACTAACAAATGGCACATTGTATAATCCAAAAAACATGATAATGTTGCACAGATCAGATGAGGTAAACATTGCTTTACATTTTTTTAAAGTAAGAGGTTCTGATATTGAAATTTGCCGAAGTGTGATGCAACTTGCAAGCGTTACATTTTTCTACACAACAAGGGATTTTTTTTTCACAGCTATTCCTTCTTTATGTGAATATTTTAATGAACTGCGGAAAGCTTTGTGACCAACCGATTAGGGCAAAAACCCTAATCACGATTATTTTGATTGATATTGTAATGATGATTGCTTACATTTGAAAACATGCATATTTAATGTACCACCAAAACAATATAGTTAAAAAAAATTAATGTAAATTAGTAACGAATAAACTACAATGAGCAAAATAATAATCATAGCGATAACAGTATATTTAACTAACAATAGCAATATAAAAAAACAATAAAATTATTTTTTTTGTTTCTTTTTTTTTTTTTACCTTTTAAACTTATTTTACCACCATAGAGTGTGTGCATTTTGTGTAAAATAAAATGTGTGTTAATTAAATCCAAAAATCCTTACATTTATTGGTGCACTACATCTTTGGACAATTTGACCTACCTGTACTTTAGGTCACAACATAATCATTTGGTAAATGTATCAATAAGTGATACTTTTTTAACCTTTATTTTGTTAGCAAAGTCAGACTGGATGTGGCACACTGCACTATTATTGTAAAGAGGGGAAGTGTGCTGTGCTGTTGTTCTCAACTTGACGACAAAAGAAGCGACTCACTTAAAGCTGTTAAATGTTTTTTTTGTTTGTTTTTTTTAAAAGGAGCGCCTCTCAAGTTGCGACCACTGTTTGATCATTGTTGTTACGGTACATGGATTATGTTGTTACAAAAACACAAGCAGATGAGATGTGTTGTGTGTGTATGGATTGTTCTTGCATGAAATTTGTAGTTTAATCGTTGTTTCAAATGACCGTCTCAACATTTGCATGTTCTCCCCGTGACTGCGTGGGTTCCCCCTGTACACGCCGGTTTTCTCACACCTCCAAAGACGTGTTTGATTGGAAACACGAAATTGGCCCTATTGTGTGAATGTGAATGTTGTCTGTCTATCTGAGTTGGCCCTGTGATGAGGTGGCGAATTGTCCAGGGTGTACCCCGCCTTCCGCCCGAATGCAGCTGGGATAGGATCCAGCCACCCCCCGCGACCCCAAGAGGGACAAGTGGTAGAAAATGGATGAATGGACATTTACGTTGTTTATCAGAATGGGTTGGTTCAGTGTGTCAGGGATAAATGAGTGCTATCGGACACATTATTTTCCTAAACAAATATTTCTTCTCCTCACAATGACAACATTTCATTCATGTCGATTTCTGTTAAAACTTAAAGTACCAATGATTGTCTCACACACACTAGGTGTGGTGAAATTTGTCCTCTGCATTAGACCCATCCCCTTGTTCACCCCCTGGGAGGTGAGGGGAGCAGTGGGCAGCAGCGGTGGGCAGCAGTGGTGGCCACGCCCGGGAATCATGTTTGGTGATTTAACCCCCAATTCCAACCTTTGATGATGAGTGCCTAGCAGAGAGTAAATGGGTCGTATTTTTATTGTCTTTGGTATGACTCGGACGGGGTTTGAACTCACAACCTACCGATCTCAGGGCGGACACTCTAACCACTAGGCCACTGAGTAGGTTTCCCTGATATTATTAAGCGTTTATCAGCGGACTCCGTTTTATTGGCCAATTATATGACTCCATCAGCGGTTACGTGAATGCGGAAATGATGCCTACTTTTTTGTAGAGTTTAGTGATTATTGATTATGTATACCAGTGCTGTATCCAAAAGTAGCAACCATGGTGACATCCCAAACTTCTCGTGGACAAGCTCTTTTTTTCATTCGTTTTTTCACCATCGCAAGCTCCGGAATTTGTATGCACATTTCTCATCTATATATCCATTTTGTAGACGTCAGGTTGACTACTGCTTGCTCTAACAAGCAATAACATAGTGTGCGAGACCTGTTTTGATTTGACAGTTAATTTGAACATTTAAAAAAGGGTGCAAACACCATGCCATCAGGCTAAAGCCTGAAACAACATGGCTTTTATTCTCTAAGAATGTCAACTATTTGACATGCTGGCTATGCATGGCTCATACAAAAAAAATGGCGCAGAAGTTTTTGCATTAGTTGCTACTATTTTATATAGACTGATCTTACCTGAAGTCTCAATGTAATAATGTGTAATGGCCTTCCAGTGATAGACAAAGTCTTCCTGCAGCGGCAGCGACGGAGCAAGCTGAAAATGTAGAAAATGTAAAGAGTAAATTCTACATGCAGACATTTCAAGTCACAAGAGCAAACAGGCAGGGTACAACATGTAAAGTGGAATTTAAAGTACTAGGGGTGTAACGATTGATCGATACATTGATAGATCGCATTATATTCTTAAATTTCAAGTATATCAATCTGTGCTCGGCAAGTTTACCTTCCAGAAGGTAGGTATCCAATTAAGATTGTTTCAAAAGGAAATCTAACGATTTTATCGATACTAGAAAAGGGAAAACATTGGATTTAAGAAAGGCAAACCGGCAAACAGAACTCAATAGACTTGAGGTCTATTTGCCCAACTGTGAAGCCATCAAAACAAAAACGGCGGATAGCTACAGTGGTAGAGAAAGCTCATGACAAACGCAAACGCCACAAGACAATATCATTAATTACAGCACAAAAACGTTTAGCTACAGCATGATTGCAACAGCCACAGCAGAGACAAATTACACAACACCATTATATAGAGCAACAACACAACATTAAGCCAAAAGACGCGACCGACACATCGGAAGTGAGAGCGGAGCAAGTTACGGCGACACACCAACTTCTAGAGCACAACAACTGGCAGCCAAGGAGAGGTCATCTCATCAGAAACAAATAAATACAAGAGATGAATCAAGGAGGGTATGGAAATTAGAAATCGAGGGGCCAAAACCATCAACAGGGATGAGGGGCATACATTCTTCTGCACACCTGGGACGCTGTCTATCATCTGCAATGCCAGGGCACAGAACTGATATCTGGCCGGGTTAGGGAACTTTATTTAGAAGGTAAATCTACTCTTGAAATGGTGGTTACTATACTTTTATTTAAAATGTGGGGAGAAAAGGTTTCCTCTTATTAATTGAACCTAAAGTGTTGGTTGTTCTTTATTCAAATAAGATGTGAATGCATTGGCCATTAAATGTTTTTTACTTGATTGTTTGTATCCATAATTTATTTATACATAATTTCCTTACAAGAAATAACAGGAATTTAGGAAACTTTCATTGTCCGGTATCCAGTATTTGTTCCAGTCACACTGGTCAATTTTTTTTAGCAAAAAAGTTACTAAACCGATTTCAACTCACTGAATCATTCCCATAACCGAAAGAATAAGATCGCGGATACAAGCAGCCGAAATGAGTTTCCTCAGAAGGGTGGCTGACATCTCCCTTAGAGATAGGGTGAGAAGTTCAGTCACCCAAGAGAGACTCGAAGTAAAGCCGCTGCTCCTTCGCTAGGGAAGGAGCCAGCTTAGGTGGTTCGGGCATCTCGTGCGAATGCCTCACAAGCGTCTCCATAGGGAGTTCCTCGTTGCACGTCCCACGAGGAGGAGACCCCGGGGCAGGCCAAGGACCAGATGGGGGATTTACAGCTCCTCTCTGGCCTGGGAACGCTTTGGGATCCCCCAGGAGAAGGTTGCTAATGCTGCTCTGGAGAGGAAAGTTTGGGGGTCTCTGCTGGAGCTGTTGTCCCCGCAACCCGATTCTGGATAAGCGGTTGAAGATGGATGGATGGATGAATGAATCATTCCCGATTGTTAAAAAATAATGAGATCTTCCCTGAATCGTATCTGTAACCACAAATACCAAATTGAATCGTTGTTAAAACGAATCGTTACACCTCTATAAAGTACTCCATTAACCCAACAAGGTGGGTGAGGAAATCGGAGCACCCAAGGTAAGCCTCAACATCCACACACACATTTGCCAGTGGAGATTCGAACCCTAACCTCGTCAATAATTGAGCCCCAGAGTCTTGGTCACAGTGATATTCTCAGAGTTTGACTTCTTTTTGGCTTTAAAAAATAATTTAAAATGACATTGTAGCATATTCTTTAACGCTAAATGTGTTTGTGTCACCAACAACACTTATCTTGTCAATTAAGGGTGTAGATAAATATTGATCCATCATTAACATTTGTCAAATTCTAGCCTTATCAGATCACCTTGCTCACTGCTACATTAAAAACAGGTTTCTGGAAAGCTACATACTATGTAGTCTAACCTGTCGGCAGCCAAAAAACACGTAGCACAAACCAGAAGGTTGTGAACGTTCCCGCAGATGTCAGTATGTAGCGACGTAAGAAGATTTGCACAATGACGAACTAGAGTTTCTCTATTGCAACAGCACTGGCAAATTCCAACACAGATGTGCTAGCTAACATAAATGTTAGCTTAGCTTCAGGAGGCTAATAGCAACTGACATTAGCAGCTAACTAGCCCTGTTTGTGAACTTATATTAACTATTACTGACAGGCTACAATGAATAATGTAATACGGGTGAGGTACTGCAAGACTGTATGAGTAGAAAAACACACGACAGGATGTATTTGGTTCGAAAATGTAGGTAAAATAAACACGTCAGTAAACGTGTAGCGAGGCTGCTCGTTAGCTTGCTAGTTAGCATCGCTTTCGTGCTGCCGACGTAAAGATACAAGCTGCCCGGAGTCAATTCCAATTGAACAGATTAAATGAAAACAGAAAGGCAAGTTTATATATGTCTGCTTTTGCTCGACACTCACCGCTTCCACGGCGTGCTGGAGAATGGACGTGAATTTGGAGAACATTTTGTTCTTCGACTGGACTAATTTCTCCCGAGAAGACCTAGAGAATTCCTCTATCTTCTTCTTCCTGTTGTTGCCGCCTTGATCCAGATTGGAGCTTTCATACAATGACCCTTTTAAGGAGAGAATCGGTGTAAGTCATAAAACAGTAAAATGTTGTGCGGGCCATAAGCGCAGCCAGTGTAAACAAGACGTCTGCAAGTATCAGCTCTCTGAGGCCACCGTGGCACTTCCTAAACACACAGTACTGTTTCTAACCGGCAGGAGGCGCCACAGTACAAGACACGTACAGGCGACATGCATACCAATAGCACAGGCAAGTAGGGGTGGGTGATACTGACAATTCTGGTATCGACTCGATACTAAATAAAGGGACCAGTATTCGTCATACTTGCCAACCTTGATACCTCCGATTTCGGGAGGGGGGGGGCATGGTTGGGGGCGTGGTTAAGAGGGGAGGAGTATATTTGCAGCTAGAATTCACCAAGTCAAGTATATATATATCTAAGGTTAAATGGTCACTGATAGGAGTACCTGTTGCTGTTTGTTTACACTGAACTGACACAACGATAACTTACTGATTGTTTCTATTTGACTAAATTCTTCATAAAATAATTTTGATCAGTGTTTATTTCATTGCAGCATTTTCCAGTGGCTGCACTTGTGCCCCATCGTTGACAATAATAATCATAATACATATTGAACACTGCGATAAGGTGGCGACTTGTCCAGGGTGTACCCAGCCTTCCGGCCGAATGCAGCTGGGGTAGGCTCCAGCTACCCCCGCGACCGTGACAGGGACAAGCGGTAGAAAATGGATGGATGAATATTGAACAACGATTTTAGGCAAACAAAATTATTGTTAACAATTTAATATGAAAATATAGCAAAATAAGAAAATATGTGTTATAACAATATAAACAAGACCATAATCATACTCTTATAGGTCCTTGGTATCAATATTACCGATATTCTCGCTCACCACTACAGGAAAACTATAAATCAATATTTTGGAAACATTAATTATATTCGACTTGTTTTTTTTAGAATGAAAAGGGAGACTCATAGAAGTGATGTAACAATGCAACAACTACCTTAAAACTCTTATTATTATGTATAGTGTGCACAGTCATGCTCCAAATATTGAGGCAGAATGGAACAACAGAGACCCCTCGACAAAATCAGGCACAGATTTAGCATTTTTAACACATGCATTACATCTTGTTTGTTTAAATATGGAGGAAAACTTAGCAAAGAAGAAGGATGATGACTATTTCAGGACACGCCCTGCTGCCACAAAGTGATCTCTCCATCTCACAGGCTAGTCCACCAAATAGCAGCTTTCTCTTTCCTCCTTAAAAAAAAAGCCTGTGCATCATCTCATCTCGACAAAGAAAGACAAGAGGATACATACCCGGCATGTCTGCTAAAGGTGAGTGTCTTTTGCCGCAGAAGCCTTCATGTCTATTCATGTGGTGGGAGAAGTCTTCATCTTCGGGTACAGGAGGAGCGGGAGGAGGGTGGGTGGGTTCAAGGACAGGTCTATTTGGTAAGAAAGCTGTGAGACAATGTGTGACAATGACACCGCCTGCAAGTAGGTTACACCGGTGCAGCTACACTACTGCTGCTGCTGCTGCTGCTGCCTACAACTTATTCAATGATGTGCACACTTTGTGCTCGGCTGTCTAAAAATAGACCAGACATTTGCTAAAATCCACCTCATTTGCTTCCTGCAGTCCAATTTTACAAGTATCTGTGTCCATCCCTGCTAAACATATGCATAAACTCCTTTGGATTTTAACACACACACACACACACACACACACACACACACACACACACACACACACACACACACACACACACACACACACACACACACACACACACACACACACTACAGTATAGGCTACTTCACTTAAGTGTGTTGCTCATGGGCACCACACCTGTGACAATAGTTGTGCACCTTTGCAACATACTGCAAAGCAGCCTTGGTCAAGAATGCACTGCAAACTGTGCAGGGGGATAATTGAATGCTTGTTGCCATTAGACTGGACTAAATGTGTGTCAGGTGGTTAGATAAAGACCCCCACAGCTGTTGCATCCATAGGTCAAGAGGTCTGCTTGAATGACAGGATGAGCTGTGGCTTGGAAGCTAAAATGATGCAATACAATATTATCATGACCTCTTTGTGTTGCATCATAATGATTGGCTCAACCTGTTACTCACCCACAACATTAGCTACTCCTTTTCTAAAACCTAATGTTTTATTGGCCATGTATGTTACACATACTAAAAGTATTTTGTATACACACAGAGTGTACTATATAGACTACAGGTGTCAAACTCAAGCAGCTGGAAATAATATGCATCATCTACAATTTAACAGAAAATATATATGCACTGCCCGCAGTTGCACATCTTTTAAGCTTTAATATGATCTAAAAATGCAACAAACATTATATCATCATACATTCCAAAATTAGTTTTTGTTAAAAAAACAATAAAAACTTAAATATCAGTTTAGTTATCCATCAAATGACCCTAGATTTTACTATAAAAAATTGTCAACTCAGCCGCCAAAATTATACTGTAAAAAAACAGTGGTACCGTTTTACCATTTACAGTAATACACTGTTAAAACAACAACTGTAGATTTTGTGTTAAAAAAATCTCAGCTCAGTTGGCAGAAGTTTGTGGTAAAAAAAACAATGGCACAGTTTTTTCTATTTACAGTAAAACCACTGTAAATTTTGCCGTAAAAAATCTCAGCTCAGTCGCCAGAAATTTACTGGAAGAAAATCTGTGATACCATTTTTCTATTTACATTAATACACTATAAGATGGAAAGGTGTGAAAGAGTTAGAACAAAAGGAACACCACCTCATCCTAAATGAAATGTGTCGCGATTTCTTGGATTCAAGAAAAACAAAAAACTAATGAAAGACATGAGTCTGAAAAAACACAGTAAATGCAGGTCTACCTTTATGGATGTGCAAAACAAGGACAATGGCTATGTTTGGAGTCTGCCATGCAAGCTGACACAACATTAATTAAACTTCTCTATGTGTGGACAACCCAACTTCTGCCATCCCAGATTAACGCCATCCACGATCAACTTCCATCACCTTCAAACCTCAGACTATGGGTAAAGACCAATTTAGGACTGTGTCAACTGTGCGGCCACCAAAACTGCACGATGCTCCACATCCTAAACTATTGCAGCTACTCGCTACAGAATAGAAGATACAATTGCCAACATGACCAAACCTTAAGAGCATTAGCACTATAGGATTGCTACCATACATAGAAGAAGCCAACAATAGTAAGATACCAACAACACAAGCCTCCGACTTTACGCCCACAATTGCATTCTGTACAGCAGATGGCAAAACATACAGAAACCCAGTTCTACCATTTCCAAAGCATGAAGTCAAAGATATTCTGGCTAAAGCAAGTGACTGGTTACTCCTGATTGATGAGGAGCACAGCCAAATAGTGTTTCTTCCAGAAACTGCCAAGCGACCTAATATCATTATCTACTCGAGGTCAACCAAGAATGTAATTCTAATTGAGCTGACAGTTCCGTTAGAGGAAAACCTAGAGAAAGAAATGTAAATACCAAGACCAAGTATCAGAATGTAAAAATAGAGGCTGGACTGTGTTCTACTTTCCCGTACAAATTGGAAGCAGGGGCATCTACAACACCACCCTCAGCAAATGCCTAACCTCCGTAGGGATACCCAGCGAGAAACGAAAGTCGATCATGGACGCAGCATCAAAGACTGCTCTGCGAGCAAGCAACATCATATGGCTCTGCAGAAGTTCAAAGGCATTTTGACAGAGGGAATTAGTATTACCGCTGAATATATGCCTTTAGTGAAGAGGGACGGTTGAGCGCTCATGAAACCAGTTTAACCCACCAAAGTCTGGTCCGAAGTACAGAAACCTCAAGTGCATCTATAGTCTCAACTTGGTCTGCAACTAAAGGTGTTCTTTCCAATTCACAGTCATCTTCCAAGAGAGAACAACAACGAGTTGCTGATCTTAAGACGGCTTAACAGTGGCTCCGAAGATGAATGCCCTGGTGATCTAACCAATGAATTATGCCAAACAACCTTCAATTTTACACAAAATTTCTGGTGACTGAGCTTCCAGTTTTCTACTGCAAACATTTTTTTTACAGTGGAAGTAAAACATGTATAAAATATTCAAATGCAATGAAAACTGTGTAACAATATCATTAGGCAAATGTTTTATATTTATATTTATATATTATTCACTGTTACAAGTGGCTCTCTACAAGAGAGCCCGATCGCCCCCCGACAGAGGAAACGCAATCATTTTGGCCACTATTTGTCATAACATTACTGATAACCAATTTGAGTACAAAATACTTCTGACAAGTAAGTTACTGCTAAAAAATGAACTTTTATGTATATAATGTGGTGGCAAGTCCATTGTTCTCGGCTTCAACACCAGCACGAGTGCGAGTGGGTGCAAGATGCCAATAAGTATAAGGAAGGAAAAGGTGAAGTTGGAGACAGACAACTCTTTTTACAAGTTGGGATCGCTGCATGGACAGATGACTCTTACATGGCAGAAGTATTGCAAAAGTCATGTGTAAAAAGACAGCTAATCAGGGTTCCTGTGTCACACAGACACACACATCTTTTACGCACACACGACTCTTAGTATGCACAGACAGATTGTATTCTACCCACACACACATATGATTACGTACACACAACTCTTTCACGACAGAAACATAGCAATACGTCACGTGTAAAAAGGCAGTCGAACAAGGTTTCCTGCTTCACACAAATCTCGGATACGTACACACACGTTATTTTTACACATATACCTCGAAATACGAACATATACGGATATCTTTTTACCCACTGACAAATCATAATATGGACAGACAACTTAAAACGCGCACACGTGGCTCTGATTACACACACAGAGATTGATATACAGACAAACTTTATTACACAGACATGTGAATTGGATTACGGACACACAGATTGAGACACACAACTGCAAATAATTTAGCTCCAATAATACTTCCACATAGAAGATGCATTGATATACTATATGTTGTGTACATACATCTACTGATGCTTAGTCTGGACACATCCTCAGTGACCTCTTGGATTCACCGGGCGTTTCGGGTCTCTCAACTGGTCATACGCCCTCCTCCAAGCGACCCAACCGGGGGTGATCAAATCCCCCGGCTTGTGTCCAGACGGCTCGCTAGCTACCATGACTCCAAGGATCTCCTCTTTTGAGCCACAACCATCTCGAGGCCCTTTCCGCCGCTTCGGTGGTACTGCGGATGGCTCTCCTCTTTCTCTCTCCATCGATGCCCAAACTGCTGAAGGCTCTGACCAAGGAACGGGCTGCAAATCCTCTACATCCAACCTCCACAGGGAAACACCTTGCTCTCCAACCAGCCTGCTGACAGTCGCTGACCAGTCCTGCATACTTGGAGAGCTTCCTCTCGAAGGCTTCTTCCAGGCGATCTTCCCACGGGACTGTCAGCTCCAGCAGCACAGCTTGTTTGGTGGACTCAGACACAAGGACAATGTCTGGTCGCAGGGTGGTGACTGCAATATGGCTGGGGAACTTCAGCTGGTTTTCAAGGTCCACCAACAACTGCCAGTCTTTTGCAGACGTCAGGATGCCTGCTGATGTTTTCCTAGCAGGAGTTGGCGTGTCCCCAGCTCTGACAAAGGCGATGGTTTTCTTGGAGGGGTGGAACTGTTTTGCCCATGCCAGTCCTGTGCTAATGGCTTCAGCGATGGTCTTCAGGACTTGGTCATGCCTCCACCTGTACCTTCCATCTCCAAGTGCCTTTGTACAGCAACTGAGGATGTGTTCCAGGGTTCCTCGCTTGGAGCACAGTGGGCATGCTGATGTCTCTGCTATGCCCCATGTGTGCAGGTTTGAAGGGCTTGGGAGCACATCATATACTGCCTGGATGAGAAATTTAATGCGTTGCGGCTCGGCTTTCCAAAGCTCAGCCCAGGTCACTCTCCTCTCAACCGCATTCTCCCATCTTGTCCAAGCTCCCTGTTGCTTCATTCCAACAGCCTTGCAGGTTCTTGTCTCCTCCACTGCCGCTCTCGCCTCATCCTGAACAAGACGTCGGCCTTCCTTCCCCCTAGTGTTCAGTTGGGGAGTTGGAAAGGACCCTAGCCCAGCTCGACCCCGTGTAACTGCTCCAACCAGGCTCCTGTATCGCAGCCTTGCATCTGCCTCTTGAACTGCTTCCTCTGCCCTCCATTTCCTGCCAGTCCTCACTTGGATCCCTGCTTTGGCCACCTTCGGATCACTTGAGTCCCTGTACTGTACCACTTCTCTGGCTCTAGTTACCTTAAATTCCTCCTCCAAGGATTTGAAAGGCAACTGCAGTTTGTTGCTGTTCCCGTAGAGTGCAATGCTACTCAGGCTCTTAGGTAGTCCCAGCCATCTCCGGAGGTGGTTGCTGACCCTCCGCTCTAGGATCTCAACTGTCGAGATGGGGAACGAGTAGATGAGGAGGGGCCACAGGATCCTGGGAAGAATGCCATGCTGGTAAATCCAGGCTTTAAACTTCCCAGGTAAGCCTGACTTGTCCACGGATTTCAGCCAGCCATCCAACTCAGCGCATGTCGACTGGATGGATGTTGTGTCTCTCAAAGAGCAGTCAAAAACCTTGCCCAAGCTCTTGACTGGCTTCTCTGAGATAGTTGGAATGGCCGTGCCTGAGATGTTAAACCGGAACTTGTCCTCCACCTTACCCTTCTTCAGCACCATTGATCTGGATTTGGCGGGTTTGAAACGCATTCGGGCCCACTCCACCAACTCTTCAAGTCCCTTCAGAATCCAACGGCAGCCTGGGACTGATTCTGTCATGACTGTGAGGTCATCCATGAATGCCCTGATGGGTGGTTGCCTTTGTCCGGAATTTGTGCGGGGCCCTCTACACTCTGGCTCAGCAGACTTGGTGAGCATGTTCATGGCTAGTGAGAACAGTGTCACAGAGATAGTACACCCTGTGATAATACCAATCTCCACTTTGTGCCAACTGGATGTTGTTGGTCCGGAAGAGACCCTCATCCTGAAATTGCTGTAGTAATCAGCAATGAGGTCTCTACACCTGCTGGGTACATGATGTTTCATCAGAGTGAGTTGAACAAGCTTGTGCGGAATGGAGCCGAATGCGTTTGCCAGGTCAAGCCACAGTACTGATAGGTTGCCCTTGTTCTCTCGAGCCTCCCGAATGAGCTGCGTCACCACACCGGTATGCTCCATACATCCTGACATTCCTGAAATGCCGCCTTTCTGGACAGATGTATCGATGTAGGTATTCTTTGCCAGGTAGGTACACAGTCGTTTGGAAACGGCGCTGAAGAAGACCTTTGCCTCAACACACAGCAGGGAGATGATGCGGAACTGGTCCAGCTGAGTGGAGTTTTCCTCCTTTGGGATCCATACCCCTTCCGCCACTCGCCATTGCTCAGGGATCCTCCCCCTTCTCCAGAAGACTCGCAGGATTTTCCACAGACGCTGCAGGAGTTTGGGACAGTTCTTATACACTTTGTATGAAGTGCCACTCGGTCCCGGTGTAGAGCTTGCCCTGGCTCTGCGGACAACCTCCCTGACTTCCTTTAGCTGCAGCTCCGACATGTCAAACTGCATTTCTGGTTCAGGGGGGTCTATGAGGTTGTTACACTCTCCCAACTCCTGCTCTCTTGCAGGATCACTGTACGTTTGCTTCAGATGTTGATCTATGTCTTCCTGCGAGGAGGCCAGTTTGCCACTGCGCTTCTGTCCCAGCAAATCCTTCGTGAACTTGAAGGGGTTAGCAATGAAAGCAGCACGTTTACGTGCCCTCTCGCGTCGCCGCCTCCGATGCCACTCTGCCCGACGGAGAATTCTGATCTTTTTCCGAAGGATGCACATCAGCTGGGCCAGGCCAGTGCGTTCCTCATGTCCTGCCGCCTTGTACTGGAACTTCAGCGCTTTCATCTCCTGCCTGATGTTGTGGATCCTTACAGCTCTGTGGTTCTTTGAGTACGTGGTTCCGGAGCTTCTCTTCTCCTCCTCGCCGAACCGTTCAGCTGCAATGCTGACAATGATTGTTGTCATAGCTTGTAGCTTCCCGTCGGCTTCTCCCTTCGCCGTTGCCTCCAGAATTTGGTCGACATCGTCATCGAGTTGCTTCCAGAGTGAGGTCATGCTAGCTGCAGGCCACTTGATCCGCCTCTGTTCAGACTTGATACTCGAGGGATTAGTTTGCAACACATGGAGGTTCTGGGCACTATGGGGTGACTCCGGGCCTGGCACCTCCTGCGTCTCACCAGGTGTAACACCTGTGCGTTGTGTTGCTTCTGCTCCCATCAGGCACTTCTTCCTCGCTTGGTGGATCTTTAAGCCATGGATGTTCTTGCAGACTTTACCGCATGTACACTGCGCGCTCATAGTCGTTTGTCCGTTGCCTAGGTCTGTTAACGTTAAGTCCGTCCGACTGGGGTGCTCATCCTCCCCCCCTCTCGGGCTCCCCTGGGGGTATTTTTCCTTTAGGTTCATCGTAGCTTAGTTGGGTTCCTCCTCACAGAGGATGCAAATTGGGTTGCCAACCCTTTCTGCCCCGGTTGCCGTCTCTCCGGGCTGTCACTGACTCTCCAGTAGTCACCACACTCTTCATGGTTGTCATCCAGTCTTTCCTGGCTGTCACTGATCGCTCAGGGTATTCGCTGTGTACATACATCTACTGATGCTTAGTCTGGACACATCCTCAGTGACCTCTTGGATTCACCGGGCGTTTCGGGTCTCTCAACTGGTCATACGCCCTCCTCCAAGCGACCCAACCGGGGGTGATCAAATCCCCCGGCTTGTGTCCAGACGGCTCGCTAGCTACCATGACTCCAAGGATCTCCTCTTTTGAGCCACAACCATCTCGAGGCCCTTTCCGCCGCTTCGGTGGTACTGCGGATGGCTCTCCTCTTTCTCTCTCCATCGATGCCCAAACTGCTGAAGGCTCTGACCAAGGAACGGGCTGCAAATCCTCTACATCCAACCTCCACAGGGAAACACCTTGCTCTCCAACCAGCCTGCTGACAGTCGCTGACCAGTCCTGCATACTTGGAGAGCTTCCTCTCGAAGGCTTCTTCCAGGCGATCTTCCCACGGGACTGTCAGCTCCAGCAGCACAGCTTGTTTGGTGGACTCAGACACAAGGACAATGTCTGGTCGCAGGGTGGTGACTGCAATATGGCTGGGGAACTTCAGCTGGTTTTCAAGGTCCACCAACAACTGCCAGTCTTTTGCAGACGTCAGGATGCCTGCTGATGTTTTCCTAGCAGGAGTTGGCGTGTCCCCAGCTCTGACAAAGGCGATGGTTTTCTTGGAGGGGTGGAACTGTTTTGCCCATGCCAGTCCTGTGCTAATGGCTTCAGCGATGGTCTTCAGGACTTGGTCATGCCTCCACCTGTACCTTCCATCTCCAAGTGCCTTTGTACAGCAACTGAGGATGTGTTCCAGGGTTCCTCGCTTGGAGCACAGTGGGCATGCTGATGTCTCTGCTATGCCCCATGTGTGCAGGTTTGAAGGGCTTGGGAGCACATCATATACTGCCTGGATGAGAAATTTAATGCGTTGCGGCTCGGCTTTCCAAAGCTCAGCCCAGGTCACTCTCCTCTCAACCGCATTCTCCCATCTTGTCCAAGCTCCCTGTTGCTTCATTCCAACAGCCTTGCAGGTTCTTGTCTCCTCCACTGCCGCTCTCGCCTCATCCTGAACAAGACGTCGGCCTTCCTTCCCCCTAGTGTTCAGTTGGGGAGTTGGAAAGGACCCTAGCCCAGCTCGACCCCGTGTAACTGCTCCAACCAGGCTCCTGTATCGCAGCCTTGCATCTGCCTCTTGAACTGCTTCCTCTGCCCTCCATTTCCTGCCAGTCCTCACTTGGATCCCTGCTTTGGCCACCTTCGGATCACTTGAGTCCCTGTACTGTACCACTTCTCTGGCTCTAGTTACCTTAAATTCCTCCTCCAAGGATTTGAAAGGCAACTGCAGTTTGTTGCTGTTCCCGTAGAGTGCAATGCTACTCAGGCTCTTAGGTAGTCCCAGCCATCTCCGGAGGTGGTTGCTGACCCTCCGCTCTAGGATCTCAACTGTCGAGATGGGGAACGAGTAGATGAGGAGGGGCCACAGGATCCTGGGAAGAATGCCATGCTGGTAAATCCAGGCTTTAAACTTCCCAGGTAAGCCTGACTTGTCCACGGATTTCAGCCAGCCATCCAACTCAGCGCATGTCGACTGGATGGATGTTGTGTCTCTCAAAGAGCAGTCAAAAACCTTGCCCAAGCTCTTGACTGGCTTCTCTGAGATAGTTGGAATGGCCGTGCCTGAGATGTTAAACCGGAACTTGTCCTCCACCTTACCCTTCTTCAGCACCATTGATCTGGATTTGGCGGGTTTGAAACGCATTCGGGCCCACTCCACCAACTCTTCAAGTCCCTTCAGAATCCAACGGCAGCCTGGGACTGATTCTGTCATGACTGTGAGGTCATCCATGAATGCCCTGATGGGTGGTTGCCTTTGTCCGGAATTTGTGCGGGGCCCTCTACACTCTGGCTCAGCAGACTTGGTGAGCATGTTCATGGCTAGTGAGAACAGTGTCACAGAGATAGTACACCCTGTGATAATACCAATCTCCACTTTGTGCCAACTGGATGTTGTTGGTCCGGAAGAGACCCTCATCCTGAAATTGCTGTAGTAATCAGCAATGAGGTCTCTACACCTGCTGGGTACATGATGTTTCATCAGAGTGAGTTGAACAAGCTTGTGCGGAATGGAGCCGAATGCGTTTGCCAGGTCAAGCCACAGTACTGATAGGTTGCCCTTGTTCTCTCGAGCCTCCCGAATGAGCTACGTCACCACACCGGTATGCTCCATACATCCTGACATTCCTGAAATGCCGCCTTTCTGGACAGATGTATCGATGTAGGTATTCTTTGCCAGGTAGGTACACAGTCGTTTGGAAACGGCGCTGAAGAAGACCTTTGCCTCAACACACAGCAGGGAGATGATGCGGAACTGGTCCAGCTGAGTGGAGTTTTCCTCCTTTGGGATCCATACCCCTTCCGCCACTCGCCATTGCTCAGGGATCCTCCCCCTTCTCCAGAAGACTCGCAGGATTTTCCACAGACGCTGCAGGAGTTTGGGACAGTTCTTATACACTTTGTATGAAGTGCCACTCGGTCCCGGTGTAGAGCTTGCCCTGGCTCTGCGGACAACCTCCCTGACTTCCTTTAGCTGCAGCTCCGACATGTCAAACTGCATTTCTGGTTCAGGGGGGTCTATGAGGTTGTTACACTCTCCCAACTCCTGCTCTCTTGCAGGATCACTGTACGTTTGCTTCAGATGTTGATCTATGTCTTCCTGCGAGGAGGCCAGTTTGCCACTGCGCTTCTGTCCCAGCAAATCCTTCGTGAACTTGAAGGGGTTAGCAATGAAAGCAGCACGTTTACGTGCCCTCTCGCGTCGCCGCCTCCGATGCCACTCTGCCCGACGGAGAATTCTGATCTTTTTCCGAAGGATGCACATCAGCTGGGCCAGGCCAGTGCGTTCCTCATGTCCTGCCGCCTTGTACTGGAACTTCAGCGCTTTCATCTCCTGCCTGATGTTGTGGATCCTTACAGCTCTGTGGTTCTTTGAGTACGTGGTTCCGGAGCTTCTCTTCTCCTCCTCGCCGAACCGTTCAGCTGCAATGCTGACAATGATTGTTGTCATAGCTTGTAGCTTCCCGTCGGCTTCTCCCTTCGCCGTTGCCTCCAGAATTTGGTCGACATCGTCATCGAGTTGCTTCCAGAGTGAGGTCATGCTAGCTGCAGGCCACTTGATCCGCCTCTGTTCAGACTTGATACTCGAGGGATTAGTTTGCAACACATGGAGGTTCTGGGCACTATGGGGTGACTCCGGGCCTGGCACCTCCTGCGTCTCACCAGGTGTAACACCTGTGCGTTGTGTTGCTTCTGCTCCCATCAGGCACTTCTTCCTCGCTTGGTGGATCTTTAAGCCATGGATGTTCTTGCAGACTTTACCGCATGTACACTGCGCGCTCATAGTCGTTTGTCCGTTGCCTAGGTCTGTTAACGTTAAGTCCGTCCGACTGGGGTGCTCATCCTCCCCCCCTCTCGGGCTCCCCTGGGGGTATTTTTCCTTTAGGTTCATCGTAGCTTAGTTGGGTTCCTCCTCACAGAGGATGCAAATTGGGTTGCCAACCCTTTCTGCCCCGGTTGCCGTCTCTCCGGGCTGTCACTGACTCTCCAGTAGTCACCACACTCTTCATGGTTGTCATCCAGTCTTTCCTGGCTGTCACTGATCGCTCAGGGTATTCGCTGTGTACATACATCTACTGATGCTTAGTCTGGACACATCCTCAGTGACCTCTTGGATTCACCGGGCGTTTCGGGTCTCTCAACTGGTCATACGCCCTCCTCCAAGCGACCCAACCGGGGGTGATCAAATCCCCCGGCTTGTGTCCAGACGGCTCGCTAGCTACCATGACTCCAAGGATCTCCTCTTTTGAGCCACAACCATCTCGAGGCCCTTTCCGCCGCTTCGGTGGTACTGCGGATGGCTCTCCTCTTTCTCTCTCCATCGATGCCCAAACTGCTGAAGGCTCTGACCAAGGAACGGGCTGCAAATCCTCTACATCCAACCTCCACAGGGAAACACCTTGCTCTCCAACCAGCCTGCTGACAGTCGCTGACCAGTCCTGCATACTTGGAGAGCTTCCTCTCGAAGGCTTCTTCCAGGCGATCTTCCCACGGGACTGTCAGCTCCAGCAGCACAGCTTGTTTGGTGGACTCAGACACAAGGACAATGTCTGGTCGCAGGGTGGTGACTGCAATATGGCTGGGGAACTTCAGCTGGTTTTCAAGGTCCACCAACAACTGCCAGTCTTTTGCAGACGTCAGGATGCCTGCTGATGTTTTCCTAGCAGGAGTTGGCGTGTCCCCAGCTCTGACAAAGGCGATGGTTTTCTTGGAGGGGTGGAACTGTTTTGCCCATGCCAGTCCTGTGCTAATGGCTTCAGTGTATATACCTATTCCATCAAATTGGTGCCATTTGCATCCTCAGGATATAAAATGTATAAATGCCCGGTAACATTTACTTTACAATATAAACTGTATTTTTATCAAGCAAAGTGTCCTGCCTCAACTCTTTTTGAAAATAATGCCACAAGCTTGGCACACCTATCAATCAATCAATCAATGTTTATTTATATAGCCCTAAATCACAAGTGTCTCAAAGGGGCTATCTTTGGGCAGTTTTGCCCATTGCTCTTTGCAGCACCTCTCAGGCTGGATGGGAAGTGTCAGTACACAGCCATTTTCAGATATCTCCAGAGATGTTCAATTGGATTGAAGTCTGAGCTCTGGCTGGGCCACGCAATTGACATTTACAGAGTTGTCCTGAAGCCATTTCTTTGATATCTTGGCTGTGTGCTTTGGGTCATTGCCCTGCTGAAAGATGAACCGTCGCTCCACTCTGAGTTCAAGAGCGCTGTGGAGCAGGTTTTCATCCAGGATGTCTCTGTACATTGCTGCATTCACCTTTCTTTCTATCCTGACTAGTCTCACAGTTTATGCCACTGAAAAACATCCCCAAAGCATGATGCTGCCATCACCATGCTTCACTGTAGGGATGGTATCAGCCTGGTTATGAGTGGTGCCTGGTTTCCTCCAAACGTGACGCCTGGCATCACGCCAAAGAGCTCAATGTTTGTCTCTGCAAACCAAATAATTTTGTTTCTCATGGGTTGAGAGTCTTTCAGATTCATTTTGGCTAACTTTTATGAAAGATTGGCTTCCGTCTGGGCACTTAATTACTGCAGAGATGGTTGTCCTTTTGAAACATTCTCCTCTCTTCACAGAGGAATGCTCTAGCTCTGACAGAGTGACCATCAGGTTCTTGGTCACCTCCTTGACTAGGGCCCTTCTCCCCCGATAGATCAGTTTAGATAGCCGGCCAACTCTAGGAAGAGTCCTAGTGGTTCCAAACTTTTTCCATTTACGAGGTCACTGTGCTCATTGGGACCTTCGAGGCAGCAGATATATTTTTCTGTACCTTTCCCCATATTTGTGCCTTGAGACAATCCTGTCCCATAGGGCTACAGACAATTGCTTCGACTTCTTGGTTTGTGCTCTGCCATGCGCTGTCAAGTGTGTGACCATTTATATAGACAGGTGTGTGCCTTTCCAAATCATGTCCAACCAACTGAATTTACCACAGTGGACCTCAATTAAGCTGTAGGAACATCTCAAGGATGATTAGTTGAAACAGGATGACCCTGAGCTAACTTTTGAGCTTCATGGCAAATGCTGTTCAAACTTACCTACATGTGATTTCTTAGTTGTTGTTTTTTTTAAACAAATTTACACAAATCCAAAAATATTTATTTTTTTCACATTGTGGGGTATTGTGTGAAGACATTTGAGGACAAAAATGAATTTATTCCAATTTGGAATAAGGCTGTAACATAACAAAATGTGGAAAAAGTGAAGCGCTAAGAAGTTGTGTGGCTGCAACAAATAGATGTATGTCCAATATGATCTAATTTAGCTACATTAGGTCAAATTATTGTTTATTTTAATTCTTAGTACAAAAGAATATGGTACAGTTCCATTCCTCTACAAATGCTCTACAATAATAAATCGTATATGTATCATGCAAAACTGAGCACTAAAGGTAAAGTGTTAAAGATTGTGCTTTTGTAACTAATATTGTGGCAGAAAGAGTGTATGATTCTTTACTTCAGGCTTTTGAAAATAGCTCTGATGTCTTGCTTTCACTGACGCGGCCTTGAGTGTGTGTGTGTGTGTGTGTGTGTGTGTGTGTGTGTGTGTGTGTGTGTGTGTGTGTGTGTGTGTGTGTGTGTGTGTGTGTGTGTGTGTGTCCTTGTCCTGGCTTTTGCTGGTGATCAATGGAGCTCAGGGACCACAGCATAGAGAGTGCATAGGCCTGATTAGCACACTGAAACCCTTGCAAGCAGCCAGCCATTATTCATGAGAAGTAACCACAAGCACCCCAGTGTGGTCTCAACTGCACCTATGATGATGATAAATGCATCATAGAAATATGGTTCCAAAGGAGCTGATCAAACAATGTGTATCAAAAGCTTTCTTAAATTGCCCTTCTTGTGGTTATGGTTAGGGTTATGCTGTTAGTTTATTTGAACATGCATACAATTACAATATGATACATCCCATGTTCCTAGTTTCTCATTACAAAATGTCACAAAAAGAATAGGAAGAAGCAGAGCTTGTTTAATCCTACCTCTTTTCATTTGAAGGCAATTTCTAACACATTCATTTGTACTCAATCTGTAACACAACAGTGAATTAATAAATAAAATGAGTAAGTAAATACATAAATAGATAAATGAGTAAGTAATAAATACGAATCACATGAATAAACAATGAATAAAATTAAGTACGTTTTGATTCACATAATGAGATGACTCAAATTCTCATTTTCCAAAAAGGTTCAAGATATTTATCAGGATTCTTCTTCCTTGTACTTTGTTAACACTTTAGACCTGATTTACTAAGATCCATATACCAAGCGCAAGACAGCTTGTGCAAAAAATAAAATAGAGTGTACTATCAGTGAGCGTGTTGCTTCCGCCTTATTTAAAGGAGGATTTTGCGTGTATACGGAGCGTTTACCACGGAGACACTTGGTCGTTTTTCTGGACATTCATGTTATCATGCTCCTGTGTGCGATGTGTTGAACCAGCATCGCACATTTTTAATCTGTAACACCTTTTCTGAATCTAGACAACAAAAACATATGCACACTGACACTTAATTCTCTGCGCGGGGCTGTGGATCACATCACTAGCGCATTAGTGTTATACAGTATTTCATTAAAAAAAAATTCTGCATGACATAAAAGAAGCGCCAGTAAACACCAAACTGCATGAAGAGAATTCATTCTAATTTGCCCCTTAAGTCATTCAGCAGCTATAAAATTATTTAAAAAAATTGCTGAATAGACAATATGGCTAATATTTTTTATTTCAGACCGTCCAAAGTGTTGACACACACACGTGGGACGAAGGATTCTCTTAAAATGATCAAAATACGTAAAAATTAAATGTTATTAAAAATGTGCCTGTTACTACATTACATACTGTATTGATTGATTGATTGAGACTTTTATTAGTAGATTGCACCGTACAGTACATATTCCGTACAATTGACCACTAAATGGTAACACCCCAATAAGTTATTCAACTTGTTAAGTTTAAGTTACTCATTCTCTTTCTATGCCACGTTAATCAATTCATGGTAATATACTTACAGCCTGTATATAAAACCTTAATGGTTATGAATTTGTTAACGTGGACCCCGACTTAAACAAGTTGAAACATGTATTCGAGTGTTACCGTTTAGTGGTCAATTGTACGGAATATGTACTGTACTGTGCAATCTACTAATAAAAGTTTCAATAGATAAAAACAAAAGTGTTGGATGTTTTTTAAGGGCTTTTATAGGCAGAATAGAGCGACTCCAAAAGGCTCCATTGTAAGCAGACTTTTGATTGCATTTATTTAATATTTAGAATGCATAAAAAAGGAAAACATATGTGTTCTTTCTTGTCTTACATAAGGATTATGAATGATAGGCAAAAAAAAGTGCAGTCTCCCTTTAATGTCCTTTGTAGCTTTACAAATGTCCAATAATATAGAGATTGAACAATTTTGATCCCAGTATTGATACCTGGGGTACGCTGAAAGCTATAATTAACACTGTAGACATGTGTTCGCCTATAGCTTGTGAGAATCTGTATGTGGGCTCTTTACCAATAATTTATTGTGGGTCAGAGTGGGTCAGAGTAGTAATTGAAGGATTTTATAATGATCAAATGATCAGTCATTACTCTGCTCTCAGTATTTGACTCACTTTCCAGCCACTGTATCACCACAAGGCCAACAGTCTTACTTTGGATGTGATTCCCTTCCATTAGTGACCTAATGTGAGCACAATACTCCCTTGTGGGTTTGCTGCTCTATCAGGGTCATCATATTTCCGCTGTGCTGTCTCTCAGGTATTCTTTATGAAAATGTCTTATTTTTCTTCATGAAAATAAAAATGTTTGTTTTGTTTTATGCTGCCGATTCCGACACAGATCATTCATGAGTGAGATCGGGCGATACCAATACCCATACGATCACATGTATAAACTGTATATTTGTTTATGGTGAGTGTTATTGACAGTATAACACAATATTTAAACTAGTTCCTTATTGTCTTTTACACACAATGGTTCGATTACCACAAAGCAAAATGTGCACAATAACTAAACACAATCAAAAATTACTATCCACCAGAGGTGTGGACTCGAGTCACATGACTTGGACTCGAGTCAGACTCGAGTCATGAATTTGATGACTTTAGACTCGACTTGACAAAATGTAAAAAGACTTGCAACTCGACTTAGACTTTAACATCAATGACTTGTGACTTCACTTGGACTTGAGCCTTTTGAATTGACATGACTTGACATGACTTGCTACTTTCCCCAAAAACCCAAAGATGAAAAAGTTATTCGGGAGCGCTCCGTATTTTTCATTGTGTACTTGTCTATCAGCGTTGCGTGTGTCAGCTGGTGTGGTCTCAGTACAACAGCCAATCAAATTAGATCTACTTTGTTTTCATCACACAGCATTCATCCAATCAAATTGCAGGACAACCAACGAAGAAGACATGTCCAAACCACACGCCAGTGAACAAAAAATGATACCTAAAATAATTTTGTTTGGGTATAAAAATTACGAGGTGGTCAACACAAAACGGTTTGCAGTATGCAACACATGCGGTTCGAAAATTACTGATGGAGAGGCAACAACTTCCAACTTCGTCCGGCATTTGAAGTTGCACAAAGAACGGTAAGTTTTGAATGTAAGATAACGTTTATTGGCTAAGTAACGTGACTTTTATTTGCTGTGTAGTTAAATCAGTGAGGCTGTAAACTCACTGCTAACGTTATAACGTTATTGCAAACACGGGAATCTGTTGCAGTTCACTACCTTATTCATACTTTTTGTTCAGTGATTTTTTTCAAGCAGGGTTACGTTAGTCAATATATCACACGTAACGTTAGACGGCGGTCAGCAGCACCGCGTATTTTAGCCACCTAAAAAAAGACAAAAATAGTAAAATAAAGGTCAGTTAAAATGTATACTGTATTATGAATATGTGTACCGTTTTAGCTAGCTTTCTGACATACTGTTGGTTGTTTACCTCAGTGGTCCCCAACCACCGGGCCGCGGCCCGGTACTGGTCCGTGGATCGATTGGTATCGGGCCGCACAAGAAATAATTTTTTTTTCTTTTCTTTTTTTAATTAAATCAACATAAAAAACACAAGATACACTTATAAGTAGTGCACCAACCCAAAACAACTCTCTCCCCCCTTTTGTTCTGGGCATTGAACATGAAGACTCTTCCTTCACTGTTCCGAGTGGCCATGAGAGTCTTGGCAGTGCCTGCCTCCAGTGCTCCAGTGGAGCGAGTTTTCAGCCATGGTGGCATCATACTACGCCCCCATCGTGCACAAATGACTGACAGACTCTTGGCTAATTTGGTCTTTTGCAAATGCAATGCAGCATAGGGCCCTGACATATAAAAAGTACAACTTTTTTGTTATGTTCACGTATATGTCATGTTTTTTCAATGTTAACACTTTTGTACAAATAAGTACATTTGCACTTTATTTTTCAATGTGTTTGTTCTGTAAAGGAATGAGTTAATGTTTAAAATGACTGGTTAATAGTGCTATTATAAAGTGCAATGTCAGCACAATTTTCTTTCCTGCAATTTAAAATGCACTTGTTTTAATAAATAAATACAGCGTTTGAAAAGCATACACAATCTGTGTTAATATATTAGTCTGTGGTTAAAAGGACTTGAAAGGACTCGAAACTCAAAATGCAGGACTTAGGACTTGACTTGAGACTTTCCAGTCTTGACTTTGGACTTGACTCGGGGCTTGCCTGTCTTGACTCGGGACTTGACTCGGACTTAAGGGCAAAGACTTGAGACTTACTTGTGACTTGCAAAACAATGACTTGGTCCCACCTCTGCTATCCACTACTCTTTAAAATAATTTGGTGTTTGCCCTCAAAGCTCTCCTGTGTCAAGAGAATTATTCCCTGAATTTGTAAACATTGACAAAAACAACAACACAAAAAGGTTTTGACAAAAAATATCAACCTCATCACTCTAGTGTTGATTATATATTATATATTATTCAACACCGTTAACCATGCTATACTGTTGGATAAGCTCAGAGCAATTGGATTTGATAAAACCTCATCGAGCTGGATGCAATCTTACTTGGAGGGGAGGAAACAGGTGGTAAAGGTGAACGGCACCGTGTCCCCCCCTCTCAGTAAGCTGTGGAGTCCACCAAGGCAGTATATTAGGGCCTTTACTGTTCCTAATATACATAAACGACATATCATCAGCATGCGACTGTGAACTGTTTTTGTTTGCGGATGACTCGGCCCTGCTGGTATCCGGCAAGGACAAGTCACAGGTGGAGAAAATCCTCAGTGCTGAACTCTGTAGAACTTGCACCTGGCTCGCTTAAAATAAACTATCCATACACTTAGGTAAAACGGAATCCATCCTGTTTGGGTCCCACATCAACCTTAAGAAAGTCAATGACTTCACTATAAAAGTGGGTGACATTGTTATCACCAGGAAAGATGAGGTCACCTACCTAGGTTCCATTCTAGAGGCTAATCTTTCCTGTGATAAAATGGCAACCAAGGTAATCAAAAAGGTCAACCAACGAACGAGATTTCTCTATAGAATCTCCTCTCTGGTCAACAAAAGCACCATGAAGATTCTAGCGGGAACTCCCATTCAACCCTTTTTCGATTACGCATGCACCTCCTGGTACCCTAGCACCTTCAAAACCCTCAAATCTAGACTCCAAACATCCCAGAACAAGCTAGTCAGATTACTTCTAGACCTCCACCCCAGATCACACCTCACTCCTATCCACTTCTCCAAAGTGGGCTGGCTCAGGGTGGAGGACAGAGTAACAACAACTTGCACTGAGCCTAGTCTATAAAATCCGCTACGCCTCCCTGATACCGAAGTACATGTCAAACTATTTCCTTAACGTGAATGACCGCCATAATCACAACACCAGAGGGAGCTCCACTAACCACGTTAAACCCAGATTCCGATCTAACAAAGGTCTTAACTCATTCTCTTTCTATGCCACATCAATATGGAATGCACTCCCAACAGGTGTAAAAGAAAGGGCATCTCTATCCTCCTTCAAAACCGCACTAAAAGAACACCTCCAGGCAACTTCAACCCTAAACTAACATCCTCCCTTCCACATCATACCTCTTCGGATTGTAAATAATCAAATGTAAATAACCAAATGTAGACACTTTTGTGTTATGTAAATAATTCAATGTATATACTCTGATGGTTATCTTGTGTGATGACTGTATTATGAAAATAGTATATATCTGTATCATGAATCAATTTAAGTGGACCCCGACTTAAACAAGTTGAAAAACTTATTCGGGTGTTACCATTTAGTGGTCAATTGTACGGAATATGTACTTCACTGTACAATCTACTAATAAAAGTTTCAATCAATCAATCAATATACTGATACTACCCTTAATAACGATATTGAGCCACACTCCTCTTACTCGGTTTCAAAGTTGGCAGCAAAATGGCGCCCTGTCGTCATGTGAGGGGCTTTTGACCAATCAGAGAGAGTATGGTCAGGGGATCTCCTAAATAATTGGTCAAAAGTCTCTCATACGGCTACAGGACGCTATTATGCTGCCAACTTTGAGTTGGCTATATTCTCTCTATACATGGCTCTGGTTTAGGGGATAGCTTAGCTATTAGCATGCCTTCTCTTCTCGAAGATGTCTAGCCTCGTCCTCAAGTGATAATTATTAGTTTAGGGGAGGGGCTCCACACTGTGTATAGCTGGGATGTTACTGACGTCAGGTCCGACTCCCGTCCCGCCCAATGAATACTGGTGGTGGTCAAGCTCGCTCTGTTTTCAGTGGGTACTATGCGGCATTTGGCCTCTCTCGAAGAAAAAATGCCCTATGCTTGTGTTGTTTTCGGCTGTACGAACCGTTCAAATTGCGAAAAGGATAAATGTTTCTTCAGAGTTCCTCGAGAGGTAATCGAACAAGGCAGAAGAGTGCAGCTCACACTCCTGGGGAGTAAAGTCGACCAATGCACATTTTTGCAGTCATCACTTCGTTAAAGGTTTGTTTGATATACTTTTAAAGGTTATTATTTCCCATTTAAGTACTATCTTGATATTATTTGTATTTCTTAAGCACGTGTTTGCTACGAGTGTTTTGAAAAGCACCAACTCAGGAAGTCTAAATAAAAGAAAGCAAATGTGAGCAAAATCTAAAAGAGTTAAGCTTTTACCAAAGGCAACAATCGTAAATGAAGCTTTCTGTTGTGTTAACTGAGGGGAGGTGACGGCTCAGACACCAGGGGGCAGTATATACAATAATTTATTATATATAATAAATATATATAATAATAAACAATACAACTAAACTATAGAAATAGAGTGTGTGACTAAAATACAAGAGTGTGTGTGTGGTGTAAGACTATGTGTGTCGATATCTGAAGTGTGTTACCAAGTGTTGATGAGAAAAGGCAGACAAGTCCAAAGAGGGCAAGGCAAAAGGGGTCCAAGATCAGCGAGGGGTCCGTGGGGCAGAGAGAGACGTCAGAGTCCAGGGGCGACTGAGGAGTCGGGAAAGAAGAAGGCAGTCCAAAACACCGGGGAAACAACGGGAGATCTCAAGGAGGGAAGACTCGGGAAGGCACTGCGGAAGAGCAACAGACGTCAGAATCACGGAGGGAAAAACAACACAGTAAGAGCACATAAGGCTTACGGTACACAAAGAGGTAACTAAGTTCCCGCGCCGATCCTTGGGTCCACTGGTCCTTTATTGAGCCTGCCCTCATCAGACCCAGGAGTGTAGATTGCCGGTGAGTGAATGCAGCTGGTGGCTGCTGCAGGGCGGGGACGCGCGCTACACGTCCCTGGATGTGCGCACCCGTGGGCGTGTCCCGAGGTGCGCACAGACGGATGAGCGGCGTTGGCAGGAGCCTGAGCCGTAACAGTATCCCCCCCCTATGGACAGATTCCAGATGTCCAACATACTCACGAAACAAGGGAGGGTGGAGGGGAGAACTGGTGGTGGGTCGCCGGCCCCAGTGTCCCCGAATCCACCGAGGACGAGTCTGATGGCGGCGGCGAGAAGAACGCCGCTGAAGCCGGCGAGGCGGGCGACCAAGGGACGGCCACCATCTTGGCCGTCGGGAAGGCGGACGTGATTGGTGCCATGGTGCGTCTCGCCGGAAACGAGGATATGACATCGGCGGCGGCGTGGAGGAAGACGTCATCGGCGAGGCAGGCGTGGAGGAAGACGTCATCGGCGAGGCAGGCGTGGAGGAAGACTTCATCGGCGGCGTGGAAGCAGCGGACGTCATCGGCGGCGTGGAAGCGGCAGACGTCATCGGCGCCGTGGAAGCGGCAGACGTCAAAGGCGTGGAAGCAGCGGACGTCAAAGCCGGAGACGAGGAGGGCAGCTGAGGAGCTGGCCGAGGTGCTGAAGTCGGCGGAGCAGGCCGAGGTGCTGGAGTCGGCGGAGCAGGCCGAGGTGCTGGAGTCGGCGGAGCAGGCCGAGGTGCTGGAGTCGGCGGAGCAGGCCGAGGTGCTGGAGTCGGCGGAGCAGGCCGAGGTGCTGAGGTCGGCGGAGCAGGCCGAGGTGCTGAGGTCGGCGGAGCCGGCCGAGGGGCAGATGTCGGCGCTGCCGGCCTGGGAGCTGGCGGAGACGAGGGGACCAGCCTGGTAGCTGGTGCTAGCTCAGAGGCTAGCCTGGGGATTGGTGCTAGCTCAGAGGCTAGCCAAGGGGCTGGTGCTAGCTCGGAGGCTAGCTGAGGGGCTGGTGCTAGCTCGGAGGCTAGCCGAGGGGCTGGTGCTAGCTCGGAGGCTAGCCGAGGGGATGGTGCTAGCTCAAAGGCTAGCCGAGGAACTGGTGCTAGCTCGGACGCTGGCCGAGGGACAGGTGCTAGCTCGGACGCTGGCCGAGGGACAGGTGCTAGCTCGGACGCTGGCCGAGGGACAGGTGCTAGCTCGGACGCTGGCCGAGGGACAGGTGCTAGCTCGGACGCTAGCCGAGGGACAGGTGCTAGCTCGGACGCTAGCCGAGGGACAGGTGCTAGCTCGGACGCTAGCCGAGGGACAGGTGCTAGCTCGGACGCTAGCCGAGGGACAGGTGCTAGCTCGGACGCTAGCCGAGGGACAGGTGCTAGCTCGGACGCTAGCCGAGGGACAGGAGCTAGCTCGGACGCTAGCCGAGGGACAGGTGCTAGCTCGGACGCTAGCCGAGGGACAAGTGCTAGCTCGGACGCTAGCCGAGGGACAGGTGCTAGCTCAGGGGCTAGCCAGGGGGCTGGTGGCTGCGGCTGGGAAAAGCGGAAGACAGATGGTCTTTGTCTGGCAGGGGGTAGCCTGGCTGGGTGCAACTGCGCCACCACACCAGCACAGCCACCAGTACTATCCCCCCCCTCTGAAAGCGGATGCCAGACGCTTCCTGCTGACTGAGTCTCTAAGGGTGGGAGGAGGGTGTCCAGGCGACGAGAAAATTCCTCCTTGCTTATCTCGCTACTGAACATGCCTTTCCAAGACTGCTCGGCAGGACAAGACAAATCCTCTGGTTTGAAGCGAAAAAAAGAAAAAGCCATAGTGAATGGGGCAAAAATAAAGAAAAGGAAAAAAAAAAAGAAAAAAAAAGGTCACTGGGGGTCGGAACGAAAGTCACTAGGGGCGGGGCTAAGGAACTGAGCCGTCAGGTCCTTAATAATTTTGGCGGGAACTTACTGTTGTGTTAACTGAGGGGAGGTGACGGCTCAGACACCAGGGGGCAGTATATACAATAATTTATTATATATAATAAATATATATAATAATAAACAATACAACTAAACTATAGAAATAGAGTGTGTGACTAAAATACAAGAGTGTGTGTGTGGTGTAAGACTATGTGTGTAGATATCTGAAGTGTGTTACCAAGTGTTGATGAGAAAAGGCAGACAAGTCCAAAGAGGGCAAGGCAAAAGGGGTCCAAGATCAGCGAGGGGTCCGTGGGGCAGAGAGAGACGTCAGAGTCCAGGGGCGACTGAGGAGTCGGGAAAGAAGAAGGCAGTCCAAAACACCGGGGAAACAACGGGAGATCTCAAGGAGGGAAGACTCGGGAAGGCACTGCGGAAGAGCAACAGACGTCAGAATCACGGAGGGAAAAACAACACAGTAAGAGCACATAAGGCTTACGGTACACAAAGAGGTAACTAAGTTCCCGCGCCGATCCTTGGGTCCACTGGTCCTTTATTGAGCCTGCCCTCATCAGACCCAGGAGTGTAGATTGCCGGTGAGTGAATGCAGCTGGTGGCTGCTGCAGGGCGGGGACGCGCGCGGCGCATCCCTGGATGTGCGCACCCGTGGGCGTGTCCCGAGGTGCGCACAGACGGATGAGCGGCGTTGGCAGGAGCCTGAGCCGTAACACTTTCAGCACATGCACAATGTTGACATCTATAGTTATATTTTGATAAAGACGGGGAAAACACGCTACTCGTAAACGACGCGTGCAACAGCAACAAACATGGCGGCTTAGACGTGACGTTAAATCATGAAATGCAACCTTACCTGAGCAAAAAACAAAAATATTTATCTGGGAGAGTCTTGATACAATTCCCTTGACCCAGTCACACACAAAGAAGTTGTAGATCTCCATGCTTTTCCAAGTTTCCATTTATTTTGTTGTATAAAATGATGTCTGGAGCACAATAGTTCCATATGTCCAGGAACACGACATGGCAGTTCATATAAACATAAAAGGGAAGCGGAAAAGCGCAAAGTAAAGGAAAAAAGAGAGCAAATTGTGCACTCTCCCTCTCTCAGATGCGTTTAGTTTTTCCTATTGCGCCGAGTGGGGCGTGAACCTAGGTCATCGGCTTGAGAGGCGAAACGACCTGACTACTGAGCTAAAAGCCCGGTCGATCTGCTCAATAGCACAGGGTTAAAAGGGCCCAGTCATGTGCCTTTGCCCCTGGACCAGCTCTGATTTGTTCCGCCTCTGATGGAGACACGTAATTATCTGCTAGCCGCTTGTCAGCTGGGGGACTAAAACAAATAGTGTCAGCCAGAGGAGATCTGTGTTTGTTATTGCCATTAAAAGGCAAATGGCGATCACGCACTTTTCGGTCGATCGGCCCATCCCTGGTAAACATGGTCATCATGACGTTTGGAAATCCCCATATTGCCAATTTGATATTTCCCGCTTTGAGTGATTATTGTGTGCGGTGTCTCAAAACCATTAAATTATTTTTGTTGTCAACAAAGAAATTGTTCCTGGTAACTGCTACAAGTGCACAATCCTGCTCTTCCTTCTCCTGTGCGGGGTTAGCACATCCTGCACACTTTATCTATTACATTTAATGTGATGATTAATGTGGGTGAACAGAGGCTCTATCCACTAACACAATCGGATGCCTCATCCATCCAGTGGAGAGGGCTGCACACAACTCTCTGCATCAGCACTTTTCTCCATCTCTGTGTATACAGTGCGCCTGCATGAGAGGGCTCATGTGCGCGCGCATGCAAGTGTCCGTGCAATAGTCTAAATAATGCATGAGCAGGCAAAGAAGTGAAAAGCTGTGCTGGACGGGACATAGTGTGTGTGTGTGTCTAAGTCTTGAGATGGAGGAAAGAAACACAATGATGCAGGAGCCGGGCTACGATGGGCTTTGCAACTACGCCCAAAAAATCACCTCCTGCTTCGGACTGGATGGTAAGAAGAGCGGAAAAAGATGATGGTGATGCAAAGGAGAGGTCGGATTGTGTTATGAGGGCATTTTTGTGCATTCAGGGACAGCTGATTTCTGGGAACGCATGGGCTGATGTGTGAGAATGTGGATGACAGTTGGAGAGTAGAGCCTCTCTGCAGCAGAGTAGCATGTCCTCATCTGTACTCACATCATAGTCACTTAATGTGTTGTGAATGAATGAAGCTGCATTGGAGAAAATAACAAAATTGATAAACTGCATTTTTAATTTATTTAATAGTAAAAACTCAGCTAGCAAAGTAGCAAACACATTAAAACATTTCAAGATTTACTTTTGCTTTGTCATTCTCAAATGTTTTAATCATGACACAAGGTTACATAAGGACATACACAATTTATTTTTGGAAATATGGTCGATAGTTGTATCTGTTTTATGTACACGTTTATGTTTTCGTTATTTTCCCATTCTGAAAAATCCTTTGAAAATCAAAACGTATGAAAACTGAAACAATTTTTCTATTGTAGACAATAATTTTTTTTAAATAATATGTTCCACACACTCAGAAATGCTAACATTAAACAAAGAATAACTAATTGTACAGAAAACAATGCAACATATAAATGACGGATTGGATATACTATATGACGGCCCACTTAACATTAAAAATGTTGCGATGAGGTGGCGACTTGTCCAGGGTGTACGCCGCCTTCCGCCCGATTGTAGCTGAGATAGGCTCCAGCGCCCCCCGCGACCCTGAAGGGAATAAGCGGTAGAAAATGGATGGATGGAGTGTTCTGTTTAGTTCAAACGTTTGTGAAGCCGCGTCGCCTCAAAGGGGCTTAGTAGACAGCTGTTTGTGTGTTTTTGTTTGTGTGCGTGTTTGTGGGGGCGTGACCTATCAATGACAACTATTAAGAAAATCAATCAATGTATTTTTTATTAATTAGTCACATAGTTCAAGGGTCCGGGCCAGATGTAATCAATAAATGTCTGTTAGTAGCAGGATGTTTTAACACGGCCGATTTACGCAAGGTCTCCTTCCACTGTGGATTGAACGATGTGCATTTTGATTTTTAATTGTTAATTTAAAAGTGGTATTATGGTCCTTTTAGCTTCCTCTCAATCGATGCTTCCAGGTGTCTCAATTGAAGGGATCAGAATAGATTTGTTAGTTTTCTGGTTTCAATTATAATTTTATTATGTGTGGTGTAAACTGCATGCAAACTTTGGGTGCAATATAATGTTTAATCTTCTTTGGGCGCTGGACTTCTTGCAGCCTCAAAGGCGCGTAACTTAAATCGATGAGACAGTACGCGGAAGGCCAGATTTGACAGAACTCCTGCATTCCAAAGTGCGCATCTTAGATGAAGGCGCGCATTGACAGATTTAAATAGAGGGGGAGAATTCTGCATTGTCATAATATGCGTAGCTGTGCACCTTTTTTAACTTGAGCACATAGGAGAATAGGACACAAAATTAACAATTAACAGATTTAAGACACTTGACTGCAATGATTATAGAAAAGGAAGGGGTTTGGGGGCACGAATGTGGTTTTGGTATGACGAGACAGCTTTGCTCTCTCCAAAATTAAGAAACAGCTGGTAAGTGCATATACTGTTGATTGTTTGGCTAGACCTACAGTAACAATGTGGGGCGTTCAGTAACATTCTGGAAACAGACTGTAAGACTCCTGTTCACTTTAATCAGACTATACTGTACTGTATGCTATAACTTTATGGTGGCTTATTTTGCAGCCAGACTCGATAAAAAAAAAATCAGGGAATGAGTCACCAATGTTTGTTTGATCGTATTTAAACTGAGACCGTGTTTGAAAACCGAGACATATTTTTGGTGAGTGTGTTTGCCAAAAAAAACGGATGCAGTATTTTGGCAGAAGGGGTTCTGCGTGACAAAACAATACAGATATTTTGTATTAGTTTGTTGTGGGTTCAATCCTGGACTCAGGATCTTTCTGTGTGGAGTTTGCATGTTCTTTCCGTGACTGCGTGGGTTCCCTCCGGGTACTCCGGCTTCCTCTCACCTCCAAAGACATGCACCTGGGGATAGGTTGATTGGCAACACTAAATTGGCCCTAGTGTGTGAGTGTGAGTGTGAATGTTGTCTGTCTATCTGAGTTAGCCCTGCGATGAGGTGGCGACTTGTCCAGGGTGTACCCCGCCTACCGCCCGAATGCAACTGAAATAGGCTCCAGCACCCCCCGTGAACCCCAAAGGGACAAGCGGTAGAAAATGGATGGAAGGATGTGGGACGGCGTGGCGCAGTGGAAGAGTGGCCGTGCGCGACCCGAGGGTCCCTGGTTCAATCCCCACCTAGTACCAACCTCGTCATGTCCGTTGTGTCCTGAGCAAGACACTTCACCCTTGCTCCTGATGGGTGCTGGTAGCGCCTTGCATGGCAGCTCCCTCCATCAGTGTGTGAATGTGTGTGTGAATGGGTAAATGTGGAAGTAGTGTCAAAGCGCTTTGAGTACCTTGAAGGTAGAAAAGCGCTATACAAGTACAACCCATTTATCATTTATCATTTATGTTAGGGCGCAGGTTTGAGTTTGTCAATTTGTCTATATTCTCCTTCAAATGTAATCCAGCCCCCAGGTATTTACCACATAATGAACTCACATGTTCCTGAATGTTTAGAGTAGATTTACCTTAATAAGGTTAATAAAATAAGGAAAAAAACAACAATTCCTATATGATTGCTTTATTTTTTATTAAATTTCTTTATGTATTCTTTATTTAATTTCTTGCTAGAAAAATCTTTCAAAAGATGAAAAGAGAGAAAGAGAAAGAGAAGGATGGTGTACTTCTTAGTGCTCATGAGGTCAGACTTTATCTTCTTCTGAAGGATCATTGTGAAAATAACCGAGCAAGGTTTGAGTCCTTGGGCAATTTGTTTTGAAAGTATTTGATTATCTTGTATATTTCCATCATATGCACCTATTTATCCTTACAATGCTTTAATTAGGGGTGTCCCGATCCGATATTGATATCGGTCCGATATCAGCAAAAAATCGGATGACATTGGCTTGCATCTAAAATCTCCGACATAAGCTCTAGTACAAGCAGTCCCGCGGCATTTTTACTGGTGCAAGGCTTGCACATGTAAATGTCCTCCGATTGGCACACAAGGTTGGTCTTTTTCTGTATTTTAGTAATTTATAAAAAGTAAAATATTTCACTATGCTGTTGGCTACTAGCAGCTAGCAGTACTGTACATTGCGGCTAAGTAAACAATAGCACACAAGCTAAATATAGGTAATACCTGTCCTTAATTTAACAATATTGCCGTCTAAAACACAACATTTGTCAATATAAACAAGTGTCAAATAATTACAGTTGCATATTACTTAAATGTCCAAGGCAGAACTGTATTACAGAGTATAAACTAACACACGTGTCTGGATCATTCAACTGTGTCATGAGTCATGCGCTAAACCTAATGAATTATTGTGGCTTCTCGGTGTAGCTAAAACAAATAACCACTCCACTTCTCTTTAAAGACATCTTAATTAAGTCCATTCCATTAAATATGCATGTCAGTGTTTTTCATATCTTTAATTATTCTCTGTTTGAGTAAGTCCACTTGATCAAACATTTTCTAATAATCCAAACAACACTATGATTCATACTGCAATCATATCACATTGATATTGGTATCGGTTAATACTCAAGGCTCCAATATCGGAAGTGAAATGATTCACAAACACTAGCTTAACTAATAAGCCATAAGCTTGGATAAGCTTTAAATATCTGGCTGATGTGGGTACCACTGGGTCGCGAGACTCCCAGTGTGCACTGAGCAAACCTGATGTGGAACTACCTAACTAACCCCACCCAGAAGATAATCATCGGCTCAACGTCAGCTCTAAGCAGCTTAAGGCTCCAGTCTGGTTGGGCTGAAGATGCTCACAAGCTTCCTTCTCAGTATCTCACAGGGCTTTACCTGTAGCAGAGGGCCTTGTCTTTGTGTGTTTTTTGACTTCTCCCGCACAAGGTGGACACTAACTTTTAGCTTTTTGACTTTAGTTTACTAAAGTGGTGGATTCCAAGGAGAAGCCTGCTCTTTTTTCAAACT
The DNA here is from genome assembly GCF_033978685.3 of Nerophis lumbriciformis. Classification (NCBI taxonomy): domain Eukaryota; kingdom Metazoa; phylum Chordata; class Actinopteri; order Syngnathiformes; family Syngnathidae; genus Nerophis; species Nerophis lumbriciformis. The sequence goes on from NC_084549.2 coordinate 33,291,889, forward strand.
GGAAATTGCTCGGATTTTCTGATGGACTGCTGTGCGTTTGCAGCCCAGTCTGGCTTCCGAATGATCTTGCTTTTAGAGCGAGACTGAGACTCACTCCTGGACTCTGGCTGACATCTACCTGGAGTGTTTCACCCGCCTCTGTGGGACGGTTGAAGCAGGGGAAAGCATCATGCCCACCCTGCCAAATCTAAACAGCCTAGGGAGGTTGTGCAGCTCCAGCCGCAGCCACAATGTCGACCGAGTGCGGGTCAAACGCAAGGGCTCCATTAAGCGCAGGTCTGTCATTGAGGACGGTCATGTGGCTGAGGTCCTGTACCTCATTCCTAAACAGTACATGGAGCAGCTGCCCTACCTCAACCCAAACGACTATTACCTGAGCGAGAGGCTGCATGATGTTGCTTCAGGTAGGACAGGAGAATAACAATGTATGAAATGTAAGGATAACCTTGGGGCAGGGATGTTCAACTAAATTGTTTTGGGGGCCACATTTCCATAAAGATAAGAACGATGGGGCCAGACTTCTCCCTTCACAATTATTCTTATTTTGTATATTCCGGAGAACCAGCATCCTCTATAAGTTGACATTTGATTTGTGTCTATGTAATTTGTCAGAAGTGCTATGCTGTTTTAAGGACCTTCTGCAAAAAGCTAGTCAAAGATCATCTCTATGACAGCACTCTAGTATTTTGTTTTAGAATCTGCGGCAAAAATGTGAGTCTTACGTGTTTTTTAAATAGAACTCAACAGAACTTGAATAGCCCAAATTATGAAAAAGAGAGGACCTAAAATGGAACCTTGAGGAACACTACTAAGTTGAACTAAAGACTTCTGACTGCATCTGAAGTAAACAAGCAACAGCAACACAGAACCCCTATGGCTAAAACTGCATTTATGACAAGTGGCTAGCAGCTAACAATATGTCTTCATACACAGTGTGGAGCTGCTCCCCTAAACTAATAATCCATCCATCCATTTTCTACCGCTTATTTAATACTCACCTCAATTACGGCAGATAAACTGCAATTCCTAGTATCTTAAATATCATTATCATGTATTATTACCATTGGAGGATGAGGCTAAACATGTTACACTCCAAAAACAAACCAGGAGCAGCCACGCTAACCGCTAAGCTAATTTCTAAGCTAATTGTTAAGCTAATTGCTAAGCTAATTGCTAGGCTAATTACTAAACTGGCTTAAAACAATTCCAAAAAATAAGTGCTTAGTAAACTTTAAGAAATGTAGATGGAAACGGGTTGCAGCAAAAAGGTAAGCATATATTAAGAGGAACCTCACAAGTAGATTAATATGAGTCTAGAGAGAGGATAATATAACAACAACTCTTGGTTTGTCAGCATTGTCACAGTCAGTAAACGACACATAAAAGGAGGGTGGATCCATCTATACATTGGTTGTGTAGATACCAAGGATAGTATCAGCATATGATCAATATTAGAGCGATTAGGTCAATATTTTTATATTTTCGAAATCTTGAAAACTCTTACAAACTCAAGGAATAATTTCCTGGACACAGGAGGACTTTAAGGGGGAAAAGCAAATGATTTAAATGATTAGTACATAGTAGTTATTGTGTACTATTGACTTTGTTTTAAGCAATTGTATGTAATAAGAGAGAATAAGGAACACGTTTAAATATTGTGTTAATATTGTTAAACTGTCAATAGTGTTATTTTGTGGAGTTTGTCTAGATCCCGGGATGCACAGATGTCAGGCAAGTGCATGAAAGAAGCCCTTTTTTATTAGGAAAAACGGAGGTAACACAAAGATGTGCAGCTGAGAAGTGCACAAAGAGAAAACATGTGTGAAGCGCAAAGCTAACAAAGCAAATAGTACAGCGACCGCTATGGTGGAAGTACAACCCATAATGACCCAGTTCCATCCGGAGAACAGTGCTGGCATAAAAAGCATCCTGATTGGCAATCAGGAACAGATGTGGTGTTCTGATTGTTGATCAGGGACAAGTAAGGAAGATAGCGCTGGGACAGAAGTAGTGGCAAAAAGGAGGCAGACAGGAAATTGAACATCAATAAAAGTGCTGGACAGGAAATAAAACAAAATACCAGAAACCAATAATGATTGCCATGAAAAACCATGACACATAGCACTCACCATAAATCAATTGAAAATGTACAGTTAATACATGTGATCAGTATCGGTATCCTTATGGGTCGATGTCACTCATGGATGATCAGAATCGGCAGCATAAAACCCTCATCGGAACATCCCTAGTAACTACGAATGTGTTGTCTTACCAACACAGTAACGCTGAGCGTCAAATCTGCAAGATTTACATTGATAATCCCATGTTTACAGTTGTATTATTCAACATGTCCTAAACAGAGAAGGTATAAGCAGGTCTTATTTAAACCTTCCTCTTTCTGTTTTTGTGTTTAACATAGACTAAATTACTAATTTTCAAAATGTGAAATAAAAGGACAAAGATGTGAGTTAGTAAAGTTAATTGACAACATAGCTCATTCAGTAATAAACTCATTAATAAAGGAGTAAAAGTTAACTGAGTTGTGACTCACAGTTGACTGTTTTTTACTTGGCTGCTGACATCTGACCTGTGCAGACACGTGCACAATCTCCTGTGCGCACGTTACGCAATCACAACTCCTCATGGTCCAAAAGTCTTACGACAAACGGTGGAAAGGCAGAGAGTTAATCACCTGTCGTTATATAACTTGAGCGCACAGCACATAGGCTAGACCGTCTGCGTTCTGCCAAACAGCAGCACATGACCGAGCGACATGGTGGCTTAAATCGGGATTACAACGCGGGCATGAGGACAAATCGAGATTTCCAACCCTTACGCACATTCTGAACGCGTGCCAGGTGCAGTGGCAGTAGCGCCACTGCTCAGCTTATTGGTTGTACATAGACGCCAGGGACCATTTATGTGGTTGATTAGAGCTCACAGGTCAAAGTTCACCATGAAGGCAAAATGCCACTAAAAACCACCTATCCATTTTTTACTACCGATCCTAGTCAGGGTGACAGAATTGCTGGAACCTATCCCAGTTGACTGGACAACAGACAGACTGGATTGGTTGCCAGACAAACGCAGGGCATGCAAAGAGACAAACAACCATCTACGCTTACACTCATGCCTACAGTCACTGAGCATGAAACCATCCTACTTTTTCATGACATGACTCAAGATCATTTTCTTTTTTAATGGTAGCTGCAAAGCTGCAGTGTTATTGAGGTGCCAAGAATATGTTCACACTTGGCTAAAAAAACGGAACCGGAGCTTTTTGGATGTCATTGAAAGAGCGATAAAGCTGCTATGCTTTCAGTGAGTCTTCAATATGTAGTATTTTATATTTTTATTGCTACTATGTGCACTGGTGAGCTCATGCTGTATGATGATGATGATGATGATATTGATGCAGTAGTCTGCATCTGTAAATCAAGTGACATTTATTGCAGCTCAGTAAATACACCTGATAGAATTATGTGGTACAGTTTGCTGTCCATAAGTGGTACCAGTACAGTTATGGTAGATTTTTGCTTTTATGGATGTTTTGATCAGGGTTTTAAGCTGCCGATACCGATCATCAATGAGTGAGATTGGCCGATACCAATACCGATACCGATGACAAATGTTTTCAATTCATTTATGGTGAGTGGTATGGACACTTGCACACCCTTAATATCAATGGATATCAAGATAACATTCAAACATATTATTTTTTGTTACATACAATTGCTTAAACAATACAAAGTCAATACTACACAATAATTAAACAAAAACTAAAACTACGTCTACTACTCTTTTAATCATTTGGTTTTTACCCTCAACGTCATCCTGTGTCCATGGAATTATTCTCTGAGTTTGTAAACATCAACAAAAGCAAAACTAATTATTTAGAAAAAATAAATCCTAAATAAATCAATTAATAATTTAGGCAAGATCTTTGACAGCAACTTTAAAGACTCATCTGTCCAGTCAACCTGTCAGGAACTGGACAGTTGGCTGAGATCAGTGGACAGATCTGGACTTGTCTACAGTGTACAAGGTTCTCCTTTCCACTGTGGAGACCCTGGAAACAAAATTCAGCACCTGTCTCAGGAGATATGACATTGCCCTCTATGGGAACACCACAAAGCTCTGGTTGCTAGGGATGGGTAGCGTTCACATTTCAACCGATACGGTACAAATTCCTGATATCTGGGAATCGATACTGGTGCCGTACGGTATCAGTTTTCGGTACTTTTATGTGTGTTCATGTATTATTAAACATATCTTTTTTGTAATAATAATATATATATTTTTTTTATTTGACGTTTAACAATGAGCTGAAAATAACTGTGTTGTCCAGTTGTTAAATCTTTATTTATTTTTACTTCTGACTCTCATTTATAGTGTGAATTACACTTTGTACGTATTTGCAAATCTTAGAAGTGAAATCACAGCACATACTAAAATGTTTCTAAAACTCTGCTGGGAGGTAGAGAGGTCTCAGTAACATGCATAGTGGTTCTATGTCAGGCATGCATACAGTCTGTATATTGGTCATGCATACAGTCTGTATATTGGTCATGCATACAGTCTGTATCAGCTGACATTCACAGACAGCCCACGCCCCCTCGACCCTTCCTGACAGCTCTGCTCGGATAAAAGAGGAACTGCTCCAACTCAATGAGAGTCTGCAAAATATCTTTATGGAGCCATGTTTCTATGAACATCATCATGTTTGATTCTCTTTACTCGAAACAAACTTTGCTACTCCATTTTCTTCTTTTGCAATCGGACATGGATGTGTAGCAGGCTGCGCCGGTGTTTCCTATTCGCCACCATGTACACCCCCTCTTCTTCCTCCTCCCCGTGGTTGTCTTCCCCTAGTCGCTTGTATTTTCACATCATTGAACAGATCAGCTGGTGGGGTTGCTCCCATCGACAGAGTGACATCAGTGTGGTTTTGGAGTAACAGTGGCAGCTTCGTCTGATTGAGCAGCTGTTTAACAGGACGTCCGCATTTTGTGCCAAAGTCTCTATAGTGGTCAGTCCAAAACAAACGTATTGCAGTCGCACATCACAGAATAAAAGAATACACTCAGGAAACACTTGAAAACAACACCTAAATGGCATAAGAAATGGCAGCAGTGCGAGTAGCCTGCAGAGCAGTGTAACCAGAAGCGTGCACGTGCAATAAAGGTACCGAAACATGCCACTGTTTGGTTTTACGTGAATTGATACAAGGTAGTACTGAAGGAATTCGGTCACTGCCTATAAAAATACAGAATTAGGTACCCACCCCTACCGGTTTCCCTTGAAGTCGCTGGAAGAGGAGTTTAAGGTAACTCAGACCAGAGAGAAGCCGCTGTACAGAAACTCGAGGGACCCAAAAGTGGACCAAGGCAGGCCCGTGCTGCCAACTGTGTTCAGCAAGAGGAACTCTAGAACGTGATCTGAGCTCCTGCCCAAAGGTGCTCTGCCAGGGCCGTTACACCTGGCGCCACAACCAGCAAAGGTATTAGCAGTCAACGCCGAGTGCGTAATGCCACATGCGCAATCGCTTTTGTCAAAGCAGGAGATCAGTTTGCAAGAAAGCACCAGTTGGGATCCTGGCAACTGCCCAAGACTGGCAGCTCTGTGTAGACCTGGAGAAGCAGCTGCTGTTCCCCCAGAACATTGTCAGCACCACCCTGAGGCCAGACATCCAACTGGTCTCAGAAAGCACCAAGAACATCATAATGATGGAGCTGACAGTGCCATGGGAGGACCACTTGGGGGAGGCCCATGAAAGGAAGAAGACCTGGTCATCAAGATGTATGCCCATCGAGGTTGGCAACAGAGGATTTGTGGTCACTCACTCCACAAAGTGCACTGGACATTACAGGAACAGCAAGGAGCAGAGAAATCAAAAACATCACTGAAGCAGCTGAGAAAGCCTTGAGATGGCTCTGGATCCGGAGAAGAGAACTGTAGGGAGGACAAGCAAGTGGCACCTGAACACAAGCTTTTTTTGGGGGTCACCTGGTAGAGGGTGTATGATATTTGAAAGACCCGAAACACCTTATGACCCCAGGAACATCACTGATGATGTGTTCAGGTGCATCAGAATAAGTATTATAGAACCACCCTAACCAGTCTAGTATTGATCATACATTGATACTACCCTTGGTATTGACACCATCAATTTATGGATCGATCCGCCCTCGTGTACTCACTCACTGACAATGCTAACACACCAACAGTTGCTATTATATTATCCTCTCTCTAACTCTTAATCTATTTGTCAATTTACTGTTAATAACTGCTTACTTTTTTCTACAACAATGTTGCATCTACACTTCCTAAAGTTCACAAAGCACTTATTTGTTGGTGTTGTCTAAAACTAGCTTATTGACTAGCTTAGCTCTTAGTATGCCTGCTCCTGGCATGTGTGTAACATGTTTAGCCTTGTCATCCATTTATAATGACACTTGATAATGCTACTTAAGATACTAAGAAATGCTGTGTATTTGTCTTAATGGAGGTGATTTATTATCAGCTTAAGGTAGTCTATCCACACTGTGTATGGAGACACATAATTAGCTGCTAGCCACTCGTCAGCCGGCAGACTAAAATTATATATAGTATGAGCCAGAGGGGATATCACCGCATGCGATCGGCATTAAAAGGCATTATTCGTAAATGCCGATCATGTACTTTTTCCACATAAAAAGCACATGATTGGTGGCCGATTGATCGACACATCCCTAATTGATATTTTTTCAGTTGTGTGGTTTTCCAGAAGTGTGGCACAAGAGCTCAATCAACAAATGTGCTGTATATTATCTATAGAAAGCAAATGTCAGTTTTAAAATTTTACCTGTTGACATGTTTCTGCCTGTAATTAAAAGGCGGAGTAATGAAAATATATCCACTAACTATTCAACACCCTTGAAGAAATACAGTAGTTACATGTCCAGCATGTGGCACAGTTGAAAGTGCTTTGGATTAATGTGTTTTGATCACAACATAGATTTCCAGCGTCAGCAACTGCAGATGTGAAAGTGATGCAAGAATTGTACCACCTGTTCAGGTTCGTTGATGCTGTTTATTGTGGTGTCGATTCAGACACAGTACTGTACTCAAGACAAATTTGCATAATTCCCATGTGTGTGTATGCAAATGGTATTATTGTGCATTTATAAAAAATAGAAGTAAGTTTGTAAACTAATAAGTGTATCTAGAAGATATACAAGCTTTTGTATTTTGCTTTGAGATCATCCAAGTGGTCGAAACACTCAGGACATTAAAGTGTTCTCCTGGCTCCCTCTAATTGGATTCAGAGGCCACGCTAAATACATTAATACAAAGCGCACGCTAGAAATCATTACAGGTCGGACCTTAGACTTGGAATAATCCTCTGTTCCTTATCATACCAAGCTAAAGCTAGAGTTTATTGTCAGGCTCAGGTGAGCGTTGATTCCGACATGACCCCAAGATGCAGAAGACAACAGGTGGTGTGCAGGTAAAAGTATATTTAATGACAAAACAAAAGCTATTATAGTGCAGCTGGGAAGTGCACTGGAAGCCTTAGGGAGCGCTATGCAGGAACAAAGTTAAACACACTAAGCAGACTGACTACTACAATGATACAGCACTGAAAGAGGGAACCAGGTGGACCTACACAGTATTTATGGCGTGATGATGTCATCATGACATTTGCATAATTGACCTTGACGCATATACATGTAATTTTTTTATAGATGCTGTGTGAGTGACAAAAAGTAGGCAAAAACATTTAAAGGGCATTATAGTGGGTTATTACAAAACTAGGGCATCGTCAACATCTATGGCATACCTTTTATACTGTACACTTTTCATTAGGTGTCAGCAACAATACATGGATTTTTAGCGACGCTCCGAAAAGTTACTAAAAGAGACGTATGAAAGGAATACAGTCGTCCCTCGTCACATCCCGATTCGAAGTTTGCGGATTCACTATGTGGTGGATTTTTTTTGTTTTAAAGTATATTCTACAATTATTTGGCATTAATTTTTAAGCATAAAATGGCTAAATCACCTAAAAATATCAATACTACAGCAGTAGTGGCCACCCAGCCAATGAGAGTGCGGTGTTCAGTAATGTTGCCACTAATTGGCTCAGGCTCAGGAAGCATTACTATATTGGAGAAACCAGTGTAAAAGTGACTAAATGGCTGTTATTTCATGTCTGGAGGGCTCACATAATGTTAAAAAACATTTGTTTTCAGCCAGAAAATATATAGAATATGAAATTAAATGGAATTAAATAACTCATTTATAATTCATAATTCCGGAGGAACATCATGCCATGACGAGCTCCGTGTTCCCCATCTGGGAACATCCTCACAACACACCTGCTGTACGTGCACTGCCTCAATTACTTAGCTTGTTTCCCTCACATGATTTCTTCTATTGCTTCCTATATATAGCGAAACATTTGTTAAGTTGGCAACAATTCTCATTTATGAAGCTTATGTAGGCACCAAATTGGGCCAAAAAGATGCGTACCCCAATTTCCACACAAAGTATGTGATCAATAAAAAAACATTAATTGAAATGATTAGGCAGCACGGTGGAAGAGGGTTAGTGCGTCTGCCTCACAATACGAAGGTCCTGAGCAGTCGTGGGTTCAATCCCGGGCTCGGGATCTTTCTGTGTGGAGTTTGCATGTTCTCCCCGTGACTGCGTGGGTTCCCTCCGGGTACTCCGGCTTCCTCCCACCTCCAAAGACATGCACCTGGGTATAGGTTGATTGGCAACACTAAATTGGCCCTAGTGTGTGAATGTGAGTGTGAATGTTGTCTGTCTATCTGTGTTGGCCCTGCGATGAGGTGGCGACTTGTCCAGGGTGTACCCCGCCTTCCGCCCGATTGTAGCTGAGATAGGCTCCAGCACCCCCCACGACTCCGAAAAGGATAAGCGGTAGAAAATGGATGGATGGATGAATGGATTAAATGATTAGAGGTTCATTAATTTTTTTACACAGACTTTTAATCAGAATACCTTACCCAATTTTGTAGATGAGACCCCAGTTGTGTTAAAGCAGAGTAATGATGCATCTATCAGAGATGCAAATTTTACAACAACTCAAGAGTCAATTTGATTACGATTCTTGGAGTGGCGATTCGATTCTGAATCGGTTCACGATTCAACACAATTCTCTGAATAATTTTTTTTTATATAGAATTAATAATGTAATATTTATAATGTAACCTTTTTAAAACAGGTTACAAAAGGTCCTCTTTGTTGCTGATGTTTACAGTACATGCAGCGGGTGTCGAGATGACCTAAAAATTGTCTTTTTGAAAATTGATTCTTAAAAAGAAAGAATAAAACCAAAAATTCTAATAATTAAGAATCACGATTTGGATGTGAATGTATTTTTTTGAGCACCCCTACCATTTACTGTACGGAGTTGGAACAACAAGCTTCATTCACGCACAGTCCCATTATAATGTGCTTATGAGCGAGGGAAACAAGTAGCACCAAATCTAACAATAATAATAATAATAGTCCAAATTATTATTGTATGGCTGTATGAGGAACACTATATAGTCTGCTTGGATTTCTGTTTTGTATTTGGTCAAGCTGAAGCAATAAATAATCAATTTACAGCATATTAAGACCAACTTTAAGAGCACAAAAAACATTACCTTTGTAAATACATGTATTTGTAAGGAGAAATGCATTTGTATCGAACCCAATACAGATTTGTGTCATCCACTCACTTTAATTGTGGGCAGAATTTCCATCCAATATGTGAACATTAAAGGAAAACTGCACTTCACAATCATTATGAAAGACATGATGACAGATGCATTTAAAAAAAATGCATTCTAAATATTAAATACATTTGATCAAAAGTCTGCTTACAATGGAGCCTATGGGAGCCGCTCTATTCTGCCTATAAAGCTCTTAAAAAACATCCAAACAACTCTATTAAGGTTTTTTTTATACATGATATAAGTACATATGTAATGTAGTAACATGCACATTTATAATAACATGCAATATTAACGTATTTGATCATTTTAAGCATACGCAGCGCATTAATTAAAAAAAAAAAAACGCACCACGGCGTTCGCTTTTTTTTAAACAACATCACTGATTATTACTCACTGCAGACTTCATGAGAGCCAACAAACAAAATAAAACATCACTTACTGTACAATGTCTGCTGTCATTAAGATGCAGACTGCTGGGATAAATTCCCGTTCAGCTGAAGAATGACTCATAATCCTCCCGAAGAAAAGAAGGGTGGGACCAAGCGTCTTTTTGTGTCGTACGTGCCATTTCCGGGTCTAAATTGGCTGTCAAAGTGTACCAGCATGTCGGAATACGTCCTCAGACTTCTTCCATCCAGGTGAGAGGCATGATTTATGATCTACAATAAACTTTCAGGGAGCAGCAGACCACTTGAGGATGTAAAGATCGGCACACACGCCAAATAGATCGATTGTCTGCGTTAGTGCTTATAATGACAATATCACTAATACTTGGTTAATATTCAAGTCACGAAATGTAAATGTAAAAGAGTATTGTTGGCCGTTTTTGCATGGTTATTTATTGGGTTTTATGGGTGGAATAGAGAACCTTCATTGGCTCCGCTGTAAGTTAACTTTTATTTACAAGTTAAAAAATGCATTTAAAAAAATGCATAGCTCGTCATGTCTTTCATAATTGTGAACAATAGGCAAAAATCCCAAAAAGTGCAGTTCTCTTTTAACTCAGACCAAGAGTTTGATCATTTTAATCAAACACATTTTTATAAGATATATGTTCTAAACAGCCATATTGTTTTGGGTTGCAACAAATTAGTAAAAGTTTATTATAGTATTGAGATACCAGTATTTATTTCATACCAATGAAATGTAAAAGTGTATGATTATTTTCAATAATTTGAACTAATCAAATTGTATCAAAATGGAAACCACAAAGAAAGGGCTTGGATCAGTATTTCTGTTGGAAAACAAAGTCATTAATTTTTTTGGCGGTAGTAAAGATGATGGAGAGGTTTTCAAAGTGCGGCACGGTGAGTTTCCCTACCGAGAATATATTATGGTTGAGTGTTCTCTTGCTCCCTATTCTGTGGTGTTTTCTGCTCAAATCAATCAAATCAATTCAATATCATTAGGGATGTCCGATAATGGCTTTTTGCCGATATCCGATATTCCGATATTGTCCAACTCTTTAATTACCGATACCGATATCAACCGATACCAATATCAACCGATATATACAGTCGTGGAATTAACACATTATTATGCCTAATTTGGATAACCAGGTATGGTGAACATAAGGTACTTTAAAAAAAAATTTATAAAATAAAATAAGATAAATAAATTAAAAACATTTTCTTGAATAAAAAAGAAAGTAAAACAATATAAAAACAGTTACACTGAAACTAGTAATTAATGAAAATGAGTAAAATTAACTGTTAACGGTTAGTACTATTTGTGGACCAGCAGCACGCACAATCATGTGTGCTTACGGACTGTATCCCTTGCAGACTGTATTGATATATATAACCCTTTTGTGTGAATGAGTGTGAATGAGTGTGGGAGGTTTTTTGGGTTGGTGCACTAATTGTAAGTGTATATTGTGTTATTTATGTTGATTTAATTAAAAAAAAACAAAAACAAAAAAAACCGATACCGATAATAAAAAAAACGATACCGATAATTTCCGATATTACATTTTAACGCATTTATCGGCCGATATCGGCCAATAATATCATCCAAATCATTTCGACATTCACTTAAAGTTACCTGAACAAATATGATAATATACTCTTTCATATTTCTCAAGCTGCTGAACATTGCCCCACACTTAAAAAAAACATTTTAGCGTAATCTGAAAAGCGACACAAATGAGTCAACTAGTGTGTGTCCTGTGATGACTTGATGCAAAAGGTGACATGTCCATACGGTATATTACCTACATGTAGACTAAGGTTACAAGGACCTAAGAACTGCACTCTGCTTTGGGATTTGGGGTGACAGTTTTAGTTCACACAGAAGCAGCAGCCACCAGGTTGCTGCAGTGAGGAGGTGGCTGACACAACAGAGGGACAGGGAGTGAGGGAGAGGAGGGAGGAGGAATGGGTATGAGGAGGAGGACGAGAAGAAGAGTGATGTAGCAGCAAAAGCAGGCAAGCGAACCCCTCAGTATAGCCATGTTTTTTAGGAGGAGCACATAGCACGTAGAGGACACCTCCCCCATTTCTCTCTGTGGTGTCTTGACTTTAAAAGGATCTAGCTCCTAGGGTTGTACTGCTGAAGGATACTTTGAGGCTTCTCTGTTGCGGTTTTCCTGGTTTCCAATGGTCATGGTCAAAGAAAAAGGTACAGTGCTGGCTGTGGTCAGGAATGAGTGGTATTTCTTTCATCTGTCATGTTGATGACTGTCAACCGATTTGTTTTTTTATCATGTATTTGTACGTTTCTGCCTGACTCCTTTTTGTGTGTCATCCCACTATTGGAAGTGATACTGACATTTGGGATATTGACATGGTTTTCTTTATGTACTGCAGATGTGTGCCGCTTGTAAGAAAGCACAACACAATAATGTGCATTTAGAACTTCTATTTGGAGCGTAAACAGTTGTGCACTACAAGCACATGATGCTCAGGCTGGACTACGCTTGATATACCAATGTCGGGGTTTATGTAAATGCATGTAGGGACGTAGCATCTGGCGTGTTTATGAGGGAGAGTGACGACCCACCACATGGTGATTAATATGCATACAGTCTATGTTAAAATGATGCATCTTCACTGGCAATGCAGCCAAAACTATAAAATGTGAAAAAGTGGAACACTTGTAAAGGGAAGTACACTGCGCAGAGCTTTCTCTCTCTCTCTCTCTCTTTGCCTCTCTCCCTCTCATGCTCTGTCTGCAGCCGTTGCCATGGTGACCATCCAAGAGGTACACTCCATTGTTGTCAGATGTGGCCTCATTCATAGTGGCCCGTTAAAAGGAAAAGGTGGTTGTGTCCGCCAACAACAAACATCTTTTATCAAAAAGGACCAAAGATGAAACATACCTGGTCCATTACCCTGGGACTCTCCTACAGCCCGGATTTATTTGTATAAACCCATTATAATAATAAAAAAAAATAAAAAAAAGTTAGTAATAATATCACATTTTATGTATAAATAAACATTTGCAAATTGCAGGTCGTTAATCTGTTGTTACAGACTGGAAACAACCACAACTATGAATTATAACTCATTACCATGCAGTATTCCTATAATAGTCCATCCATCCATCCATTTTCTATCACTTGTCCCGTTCGGGGCGGCGGGGGGTGCTGGAGCCTCTCTCAGCTGCACACGGGCGGAAGGCGGGGTACACCCTGGACAAGTCGCCACCTCATCGCAGGACCAACACAGATAAACAACATTCACACTCACATTCACACACTAGGGCCAATTTAGTGTTGCCAATCAACCCATACCCAGGTGCATGTTTTTGGGGGTGAGAGGAAGCCGGAGTACCCGGAGGGAACCCACGCAGTCACGGGGAGAACATGCAAACTCCACACAGAAAGATCCCGAGCCCGGGATTAATCTCAGTGCCTATAATAGTCCATCCATCCATCCATTTTCTACCGCTTATTCCCTTTGGGGTCGCGGGGGCGCTGGAGCCTATCTCAGCTACAATCGGGCGGAAGGCGGGGTACACCCTGGACAAGTCGCCATCTCATCGCAGGGCCAACACAGATAGACAGACAACATTCACACTCACATTCACACACTATGGCCAATTTAGTGTTGCCAATCAACCCATACCCAGGTGCATGTTTTTGGGGGTGAAAGGAAGCCGGAGTACCCGGAGGGAACCCACGCAGTCACGGGGAGAACATGCAAACTCCACACAGAAAGATCCCGAGCCCGGGATTAATCTCAGTGCCTATAATAGTCAGTATGCCATAAATGTTTGTTTTAATAAAACACATTGCATCGGTTCAGCTTCTGGGTTGCACAGACAGCTTTGTTTGCCGTGTGTGGGTGTCATGTGATATCTTTTTTTCGTCTGAAAATATTTCCTTGACCGAAAAAAGTGTGCTTTTTGATCTTTTGACCCGTGTGAAAGTGTGTAGGTTTGTTTATTTTTCTGGAGTGTGCTCTATTGATACAGCCGTAGAGACAGTTTGCTTGATGTGGCGTCAGCTGGCCACCAAATAACAGCCTTCGCCATCGAGTCCCCTCGTTGGCAGAGCACCCAAAGCATCTGGCAGCCACATGTTTACGTCCCACACTTACTCTTAAAGTTTTCCACGGACTTGAAGCGCTACTTCCTCTTTGGATTTTTGGGATTTGGCTGTAGAAAAACACTTGCCTGGTTTCATTATTCATATTTAGAAGGGTTTTTTTTCAAATGTTTTTAGCATACATAACAAAACAAGTGAATAAAGATTCCATTGTGTCATCAGCTGTTTTATCATACAGCTTACTTGTGGCTTCTGAAGTCCAGCTGGATTACACTATATGGTCTGTATGATGAATCGCAATCCAGACACTGCAGCGTTCGCATTTTCACGGCTTGCAGGTGGTTGTCCTGTTTTCCCAGTAATTTGTAGCCTCTTAATAGTGAGCAATTCATCACAGCAATGTGCATATAAGTCATGGCATTCAACTTGGCTTCATTTGTGTACAATTTCTACTGCACTCTTTAGAAAATAACGCTCGTTTTATGAAGTTTGACGGATGAGGTATTGATTCTGAGAATTACTGATATCAAGTGAAGTGCGTGGCGGCTTATCTTTGAAGCTTGGCAGCGACGAAAATGGAGCCAACCCTTTTTACAGACATCAATCATAGACACACACACACACAAACACACACACACATATACACGATGTTTGTGCAGCTGGCACACTGGACCAAAATATACAGATCAGATAAGTGGTCAGTCAGGAAAAGAATGTCATTGACCTCAAACACACAAACTAAAACAACAAGACGGACACAAGAATAATATACATCGTGCTTGTCAACTACATCCTCTTTGTCTGGCATGATCGGTCTTCAACTAACAGGAAATGAAAGAGTGGCGCATGGAGACGCAAGAGTTTATCATTCTGAATCAAAAAGCTGAGTGCCTGCATCAGCCCCACATTTACAAACACAATGGTTGTGTAGTTCATGAACCCGGCCATTGTGTATTTTTGGATAAGAGCGGAAGAGTGGAAGTGTTTATCAGCAAAGTGCTGCACAATAAATGCTTTGCACTGTGGCAGATCTTTATTCCAAACCCAGGTCCCTGAGGATTAGTTATTTAGGGTTGGGGTGCCTGGTTGAGCTTGATAGTGTGCTGCCCCTTCCCGCACATTTTGGCGTGTTTGATGTGCTTTGTCTGGGCTGCTGGTGGTGGGGCAGAGAGGCAGGCTAGCAGCCATACATATTCATGGCTCTGAGGGTTAAGAGCTTCTTGTTATGACGGGGTGATAAAGAGCTCTGCACACCCTCCCCCAAAGACACATGCTCACATATGTGATCATGCATTGGGATTTAATTATAGCTTTGTGTTTATTTTGTCAGTTTCCATTTGTTGTCTTGACAGACCAGTAAATATCAGTTATCAGTGGCTAGAATACAGTCATCAAATCAGGTCTTATTGTGTAGTAAATGTATTTGCTTTCTTTTGTAGCACAATTTGTTTACCAATTATGTCTACTGAGATCCTCATAAAGGAATTATAAATGTTTGCTTCAAACTGGGAATGTTGTATCTTGAACTAGACATACTCTAAGCCAGTGGTTCTCAACCTTTTTTCAGTGATGTACCCCCTGTGAAAATGTTTTTAATTCAAGTACCCCCTAATCAGAGCAAAGCATTTTTGGTTGAAAAAAAGAGATAAAGAAGTAAAATACAGCACTATGTCATCAGTTTCTGATTTATTTAATTGTATAACAGTGCAAAATATTGCTCATTTGTAGTGGTCTTTCTTGAACTATTTGGAAAAAAAGATATAAAAATAACTAAAAACTTGTTGAAAAATAAACAAGTGATTCAATTATAAATAAAGATTTCTACACATAGAAGTAATCATCAACTTAAAGTGCCCTCTTTGGGGATTGTAATAGAGATCCATCTGGATTCAGGAACTTAATTCTAAACATTTCTTCACAAAAAAAGAAATCTTTAACATCAATATTTATGGAACATGTCCACAAAAAATCTAGCTGTCAACACTGAATATTGCATTGTTGCATTGTAATGAATGGAATAGCCAAATTGATTTGATGTTCAGTTTATGAACTTACATTCATATTTTGTTGAAGTATTATTCAATAAATATATTTATAAAGGATATTTGAATTGTTGCTATTTTTAGAATATTTAAAAAAAATCTCACGTACCCCTTGGCATACCTTCAAGTACCCCCAGGGGTACGCGTACCCCCATTTGAGAACCACTGCTCTAAGCAACAGCATGTTATAAATGGGATGTCCAACTCATACAAAATGCTTCTCCCATCAGGGGTTGTTACACTTGATACAATGTTTGGTCCTTTTTCTGAATCCTGACCCAATTCTTCCACTTATCCGGGCTTGGCATCGGCACTTGAGCGCTCCAATGTCTGGTTGGAAAATCGAATCCAAGCCGATGAACCACTCTATATCGTGTTCTATGCATGTTCTGAACAAATGCAGGACAAATGCTTGGTTGGTAACTACAAATTAATTGCACCCATCAGAAATAAAGGATGCTGTATCTTGATCCACGCTGAAGGTTAATATTATGTTAGATTCTAGCCCTTCATTCACCCATCTTTACCTTTGGAAAAGATAGGGTGGCTTGTATGGTTGTCTGTTCATCTATCCATTTTCTACTGCTTGTCCAGAATCGCAGTAATTCATATCCCCAAGACATTCAAGTTCTTGTTTATGTCGAGAAGAGAGGTTAAGGGTAAGACATTCCTGTCCTTTAACTCAATACCTCAACTCATTTTGTCTAACTTCCTGCTGTTGCACGGTAGGCCCACTTTCTTGCTGAAAGATAATCCAATATTCCCGGATCAGGTGATCCAAAGCAAAGGTATTTGGCTTGAGTTCACACTTATCACTGGGAACTTGGCTCAAGTCTCTGAAATGGTCTCCCTCTGGAATGTTGCTGAAAATGGTGTGACCAAAACACCAATGTAATAACCATGTAATGAGAATCAGGAAATATGTGATGTATCGTATTGTAACTGTATGCATGTTTGAATTCAACTTAAAACATAACTGGCGTAATTCTAGGACCTGGTCGTAAACCCTGAGCATGGCTATAGTGACGTATGTTGACCACTGTTTTCATTTCTTTGTGTAGCAACATACACCTTATTTTCTAGAAAGTTTTATAACACCTTCAATGATGCTAAACATGACATTCTCTTTACAACCTTTGACTTTTCAAGGCAGCATCCAAACACAACTGGTCCAATACAGTGATGGTGTTCAGTATTTCTGCAAAGGTGGTTGTATTGTCATTGATGTTTGCTTTTCAGGTAGTTATGCAAAAAGTCAATTTTCATACCCTTCCACTTTGTGCAAGGTTGGCATATGGGTCAAGTTTTAAGTGCAGATCCAGTTAGAAGTTTAGAGACACTTTTGCAAACATTGCAATATCGGGCATCCCCTCGATTTTGTCAATACATAATGCATGAATGTTACTAACAATATGCAGGAATACTGTATGAAAGAGACGAGTATGCATATTAAAGAGTGCATACTTTTAGTGGCTTGATTCAGATGGTAGAGTGGCCGTCCAGCTACTTTAGGACTCCCGGTTCGATTCCAGCTTCCGCCATCCTAGTCACCCACCTTTCCCTCAGTGTCACTCACAGTGGTGTATGAATGTGAATGAATGAACTAAACAGTGCATCCTGAAGACACGGTCAGAAGGCAGCTTGAAGATGGTCTGTGAAACATAAACAATGCAACATTTTGACCAAAGAACCTCCATTACATGTTATGTAGACTACAAGGAATTGTTTTAAATGTAGAAAAATATATATTATGACCCCTTTAAAGTGGAACATTATCACAATTTCAGAATTGTTAAAACCATTAAAAATCAGTTCCCAGTGGCTTATTATATTTTTCGAAGTTTTTTTCAAAATTTTACTCATCACGCAATATCCCTAAAAAAAGCTTCAAAGTGCCTGATTTTAACCATCGTTATAAACACCCGTCCATTTTCCTGTGACGTCACATAGTGAAGCCAACACAAACAAACATGGCGGAAAGAACAGCAAGCTATAGCGACATTAGCTCGGATTCAGACTCGGATTTCAGCGGCTTAAGCGATTCAACAGATTACGAACGTATTGAAATGGATGGTTGTAGTGTGGAGTCAGGTAGCGAAAACTAAATTGAAGAAGAAACTGAAGCTATTGAGCCATATTGGTTTGAACCGTATGCAAGCGAAACCGACGAAAACGACACGACAGCCAGCGACACGGGAGAAAGCGAGGACAAATTCGGCGATCGCCTTCTAACCAACGATTGGTATGTGTTTGTTTGGCATTAAAGGAAACTAACAACTATGAACTAGGTTTACAGCATATGAAATACATTTGGCAACAACATGCACTTTGAGAGTGCAGACAGCCCAATTTTCATCAATTAATATATTCTGTAGACTTACCCTCATCCGCGCTCTTTTCCTGAAAGATGATCTGTCCAGTTTTGGAGTTGATGTCAGCAGGCCAGGGAAGCTAGGGTCGATAGGGGGTTGAGCTCGCTCGTCTGCGGGAACAAACTGCCGCCATTGCTTGCCGTGCTACCGAGGTCCTTTTGTCCCTGAATTGCTCACACACTCCGGCAGATTCAATGGGGGTCTGGCGGCAGATTTCTTTGACTTTATCGTTGGAAATGCATCTGCTTTGAGTGTCGCAGGATATCCACACATTCTTGCCATCTCTGTCGTAGCATAGCTTTCGTCGGTAAAGTGTGTGGAACAAACGTCCAATTTCTTGCCACTTTCGCATCTTTGGGCCACTGGTGCAACTTGAATCCGTCCCTGTTCGTGTTGTTACACCCTCCGACAACACACCGACGAGGCATGATGTCTCCAAGGTACGGAAAACAGTCGAAAAACGGAAAATAACAGAGCTGATTTGACTCGGTGTTTGAGAAAATGGCGGATTGCTTCCCGATGTGACGCCACGTTGTGACGTCATCGCTCCGAGAGCGAATATTAGAAAGGCGTTTAATTCGCCAAAATTCACCCATTTAGAGTTCGTAAATCGGTTAAAAAAATATATGGTCTTTTTTCTGCCACATCAAGGTATATATTGACGCTTACATAGGTCTGGTGATAATGTTCCCCTTTAAGGTTGGATTGTTTAGCCTCTCTTAGTAAACCGACCCCATAAATGTTTCTTTGTTTGAGAACAACATAGGGTTGCTATAAAACTAGTTTTTTTTGGTGAACTCAGGTTCTTTGTTTGGTAAAATGTTACATTGTGGCTTGGCAATGTTTGGCGTGAACCCAGGATGCAGAGACAGCAAGTGAATGCAGGAAAAATATATTTAATAAAATACCAAAACAATGGCACAAAAAACATGATCTGAAGCTGGCTTAAGAGGCTTTCTGATCGGCAGGTGTGTTTCCTGATTGCCAATCAGGGACAGGGGAGGGAGCCATCGTCCAGACCATAGGAGAAGTAGTGACAAACAGCAAGTGGAAACAATAAAATAAATAAAAGCGCTGGTTAGGAACCAAAACTAAAGAAATAATAAACAGAAGTCCAAGACAGTCATGAAGGATCATGACAGAAAAAAATGGTGTGGATGCTTTGCATTGCAGTGGACTTTTTGTTCTTTGTTTATTTGTAAACCATTGTGGGCTATGTTCCTCAGCCATGGGTTGTGTTTTTCTTGGACACATGCTAGACAGCGCAGCTTCCTAATTGCCCCCTCCTTTGTGAAGGTATGTCATTGAACCATTTACAAAACAAGGGCAAATGCCATAGTACTCCTTTGGAGTGGATAGGCTCGGCGTGTATGCACATAGCAGTCACAGATGTGTCCTTTTTGTATTGCTGCAAGATCTCCTTTGTCTATTTTGTCCCACCAACACTGACACACTCTTTTAGCACATGTTCTATGTCCACGCTGTAGATACTGTACAGTATATCTGACCGAAACAAAGGCAATGTGCAAATTAATATTTTATTAGAGCTTTCCTCTGTTGTCTGGAGTCCCTGGTGTATTTCCAACCTGCTAATATGCTTTTCAATTTTTATGAGTGGTGAATTAAAGCACATCTCGCCATCTCTGTCAGTTTTGTCATTAACCAACAAGACAGGCGCACATGTTGCAGGAGAATCTGTCCCCGGGGGATTAAAGACTTTCCTCATCGCCCCTCGGAGTGTCATCCGCAACCTTTTGTTATTGTCGACGCAGCGAGGCTCTGCTTATATAGGTTGAGTATGGAAGGGCTTCAGGGGTGAGGGGAGCAAACCCCCACAAGCCCCTACCTCCAATGCCTCTGCACCAGGCTTCGGGATGCTTTGCTTGGTTTGTGCTTTCTCAGCACCATCGTTATGTGTGTGCGTGTGTGTGTGTGTGTGTGTGTGTTCATTGTGTGTTTAGGCTCATATCAGTCATGTTATCCCTCCTTGATGAGGCATGGCAGATCACGCAGTCAGCACAGTCACCGCTTCCAGCGAAGATAAGGAGGGGGCGCAAAGCCAAAGACAACGTTGTATTGTATATTTAAGGGAGAGGAGCTCTGTGTTGACTTTGCATTGTGAACCATGTGCTGACCTATTTATAGTGTTATATAATATACATTCTTGAAAACATGCTATTACATCGAGCAATTAATACAACATCACTTTTATTGCAATCATATGTCTGCTTTACAAAGAACTACTGTCTTGATTCGTATATAAACACATACTGTAAATGTCCCAATTTTGTAGTTTTTAGCAAAAGTCCTTTTGTGTTGTTAATTTTTAATAAAGTGTAGTGTAGCGTGCCGATTTGATCTATTTTGCCACAACTGTCTCCGCCTCTTTGCATTCTTTGCAGTCTTTGCTGAGGCTCTAAAACACTCCATACAGCATACAGGCAGCCTTGGAATGGAAAAACAGAGCATTTCCCTTTCAAAGCTTAGTTTTGACATCACTTCTGTAAGTGCCTCAGTCTTGGAATTTTGGAATGCAAGCGATGTCTTTCCTACAAAAGTTGGCATGTTGTGTAAATCGTAAATAAAACAGAATACAATGATTTGCAAATCTTTTTCAACTTATATTCAATTGAATACATTGCAAAGACAAGATATTTAATGTTCGAACTAAGAAACGTATTTTATTTTTTTTGCAAATAATCATTAACTTAGAATTTAATGGCAGCAACACATTGCAAATAAGTTGGCACAGGGGCATTTTTACCACTGTGCTACATGGCCTTTCCTTTTAACAAAACTCAGTTAACGTTTGGAACTGAGGAGACCAATTTTTGAAGCTTTTCAGGTGGAATTCTTTCCCGTTCTTGCTTGATGTACAGCTTAAGTTGTTCAACAGTCCGGGGTCTTCGTTGTGGTATTTTAGGCTTCATAATGTGCCACACATTTTCAATGGGAGACACGTCTGGACTACAGGCAGATCAGTCTAGTACCCGTACTCTTTTACTACAAAGCCACGCTGTTGTAACACGTGCAGAATATTGCTTGGCATTGTCTTGCTGAAATAAGCAGGGGCGTCCATGAAAAAGACGTTGTTTGGATGACAACATATGTTGCTCCAAAACCTGTATGTACCGGTACCTTTCAGCATTAATGGTGCCGTCCCAGATGTGTAAGTTACCCATGCTTTGGGCACTAATAGGCCTACACCCCCATACCATCACAGATGCTGGCTTTTGAACTTTGCGCCTATAACAGTCCTGATGGTAATTATTTACCTCTTTGGTCCGGAGGACACAAAGTCTACAGTTTCCAAAAACAATTTTAAATGTGGACTCGTCAGACCACAGAACACTTTTACACTTTGCATCAGTCCATCTTAGATGAGCTCGGGCCCAGCGAAGCCAGCAGCGTTTCTGGGTGTTGTTGATACATGGCTTTCGCTTTGCATAGTAGAGTTTTAACTTGCACTTACAGATGTAGCGACAAACTGTGGTTACTGAGAGTGGTTTTCTGAAGTGTTCCTGAGCCCATGTGTTGATATCCTTTACACACTGATGTCGCTTTTTGATGCAGTACCGCCTGAGGGATCGAATGTCCATAATATCATCGCTATTGTGCAGTGATTTCTCCAGATTCTCTGAACCTTTTGATGATATTACGGACAGTCAATGGTGAAATCCCTATATCCCTTGAGAAATGTTGTTCTTAAACTGTTCCACAATTTGCTCACGCATTTGTTCACAAAGTGGTGACCCTCGCCCCATCCTTGTTTGTGAATGACTGAGCATTTCATGGAAGCTGCTTTTATACCCAATCATGGCACCCACCTGTTCCCAATTAGCCTGTTCACCTGTGGGATGTTCCAAATAAGTGTTTGACGAGCATTCCTCAACTTTCTCATTCTTTTTTTTGCCACTTGTGCCAGCTTTTTTGAAACATGTTGCAGGCATTAATTTCCAAACGAGCTAATATTTGCATAAAACAACAAAGTTTTTCAGTTCGAACGTTAAGTATCTTGTCTTTGCAGTCTATTCATTTGAATATAGTTTGTAAAGGATTTGCAAATCATTGTATTCTGTTTTTATTTACGATTTACACAACATGCCAACTTCACCGGTTTTGGGTTCTGTATAATTGGTTGCGTGAAGATAGTATAAAAGTGCAGTAGCCTTGCAACACAGTAGTAAAAGCCTATTCACGTTATCAGTTTCTTGAATTACAGTCCATGTGCACGATGAATCATGCTGCATGACACAGTAAATCAGATGGAACACATTACTTACACGGTGATTACTCACACACACATTTACATTAATGTGCACAAGTCACAGGTCACCAGTGGAGTTGAATTATTGCAGTGACTGTACAGTACTATGTCTTGGTTCGTATAGTGTACAGCAGGGATATTCCACTGGCGGTCCAGGCGGAGAGAATGACACAATACCAGCCCCCGAGTTCAGTTCAAAACTTGGGAGACTTTTTCAGCAAATTCTTAAAAACATTAGAATGAACATTGGAGGAACTTGGACCACTGTAAACACACTGCATTTAAATTGTAACCTTGCTAGCAAACTTAGAACACTGAGTCTAAACAAAACTGCGGTGTTCCTCAATGTACCCCTTTAAATTCTCTCCTTTTTGGCCGTTACACAACCTTTTCGTGATGTGATTTATTTAACTAAGATACCTTATTTATTTCAGATTCAGTCAGTAGACATGTATTCAACTTCTTTGTTACACTAGTTCGAGTTCCTCGAGGTTCCATTTTAGGTGCTCTCTTTTTCCTCATTTCGGCTATTTGGCCCTCACGTTCAGTTCTAAAAAATTTGTAGGAGACTTACATTTTTATACCAGATTCTTAAAAAACACTTGATGCTCGCATAGAGATGATCTTTGACTAGCTTTTTTGCATAAGGTCCTTCAAAAAAGCAAAACACTCCTGCAACTGTAACAAAATAAATAGACCAAAATCAAATGTCTACTCTGGTAGAACATTAGTTTTTCAGAATATACACAATAAGAATAATAGTGAAGAAAGAAATCTGCTCCTTGGCTTTCTGGAAGTGTGGCCCCCAAAACAATTATTTACACAGCTGCTTCTGTTCAGTTCAGTTCAGTTCAGTTTCAGTTTATTTCGAACATGCATACAATACAATGTAATTCATCACACATTTCCAGTTGATTCATTACAGCACGTCCGAAAAGGAGTAGGAAGAAACTGAGCTTATTTAATCCTACTCCTTTTCATATCATTGCAATTTTATCCCATTTTTTTTTCTCTGTAACATAACGGTGAACAAATAAATAATAAACAAATAATATACTATAGCAAGTAAACAAATATTAAATACATACATGATATTTGTCTCAATAAAACAACAACAACAACAAACAAACAAACAGACAAACAAACAAACAAACAAAAAAAGGGTTCAAGATATTCATCATAATTCTAGTTCTGTGTACTTAGTGAACACTTCCATAATTTAATTCCACATACTGATATGCTAAGTGTTGTACGAGAGTATAAATGTTTTAAATGAGATTTTCCTCTAAGGTTGTATTTTTCCTCTTTTATTGAGAAGAATTGTTGTACATTCTTGGGTTGCAGGTTATAGATTGCTTTGTACATCATTTTAGCTGTTTGCAAATGCACCAAATCGTTGAATTTCAATATTTTGGTAAAACCCCTGAAGCCATCCAGCAGCTATAAAGTTATAAAATCATATTGCTGAATACACAATCGATCTAATGTTTTCTATTCATGACAGTCCAAATATGACACACACAGGACGGTCACACTAAGGATTCTCTGTCCAGCGGACCTTGCAGCGCCGACCCTCCATCTCCTTTCTCACTGCCATTTTTGTGTATCTGTGTCAGTTTGCATGTAGCTTTCAGACGTACTAAATAAAGACGCAAAATTGAGCCCGCATAACAGCTTCAGCATTGATAAATCACAGTGTGCGTGTTGAATAATTATATTTGCATCTTATCATCATCATTCTGATAATCACCATATATTATGCATCTTCGTGAATAAAAGACACGCTAAAACGATTGTGCTCTCTATTTTGCTCATTTAAAGGGGAACTGCACTTTTTAAAACATTTTGCTTACCGTTAACAATCATTATGAGAGACAAGAACACACGTCTTTTACTTTTTTAGGATTGTAAAGATGATTAAAAAATATACTTGGAAGATGGGGCTAATGGGAGTCAGCATTGTAGCCTTCAAAGCCCTCGAAAACAACTTCAAAACGCTTTATATACACACTGCAAGTACCGGTATATATATACATATATATATATATATATATATATAATGCAGTAACAGACACATTCAAAACAATATGTAGTATGTACAACATTTACCGTATTTTGGTCATTTTATGCATTACCGTAACTTCTTCTCTTAGCACATGTATTTCCAGTTCCATAGCCACGCACGTCTGTCTACTGGCAACAAATGTGTGTTCCTACTTCCGGAAACAAAGGTGTGTGTGTCTTCTAATCATGGCAGATTTGGTAATGAAGACAAACATTTTTGGACAAATGAGAATTTACAACCTTATCTTTTTGAAGCTGAACATACGGAGGAGGAACTTCTGGTTATAGAATCGAGCACAAAGAAAGGCTGAAATGTTGGAGCAGACGGAAGCTGAGAGAGTGAGATCGGTGTATATTGATGCTGTAAATGTGGAACTTGGAGCCAAGCTGTGCCGACATAAATGGATTGCTTACCCAAACCAAACCGGAAATAAAAAGCTAGCTGGACCAAACAGACAATTGTCCATCGAGTGAGTCACTATAATATCGATCATGATACATGCAGCACGTCATGCTATTGTTATTAGAACTACAGTACATACGTTGTCCAGCTAGCTGTGTACAAACGAAACATGAAATGTAGGCTAATACTCTACAAATACTGTAATATGATTGTTCACGTTTTTCAGTCAGTACAGATTGGTGTCCTGTCGCATTTTGTTGTGCATTACAAACTCAAAAGCCAGTCAGCCGTTCACACAGGAGCTAACTTACGGCTAACACCGTAGCATGCTGTCACAAGACGATGTGTTACTACGCTAAAAAAAGAGTTCCTCAGTGTTCGCTCTTACAATAACAATGTTGCTACAGCCTGGTTATTATACAGGTTACGGAACGTAAATGAAGTATCGTTGACGGTTTTTGGATGCATTTTTAAAGTGATTTAGAGATTAGCTGCATTGCTAGCCACCTAGAACAAGCCGATTAATACAAATTAGAGTGCAGAAAAAATGTTTTTCCTTCTTGTCTCTCATAATAATTGTGAACGATAGGCAAACTTCCGAAAAAAACAGCGGTTCCCTTTTAAGAAAAGTAATCCTGCGCGCAGGAGTTTGATAGATCAGCTTAATACACACAAAATGTGGACCCCGACTTAAACAAGTTGAAAAATGTATTCGGGTGTTACCATTTAGTGGTCAATTGTACGGAATATGTACTTCACTGTGTAACCTACTAATACAAGTTTCAATCAATCAAACAAACCTTTAGTAGCACAGGCCCAAAGTGTGTTTTTGCAGTGCACAAATACCCAGATGGCCCGTGGTTTGGAGGTGCAATGTCACACTCAAAACTGCTGAGTCTTTGCTGTCGGGTTCACCCAGAGATGACTCACAGTCCTGCTGAGTGTAATTACATCTGCCGGGAGGTGCACATCCCCACATTCGTACACCCCTCATCCTATTCAATCTTTGCCATGTTCTTCTCTACAAGAAAATGTTGCGCAAATAATTAGTTAATTGCTCATACAGGATGGACTGATGAAATGTGGTGAAATCTACAGTTTTTTTTTTTTTTTACTGAACCAACTTCTAATATTACAGAGCTGCTGCAACAGTGAAAGTGCAATAGTCCTGGCCATCAATAGTCTGAGAGAGTCTCTTCGCTCTTCGACCATGATGCTATTTCTGTGCTTTCAACCTTGCAGACTAATGATTTACAGCACAAAAGAATGTACTCTTGGTGCACATGGGAGTGCATGCTTTGCACAGCTTTGCATATAACAGTCAGGGAAAGGGACTGTTAAAATGACCAATGGATGACATTTCACTAACAAGTTATTTTATATATATTTCTTCTCCTGAAAATAGTTCTGGCAGTCATAAGCGGAAGAAGATGTATGCATGGATAATCGGTAGATAATTGACTGTACTTGGAACACCCCCTTTTCATTGTCAGTTGCCGCCCCCTCTTAGTGGGACATCATCTACAGAACTGGTGCCCATTTCCCCATTTCTTAGTGTTCTTAGCACGTAAAACTATTATTTTGATCATTTAATTACATGTTATTGTTACTCTAGTCCATGATTACTTCAAAACTGATATGGTTAACATTACAAGTAAAAAAATAAATATAAAATAATCATAATTTTCAGACTGCATGGACACCATAGCCTGTGTTTCCTCATGCTCTTTCAGCATCTTGTGGAAAATATCAGTAGAAGACGATGCAAAATATAATACTAGCGGCTTACCTTCTATTTGTCTCGTTTTTCAACACGGCGTCTGTTCTTCTTTCACCGTTTTTACGCAGGTTCTGACTCAGTCTTTCTCTCCTCGAGGTTGCTTCTGATTTTCAGGAACTGGCTTGAGTATTTTACACTTTTTGCATCCAAGTGCCGACCCACACATTTCTTTTTTGAAGTCAGACTCATTAAATGATCGCTCATGATCGCTGCAAATTTCACTCCTCTTGCTTGATCCGTCCCGAGTCGATTTGACTGGAGAGGTCCATACTTTCTTTATAATCCCATCATTTGGATGCAGGCTAACCCCTTTAGTTGTATTGCTACTACTTGCAACAATGCATCTGGCAGCCATATTTAATTATTCCCTGAAATTCCTTAAAAATATTGTGATTCAGGATGAAGATGCTACCAAAACATATACAACGCAATATAAAATTACATCCAGTCTTCTGTAGGTGACATCAGGAGGCCGATGCAGGCCCGCCCACATTTTAGAGCAAAAAGTTGACATTGCAAAAATGTGCAGAAACTCGTTACAAAACAAGCCTAAAATCAGAATGTATCTATTTAGGTAGAAATTTTACTTACTTTTATGTACAGAACTATGAAATAAGTGCCTATGTTGTCAGTATTAGAGGGGCACTTTAATGTTCTTGCACAATGTATCAATCAATCAAAGTTTATTTGTATAACCCGTAATCACAAGTGTCTCAAACAAGCCACAACATCCTCGGCTCAGATCCCACATCAGGGCAAGGAAAAACTCAACCCAATGGGATACAATGAGAAACTTTGGAGGGGACCGCAGATGTTGGGACCCCTCCCCTGGGCGACCGGTGCAATGGACTTCGAGTGGATCTAGTTAATAGTGTGAGAGTCCAGTCCATAGTGGGGCCAGCAGGGGATCATCTTGAGTGGAGACAAGTCAGCAGCGCAGAGACGTCCCCAACTGATGCACAGAGGAGTGGTCCACCCCGGGTCCCGACTTTGAACAACTAGCGCGTCATCTGTGGTCACCTGATAACCTCTCCACACAGGCGAGGGCGGCAGAGCAGAAAAGAGACGGCAGATCAACTGGTCTAAAAGCGGGGTATAGTTAAAGGCTAGAGCAGGGGTCACCAACGCGGTGCCCGCGGGCACCAGGTCGCCCGTAAGGACCAGATGAGTAGCCCGCTGGCCTGTTCTAAAAATAGCTCAAATAGCAGCACTTACCAGTGAGCTGCCTCTATTTTTTAAATTTTATTTATCTACTATCAAGCTGGTCTCGCTTTGCTCGACATTTTTAATTCTAAGAGAGACAAAACTCAAATAGAATTTGAAAATCCAAGAAAATATTTTAAAGACTTGGTCTTCACTAACTGACAAAGAAACAGATAACAGATTTGGTGTCCAGTTCAAAGTGTGACATGATTTATTTAAAAAATTGAGAGTTGACTTTTGTATTTTACATGAGTTATTATTTGTACAAACATGAGGCAAAGTAATTCATGATTTGTTAAAACATGTTAGTGGCTAGCTAGTTAAAATGGGATATTGTGCTTTCATAAGCAGTCTTAGAAGTGATCATTTGAAAATGTTCAATTTGAAAAATGTGCACTTAGAGAAAATATAAAAATAAAGTGTTGCATATTGATATTTATCTGTTTATATATATATTTATTGTGAGAGATCATTAAGATGATCAGTGTTTCCACAAAGATAAATATTAATTATTAATAATAACATAGAGTTAAAGGTAAATTGAGCAAATAGGCTATTTCTGGCAATTTATTTAAGTGTGTATCAAACTGGTAGCCCTTCGCATTAATCAGTACCCAAGAAGTAACTCTTGGTTTCAAAAAGGTTGGTGACCCCTGGGCTAGAGTATACAAATGAGTTTTTAGATGGGACTTGATGGCATGGCGCAGTTGGGAGAGTGGCCGTGCCAGCAACCTGAGGGTTCCTGGTTCAATCCCCACCTTCTACCAACCTCGTCATGGCCGTTGTGTCCTTGAGCAAGACACTTCACCCTTGCTCCTGATGGGTCGTGGTTAGGGCCTTGCATGGCAGCTCCCGCCATCAGTGTGTGAATGTGTGTGTGAATGGGTGAATGGGTGAATGTGGAAATAGTGTCAAAGCGCTTTGAGTACCTTGAAGGTAGAAAAGCGCTATACAAGTATAACCCATTTATTATTTTATTTATTTAAATGCTTCTACTGAGGTAGCATCTCTAATTGTTACCGGGAGGGCATTCCAGAGTACTGGAGCCCGAATAGAAAACGCTCTATCGCCCGCTGTTTTTGGGCTCCGGGAATCACTAATAAGCCGGAGTTCTTAGAACGCAGATTACTTGCTGGGACATATGGTACAATACAATATATTCTACTAGTGTTAGAAAAAACAATTGTATGCAAACTGTGCTCAGGATGTTGCATTGATGTCAACGTCACCCCACCAGGGAAGAGAAAGTGTTGCTTCTCCGATAGAGCAACATCATTTACTATTATATGGCTGACAATAAACTACACAGAAAAGAAAGAATAGAGACAATGTGTTCCTTCCAGTCATTCATTCATTTGCTGTTTTCACAGGAAGCCTGTTTGTCATCTTATTTGAGTAGAAGGTCGGGGTCTGCAGATTGTCAAATATTTGGAACTCTTTCAGACATATTTTAACATCTTGTTTAGGATGAAAATAGCACCAAGAGTGATTTTATCAATAGCCTTTAAGTATACTGATCAAGTGAAGTGAATTCTATTTATTTAGCGCTTTAGATAGTGAAACATATTATCTACACCTTTTTAAGGTACATTTAAACCAGTAAGGGTGGCACTGGGAGCACGTGGGTAAAGTGTCTTGCCCAAGGACACCAAGCGGGAATCGAACCTGGAACCTTTAAGTCGCCTCAGTACATTCTATGTTTTGACTGGTGTTTGTGTAGACCGTCTTTTCAGGGGGCCTGACTTGTGCTGACTTTCTAATTGTTTTCCTGCCACAGTCTCACAGCAGTTGGTCTTACTTTTCACCTTTCGGTGTATGTGTGTGTGTGTTTGGAGTATTTGTGCTCGGACCAATAACAAGTTCAGTGATATAACTGCAGACTGTCACATCGAGCAACCAGGGTGAGTCATCGTCATCGTTGGGAGCTCATTAGCAATACTAATGTGTCTTTTTTTTTTTTGCAGTGGCCCATGCGCAGGAGACACACCATCGCTCGACAGAGAAGCCCCTGATCCAGTGCTTTAAGTGCGGGCAGCCATGTAAGGGCGAGGTGCTGCGGGTGCAGAACAAACACTTCCACCTAAAGTGCTTCACCTGTAAAGGTACATTAACACACAGCTGAATTAAAAGGGCACAAACCACAAGGTATCATATTACATGATGCACATATTGCGTATGATAAACTCTGTATGTGCTTTGTTGTTTACATATTTATTGTTTTTTTAACAGAAAAATACACTCCAACAATTGTGCGGCCACTGATGTAAAGACAAAAGGACTTGTCGCTCAATTTCGTTTTTATTTCATCCCATAGTTGTGTGATGGAGGTGAAAGCACCGTGTAAATTGAGAGCGGTGTCACGACGACAGACGTAAAGATTGTTGTAACGTTACCTCAGGATGTGGAGACATGATGGTGGTTGCAGTCAATAGTCCTTGAATTAGGGAAAAGAGACTGGTCAGCAAACGGTACGAGTCAAAATGTACAAAAAATAAGTTTGGTTGAGAAGCTCAGACTACTCCTTATGCAGGCAAAATGCAAATGGCCATTGTTTGTAACAAACATTAACTAACGTGATGACAATGTTCAGTTCAGTTCAGTTCAGTTCAGTTTCAGTTTATTTCGAACATGCATACAACACAATGTAATTCATCACATATTTCCAGTTGTTTCATTACAGCACGTCCGAAAAGGAGTAGGACGAAGCTGAGCTTATTTAATCCTACCCCTTTTCATACCGTAGCAATTTTATCCTATTTCCTTGTTCTCTGTAACATAACAGTGAACAAATTGTCATGTCTTTTGGATCATGTTTTGTTTTGTTCAGTTATTGGACTCTTTAGTTTCTGTTCACGCTCCATTGTTTTTGTTTCCATGACTACCCATTAGTTTTCACCTGTCCTCATGTCACGCACCTGCCTCACGCTTTGCACTCGCGCACCTGTCACTAATCATGTCACTGCTATTTAAGCCTGTCTGTTTCTGTTGATCGTGCTGGTGACATTTTCCTATCATATCTCTGCTCACTTCATGCCATGCTACTTCTGACACCCCTGCTAACTCTGTTTGACTTCATGCTACCATAGTTCCATGCCAAGTAAGTTTTTGTTTATTGTTCGTAGTTTCTGCCTTTGTGCAAGTTTTGTTTCATTAGCCAAGTTTTTGTACTTCCGCCTTGTGCGTGCCTTTGGTTCTTTTTTTATAGTAATAGTAAAATATGTCCTTATCTTCACACTTTGCCCGTGCCAACTTTCCTTTGCATTCCGGGAAAACACATCCCTCAGTCCCCTTATTGACAGAATGTCACCAGCACGATCAACAGAAAAAGACAGGTTTAAATAGCAGTGACATGATTAGCGACAGGTGCGCGAGTTCAAAGCGTGAGACAGGTGCGTGACATGAGGACAGGTGAAAACTAATGGGTAGTCATGGAAACAAAAACAATGGAGCGTAAACAGAAACTAAAGAGTCCAATAACTAAACTAAACAAAACATGATCCAAAAGACGTGACACAAGTAATAAATAAATAATATGCCATAGTAAGTCAACAAATATTAAATACATAAATAATCTTTGTCTCAATAAAAAAATAAAATGGTTCAAGATGTTCATCATAATTCTTGTTTTGTGTACTTTGTGAACACTTGTAGTTTGAACAGTCTCTTAAAGTGAATCATATTGGTGCTTTGTTTGATTTCTTTGCTTAATCCATTCCATAATTTAATTTCACATACAGATATGCTAAAGGTTTTAAGTGTTGTACATGCATACACATGTTTTAAATTAGATTTTCCTCTAAGGTTACATTTCTCCTCTTTTGTTGAGAAGAATTGTTATACATTCTTGGGTAGCAGGTTATAGTTTGCTTTGTACATCATTTTAACTGTTTGCAAATGCACCAAATCGTTGAATTTCAATATTTGTGATTCAATAAATAAAGTGTTTGTATGTTCTCTATTTCTATATGTGAAGCCATGTAGTGTCATGTATGACACTTAGCACACACAATAATCAGGCGACTAGCAGAGGAAAACACGAAACTAAATAGAACCATAATCAACAGTAGAAAATAGACGCACTCCTACGGTGAAGCTGTGTCCAAATACTTTTGTTCATATAGTTTAAGAGTGTCCAAAGTGCGGCCATGGGATCGATTTATATTGGCCCGCAGCACATTAGACAAAACAAAACAGCGAAAATGGCAAAAATACAACAAAAAGGCACTGTGTAAAGAAAAAAACGCTGAAATGTTGACACTAGTAACTAACAGTGTTGGGGACGCAACACTGAGTGACATATCAACACTGATTGTGTGTGTTTGTGTGTGTGTGTTGTGTGGGCGCGCATGTTATTTAAGTCACTTAACATTATTCAGACCACAATGATGAGGTAGTTAAAATAAACAAGTACAACTCAAGAATGAAGTACAAAGACCAATGTGACTAACTCAATAAAGTTAAATTTAATAGAGAAATGCAATATGTATAGACTACATACGAGTTCAGTTATTTTTGTAATGCAACAGTACCTTACTGACAGATATTGTATTACCGTACTTTCCGGCCATAGGGCGCACCGGATTATAAGGCGCACTACAGATGAATGGTCTATTTTTTTTATCTTTTTCATATATAAATCGCACCGGATTATAGGGTGCATTAAAGGAGTCATATTATTATTATTATTATTATCATTTACTACACCGGTATGTTGTAGCGCTTTCATGGCGAGTTTACTGACAGATATAAGTAAGAACTTGACACTACTTTATATTAGAAAAAGCAACAGCAGAGGATGAATAAGAGAAATAATAAATAAATGAGTTATACTTGTATAGCGCTTTTCTACCTTCAAGGTACTCAAAGCGCTTTGACAGTATTTCCACATTCACCCATTCACACACACATTCACACACTGATGGTGGGAGCTGCCATGCAAGGCGCTAACCAGCAGCCATCAGGAGCAAGGGTGAAGTGTCTTGCCCAAGGACACAACGGACGTGACTAGGATGGTAGAAGGTGGGGATTGAACCCCAGTAACCAGCAACCCTCCGATTGCTGGCACGGCCACTCTACCAACCACTTTACCAACTTCGCTACGTCGTACCCCAATAGAAGAAGCTTATCGACTACGGTATCGTCACGGACTACAAAGGCAGACGCGCACAATTTTTCAGGATTTATGCAGATGCCAAATACAGATTAGCAGGTACCAGAAAGTAAGAAAAGTTGCTTTTGCATAATTTTGTGAAACAAAACTCCAGATAATGTCTTACCTTATACACACGCCATAACAATACTCATATTTTGAAGCACATCAAGCGGTGCGGCTTCATAGCTTACCAAAGTCGTACTAAAAGATTATGATAGATTTTTGAGTGCCGTGTGTAATGGTCTATATTTTCAATTGAACTTATAAAATGTTGGTGTTGTTTACTTAAGTCATATTGCCATCATAGTGCAGTCTACTCGAATCTCTTATGTTTGACTGCCATCTACTGGTCACACTTATCATTACACCATGTAACAAATAAAATTGCTTCGAGGTCAGTAAGCAAAACCAGAATTATTCCGTGCACCGGGTTATAAGGCGCACTGTCGAGTTTTGAGAAAAAAAATAAGATTTTAAGTGCGCCTTATAGTCCGGAAAATACAGTAGTCCAAAAAATATTCATATTGCAGTACTAGTATTATCCCAAGAATAGAATAGCATTTAGTCTTCATTTATACCAAAATGATGAAGTTACACAATTGGAAAGTCCATTGAACTGATCTGATCACTTTATATCACAGTTTTATTGATCATAGATCAATGGAATGAAGTTTGTTTGATGTGAAAAAAAATAGCTTTGATGGAGTTAAGCTATTTTTGTCATAGCTGAACTATTTATCTGGTGGGAATCTTAAAATGAAGCTAACTTTTAACTTTCATCTCACACACACTGGATGCGTTGACGGACACTGAGAGAAGGATCATACAACAAAGCATGTTTTTATTTGGTCTGTGGTTCGTAAATCAAAAACTTTGTACAACGAGGGTATTTGTAAATTGAGGTTCCACTGTACTAATAATTCACTGGATATTTCAATATTTGGCCCTCGATGTAAATGGTTCAAAAAGTTTGGATACCCCTGATATAGTGTGTCATATTCCTAAATTATGAGCTAAACTGAGCATTTTTATAATTCTGAATAGGGATGAGGGTTGTGGGAGTTGTGTGAAAGTTGGCAGCGGAGGTGCAATATTTATTCAATGTATGCTAACTTGACCCTTTTCCTAATAGTAGGCCTCCTGCTTCTTTTCACTTGTGTGTTTTTTGTACAGTGTGAGATCCGTACACTATTGTGCCTGGTAAAATATGATCAGTTATGTTTACGATTGTGTCATGTTTAGTATCTGACTGAGCTTTATGGGAGCGTTACAAGCTGAAGTGTTACTGCCTTTGTACTACCTGACTTGAATAGACGTGACTCATCCTGACCTCATAGACTTGCACTGCTCCAGTCTGACTTCTCGGATGCGCGACAGAGTCATTACTTTAGTGTCCAACCCTGTTAGAGATACATTTCAGGCATGTTTCATCACCCTTGACTGGCCTTTAAAGGCCTACTGAAACCCACTACTACCGACCACGCAGTCTGATAGTTTATATATCAATGATGAAATCTTAACATTGCAACACATGCCAATACGGCCGGGTTAGCTTACTAAAGTGCAATTTTAAATTTCGCGCGAAATATCCTGCTGAAAACGTCTCGGTATGATAACGTCAGCGCGTGACGTCACGGATTGTAGAGGACATTTTGGGACAGCATGGTGGCCAGCTATTAAGTCGTCTGTTTTCATCGCAAAATTCCACAGTATTCTGGACATCTGTGTTGGTAAATCTTTTGCAATTTGTTCAATGAACAATGGAGACAGCAAAGAAGAAAGCTGTAGGTGGGAAGCGGTGTATTGCGGGCGGCTGCAGCAACACAAACACAGCCGGTGTTTCATTGTTTACATTCCCGAAAGATGACAGTCAAGCTTTACCATTGGCCTGTGGAGAACTGGGACAACAGAGACTCTTACCAGGAGGACTTTGAGTTGGATGCGCAGATGCGGTACCATGAGTACGCATGCAGTTGCGGCTTCCAAACATTTGATCGCTTGCCCGTACGTGCGTGCCGCTATGTGCATGTCACGTACGTAACTTTAGGGACTTTGGGGAAATATATGTGCTGTATGAACTTTGGGGAGGTGAACGGTACTTTGGGCTTTAGGATTAAGTGTGTTGTGCAGGTGTTTGAGTTGTATTGGCGGGTTATATGGACGGGAGGGGGGAGGTGTTTGTTATGCGGGATTAATTTGTGGCATATTAAATATAAGCCTGGTTGTGTTGTGGCTAATAGAGTATATATATGTCTTGTGTTTATTTACTGTTTTAGTCATTCCCAGCTGAATATCAGGTCCCACCCGCCTCTCACAGCATCTTCCCTATCTGAATCGCTCCCACTGCCCTCTAGTCCTTCACTCTCACTTTCCTCATCCACGAATCTTTCATCCTCGCTCAAATTAATGAGGAAATCGTCGCTTTCTCGGTCCGAATCGCTCTTGCTGCTGGTGGCCATGATTGTAAACACTGTGCAGATGTGAGGAGCTCCACAACCTGTGACGTCACGCGCATATCGTCTGCTACAAGGCAAGGCTTTTTTATCAGCGACCAAAAGTTGCGAACTTTATCGTCGATGTTCTCTACTAAAACCTTTCAGCAAAAATATGGCAATATCGCGAAATGATCAAGTATGACACATAGAATGGACCTGCTATCTTCGTTTGAATAAGAAAATCGCATTTCAGTAGGCCTTCAAGGCTCAATCTGTTCTAGTGAAACATTTTGTGGTTAACCCGTGACTGCAACACTGTTTCAGCTATCAATGAGGGCCCAGAATAACAGGATGTAAATATGCATACTCCGGGATTAGCAGCTATTTATGTCTTTAACAATAAATGTATGTACACTGTACATGCCTTGATAATAATGAGTGTGTACTCGACCTCAAAAGTTATGAAAAGTGAGAGTTGTCTTGCTGATTTTCTCAATGATTTCCATGCACATAATTATTAAGGTTCTTACATATACTATGAGCCTGATTTACTAAAGGTTTGCGTGTACTAAA
Source organism: Nerophis lumbriciformis (assembly GCF_033978685.3). Taxonomy (NCBI): domain Eukaryota; kingdom Metazoa; phylum Chordata; class Actinopteri; order Syngnathiformes; family Syngnathidae; genus Nerophis; species Nerophis lumbriciformis. The sequence goes on from NC_084549.2 coordinate 33,328,400, forward strand.
ACTTAATAGCACGCTTAAAGCTGATGTTTGTTTGTTTTTTTACATCAGGGGTGTCAAACTCATTTTAGATCGGGGGCCACATGGAGAAAAATCTACTCCCAAATGGGCCGGAATGGTAAAATCACGGCAGGAGAACTTACAAATAAAGACAACTTCAGATTGTTTTCTTTGTTTAAAAAAAGAACAAGCACATTCTGAAAAATTTACAAATCATAATGTTTTTTTTACACTTACATGTTACGGTTAATAGTTTTCTATCTTTATTTGTCTTTATTTATACTTTCTGAATAAATTATGTGATAATGTTAATCAGTAAACTCATTGGTGTTAATTTTCAATGTATCAAGATAAAAAAATAATAGCAAAATCAAATTACAGTGTGTTATTTATGTAGTTTGCTCATTATCCTGGACTGATGTACTAACATCATGTGTTGTTTTTTTTTTACATATCTAGCATAATCTACTATGATACAAAAATTTGCTATTGCAACATCCAGTGGACACATTTAGAACAGCAGTTTCTTTCATTCAAAAATTTCGGCTCATTTTTATACTTAACGAACTCATCCCGCGGGCCGGATAAAATCCGTTCGCGGGCCTGATCTAGCCCTCGGGTCGTACGTTTGACACCCCTGCTTTACATAGATTATATATTATTAAAATATTTCTTATATAAAAAACTTATTTAAGTATGCATTTTTTTGCATCTTGAGTGTAGTAAATGCAGCCTCTCTCTAATGAGCGCTCCTTCGGCGGTAAAAAAATAAAGAAAAGTCTCCTGCATGTTGGAAAACATAGCAAAACACTGCAGGTAGGAGCATGATAACATGAATGTGCAGTAAATGAGAATGTCTTCGTGGTGGTGCCCCATCTAGTATTCGCAATAATCCTCATTTAAATAGGGCGGTCTGCAACACTTTTCAATTGCACACGCAGTCTTAGTAAATCACACGCAACACGCCCGCTAATTTTATAGATTGCACACGCTGTTTAGCACGTGGTATTTGGATTTGAGTAAATCAGGCCCTAAAGCTGCTATTCCAGATGCACTTACACTATGAACCCTTTTAGTTTCTAAAAATGGTGATGCAATATATCACTTTTTGTAAGAAGTGATGGTCACCATCACAAAGATCAACCGCCGCTTGCCCCTCAAATCGGTTAGTTTACAAGTTAAGCTCATCATCCCTGAGCTCTAATACAATTACTTCTTGTTCTCTCACTCACTCCCTCTCATTCATCCGCAGGATTTAGCGGTGCTCGTTGCATAACAATGATGATGTTATCGCCCATATCTAAATAGTTTACCCCTTTGCCGTGTCATGTCCCAAAGCCATTAAATACTCAAGATGCTGTACTGGCACACAGTTATTCTCATTTTTGCAGTTAAAATATTTAAATTATAGGTGTTACCCTAGCAGCCTAGCTTGAATTGTAACACTGTGTTTATGTAAAAGGGAGATGTCAGTTAGTGTAGCTGTGTGGTAGTAAACCTTTGTTTAATATTTTTTTTGGTGCAAAATAACACATTTTACATAATCAAAACATGAAGACACAAACCCTTCCTGGTTACAATCCAACCGGGAATTGATTCGGTGTTTACTACGACCAGTGCATTAACTCTGCACACCAGGAGAGTGATGATATCAAGGGAAATTTGATATTATATTCTTATACATGAAGGAGCAAGAACTTAGACTTCCTTTTTATTGTCATTCAAATTTGAACTTTATAGCACAGATAAGAACGACATTTCGTTACATAAGCTCATGGTAGTGCAGGATAAAAAAGCAATAAGGTGCATATATAAATAAAAAAAATATATAAATAATATATAAAATAAATAAATATATATAATTATATAAATAGATTACTGTACAGATAAATATATTGCACTTTTTCACATGCGTCCACGTTTATGGATGTATGTTATATTGTCTTTTTTATTCCAGCGAGTTAATCCATTTATAGAAAACAGAACCTATTTTTATCACACCGAAGATACGCTCTGGAAGGGGCACGAACTGAGATGGTGCACTGGAATGATCCGTATGACAGAAAATGCATGTTTCAAGACATTTTTTTCATATTGGAGATTACTATCAATATAAAACGAGCGCAATTAAAAAACAAAAACAAATAAAAAATATGCCAGCGGACACCAAAATGGATCAATTGAATTAGTTGTGATAAACCTCATAAGTCATCCAGTAGCTATAAGATTAGAACATGGCATTGCGGAATAGACAATATGTCTAATGTTTTTTGTTTTTCCAACAGTCCAACTGTGTTGACACAAACACGGACGGAGAATTTTCTCTTCATCGGCTGTCATTGCAGCAATGACCTTTTGTACCGTTTATGCAGAACAAACTTTTGAGATGTGCTAAATAAAGACGCAAAACAGCGGCCCCAAAACAGTTTCAGTCTTCGAGTGCTAAATGATTATATTTGCATCTCCTCCCAGCAATGTGGGCATTTAAATACTCATCATATATTCCGCATATACTGTACATGAAGACAAATCCACTTAATAGATTGCGCTTGCTATCTGGCTCATTTCAGGGACACAATTTTCATCGATAAGATTTGCACAACGCAAATGTTTATTTTTTTAGTTGTGTACCAAAAAATGGGATTAAGAGTTAAAATTAAAAAAAAAAAAAATCATTGCCTCACCAGCCATAAACCTCACCACACGTCACTGAGTTGTGGCGTAGAGAACATGGAGTCCATGCCTTTAGTCGTACACATTGTGATTTGCACTTAACAAGAGACCATTTCTAAAGAAATACATACAAATTCACAGAACCCATGTGCAGTTTTTTCCAAAAACGTTTTAACCCAGTGTCCTTGTTTTACATGCCAAGGTTGCAAGAGAATAGAAGGAACTCACTGCAGAGCGTAACATTGTAATGCCACTTATCTTCAGGGGCAGATGAGGACTGTTTCCTGGGCTGGATAATTGTACAATTGTTGCTTTGAACATTCAAGGCGGCGCCCCGTCATTGGAATAAATCTTTTGACTGGCAACATTGCTTTTTGAAATTAATTTACACTTATGTCTTTTTTTCAAACATTTAGAGAGCTTTTCCTGATGCTAGTAAATCATGACAAAGCACTCATGCGTAGAGGAGCGCGAGGCTTGACGGCTGAGTGTGAGCTGAGCATTAAATGACCCGTGCCACTGTGTGCGCTCTGTGCAGTGTGCGGCTGCGACCTGGCCCAGGGGGGCTTCTTCATGAAGAATGGAGAGTATCTGTGCACGCTGGACTACCAACGCATGCACGGCACCCGCTGCAATGGATGCGGGGACTTCGTGGAGGGGGAAGTGGTCACTGCATTGGGAAAGACGTATCACCCAGCCTGCTTTGTCTGCACTATCTGCAAGTAAGCCTCCGATTGGTCATGCTGTACATTGGATGGTGAGCAAGTAGAACAGCACGTGTGTTAACTGCAGGAATATTGTCAAAACACATTATAAGGTGTATTAAAAACACCACCTTCACACTTTGCTGTGACCTATTTCTTGAATTCTTTGGCGTTTCTCACAATATTGGTGTATCCAAAAACGCACGGAAAACGGCTGTGTTCACACTTTGTTTGCACCGACTGATGCAATCATGCACAAGACAGCGTTACGGCACAACACCTCGCACTGACTATGTTTCCATTCACTAAATTAGTCTGATTTCTCAAATAATTTGGTTCAAAAGAGGCATCCTACAACCCATGGAAGCGCCTTAATCTGATTTTGTTTGGCTTTTGAAAAGTCGGACTAACACACCTAGATGAAGCGATTGAAAATCAGATCTGTCAAGTGTGCGCAGAGGTGGGTAGAGTAGCCAGAAATTGTACTCAAGTAAGAGTACTGTTACTTTAGAGATTTATTACTCAAGTAAAAGTAAGGAGTAGTCACCCAAATATTTACTTGAGTAAAAGTAAAAAGTATGTTGTGAAAAAACTACTCAAGTACTGAGTAACTGATGAGTAACATACACACACATATATATATATATATATATATATATACATTGATATATACAGTATATAATTTATATTTATTTATTTTGCCGTTTTTGTTTGCATGTTAAAGGTGTTTTAATGAATATACATGCATGTTTAACACATATAGATTCCTTTCTTTCATGAAGACAAGAATATAAGTTGGTGTATTACCTGATTCTGATGACTTGCATTGATTGTAATCAGACAGTATTGCTGATAACGTCCACGTTTTCAAATGGAGGAGAAAAAAAGTTCCTCCTTTCTGTCTAATACCACATGAAAGTGGTTGGTTTTTGGCATCTTATTTGTCCAGCTTCCATATTCGTTTTTATACACTTTACAAGAAATACATTGGCGGCAAACTCCGTAGCTTGCTAGCTTGTTTGCGCTGGCTTTCGGAGACTCTTATTTTGAAAACGCAGGCGCGATGGAGCGGCACTTTTATTGTGAAGACAGGAACTGTGCATTCAGTCTTTAGGCTTTTGACGGGATGTACGGTTGAAATAAAAAAGGGTCTTTTTTCCTTCACACTTTTGATTGATTGATTGGAACTTTTATTAGTAGATTGCACAGCACAGTACATATTCCGTACAATTGACCACTAAATGGTAACACCCGAATAAGTTTTTCAACTTGTTTAAGTCAGGTCATGTGACCCCTGGCTCTGTTTGATTGGTCCAACGTCACCAGTGACTGCATCTGATTGGTGGAACGGAGTGAACGTCACCAGTGACTGTATTTGTTGAAACGCAGGCACTATGAAGGTCTGTCTGACAGACCAAAACAAACAAAGCGTGCATTAACAGATCGATAAAAATGAGTAGCGAGTAGCGAGCTGAATGTAGATACAAGTAGCGGAGTAAAAGTAGCGTTTCTTCTCTATAAATATACTCAAGTAAAAGTAAAAGTATCTTGCATTAAAACTACTCTTAGAAGTACAATTTATCCCAAAAGTTACTCAAGTAGATGTAACGGAGTAAATGTAGCGCGTTACTACCCACCTCTGAGTGTGCGTGGGCTGCAATAGGAGATCTTTTGTATTGCACATGCACCAGTCTCACAGCACAGGATATAACCCGGAAGCAGATAACATTCAATAAAAACATAGGCACCAACTGGAATGAAGAAGAGAGGTTGATTTTCTTCACAAATTAAAAGAACTGAACATTTTGAAGTGTATCGATGGGAGATTTATTTTAAAAAGTAGCTAAGGAAATGGAGAATGGCGGCTTCATTCGGATTCCTGAAAAAAATACAAATGAGCTGGAAGAGAATCAAGCAGGTACTGTATATTACAAGGCACTCTAAACTGATTTCACACAACTGGCAAGCTTTTTCAGAACAATAGCAATCCTTATCCAAAGCAGTATCTGGGCACGGACAATCTTTTCCTTTGGATTTAAAACTTCTTGCATCAATCCACAGAGTTTATGAAATGAACTTCGAGACAATCAAATGTTTTCCTTCCATGATTCTCTGTCCAAACATTCCTTCAAAACAACTCTCTCCAGTCTTTCTTTGGTGCGGACCCACAACCGCTCCGAAACATTCTTGGTAGTGGCGACATGTTCGTAGCGCAATCTAAGATAATTTTTTATGCTGTCTGCTATTTAACATCAGCATGGCCATTAAAGATGTAATATTTGTAATCCGTGGCAATACTACAGCGGACATCAGGTACAAAAAGAACTGTGCTGTTAACTTCTAAGGAGTCGCACAGATGCCTTGTTTTGGTGTTTTGTCATAGGTCAACTGTATAAGCAATACATTTATCCGGAAATAAGCGCCACCTAGTGTACGGGAGGCACACGGCATAGGACAAATAGTCGCATTAGGACTGGTACAGTGGTACCTAATAGTATTGATAATACTATCAATTCCTCTATATTACACATACAATATCTATTATCAAGTGATAATAGATAGGTGTCCTAAAAAAATTATTATACATTTTTTTTGTTATAATTTTTTTAAATCTGCCCTTTCTAATCCATTTCCTAGCACTTGTTACTCTCGGTGTCATATTGTCTAAAAATGCATTTTCCCATCCATAACGTGACATCATCGTGCTCGGAATATATATTTTTATATAGTACTCCGGCTTCCTCCCACCGCCAAAAACATGCACCTGGGGATAGGTTGATTGGCAACACTCAATTGGCCCTAGTGTGTGAATGTGAGTGTGAATGTTGTCTGTCTATCTGTGTTGGCCCTGCGATGAGGTGGTGACTTGTCCAGGGTCAGTGAAGTGCGGTGAGGTTGATGGCTGGTGAGACACTGACTTCATCACAGTTAGATTTACAAACATATGAACCCTAAAGAGTATCTTATTCACCATTTGATTGGCAGCAGTTAACGGGTTATGTTTAAAAGCTCATACCAGCATTCTTCCCTGCTTCGCACTCAGCATCAAGGCTTGGAATTGGGGGTTATATCACCAAAAATTATTCCCGGGCGCGGCGCCGCTGCTGCCCACTGCTCCCCTCACCTCCCAGAGGGTGATCAAGGGATGGGTCAAATGCAGATGACAAATTTCATTACACCTAGTGTGTGTGACAATCATTGGTACTTTAACTTAACTTTAACTTTACACATACAAACTGTAGCACACAAAAAAGCACATTTAATAAAAAAAACGTTATTATGGTCTTACCTTTACTAAGTTATAAATGAAGTCCATTCGCCGCTGTTGTGCTAGATTAATGCACCTCCTGACAGGAGTGTTATATCAACTAAAGCCCTCACTTAAACTTTCCACGTGCAAGATTGAATCTATTTAAAAAAGTGTAACCGAGGGTTTATAAATGTCGCCTATACTGTATGAAACTACAAAATAACAAACACGGAGGCTCCAGTTTACACGAGGACCACTTTATTTACATTCTTTCAAAAACCTCCGCTCCACTACAACATGTCATCACTTCCGCTCTTGGCGCCTTCAAAATAAGAGCTCAAGGCATATACTGTATAACAGCGCATAACAGGAACTTAACATCACAAAGAGGAAAGCCCATAAAAATAGGTTACAAAAGTTATTTAATAAGAAGCCAAAAAATGCAAAAACAATAATGTTCATGTTGGAGGAGTTGTGAATTAGGTACACCTGCAGTCTGCAGGTGTACCTAATGTTGTGGCCCTGCAGTCATTCACAACTCCTCCAACACGAACATTATTGTTTTTGCACTTTTTGGCTTCTTATGAAATAACTTTTTTAAATAGATTCAATCTTGCACGTGAAAGTTTAAGTGTGGGCTTTAGTTGATATAACACTCCCGTCAGGGCTTGCAATCTACAGCGGGGGTGCAGGAGGCGAGCCTCAGCCAGTGCATCTTTTGCAGCCGTTTTATGATCGCTCAGCACAAGAAATACGTTACACACATACAGTTGTTGACAATATACACTGTACATTATATACCTCAGCTAACAAAACTATGGAAATGTATAATATAATTCATATGGCAATACGGTCTCACTGCACAGCAGGCCAGCAGTTAGCCGAGTCATTGCGCAATCCATGGTGAGGCACAACTGAGTGACGTGCCTCAACTGGCTGCTGTTCACCGCACCGTCTCTTCTCAGTATTTGAATGGCAAATGTGAAAATTCAGCGATTTTAAATAAAAATAATCTAAAACTGGTGAAGTTAAATGGAAAATAACTTTATAGTATAATCACTGGATACATTCAACAATTTTTTTTTCTTTTTACATTTTTTTTCTTTCCATGATGGCAGGTGAGGCGGGGCCTCACCTGCCTCTAGTGACTGCACGTCACTGTCCAGGGTGTACCCTGCCTTCCGCCCAAATGCAGCTGAGATAGGCTCCAGCACCACCCGCGACCCCAAAAGGGATAAGAGGTAGAAAATGGATGGATATATATATATATATCACCGTCTGATGATAATATATATACAGCACGGCCCCCGGCCAAATTCTTTTAACCCAATGCGGCCCCGAGTCAAAAAGTTTGGGGACCCCTGCATTAGAGAGTACGCATGGACACTCGGACTTCACATGTAGGTGGGAAAATATTTAAAAATATATATATATATTTGAGAAATCAGACTAATTTAGTGCATGGAAACATAGCCACTGTCGTTACTCTGCAGCATTATGTGCTTACGTGCAGTCTTACGTGTTCTGGCAAACTGCCTGTTTTACTTTGCATCAGCAAGTAAAAGTAACCTCTGAGGCAATGTGAGTGCCTTTAAAGAGGCGGGCCGCAAGTAGTGCTTGTAGCTCTCTTAGTGCAAGCAAATTCGATTTCTGCCATCAAGGTAACAGTGCATGACCATACTTGGTACAAAACTACACATGTATATATGACTATATAACCCTTGATTTTTTGGCTATATTTAATGTAGCAGTGTGATGTGTTCAGTGACACTCTGGAAACACAGACGCCAAGGCTTTCTTTCACTTTGATTGGACTATTACTGTATGATACAACTTTCTTTGGCACAATGACGGTTTATTTTGCAGTCACCAACAAGTGTTTAATCGTACTAAATCCAAGACAGTGCATGGAAACTGAGACTTTTTTGGTAATTATGTTCAACCTAAAACCGAATCCTACTAAAATCAGGGTGTATGAAAACCAAGGTACCACTCTACATTCTTTGTCAGGTTTGACCAAGACATTTTCTCTTTTGTTGCTTGTGTTTATACAGTATGCACCATTATATATCAGATAGATCAGTGGTTCGCAATTTTTTTCCACCAAGTACCACCTCAGAAAACACTTGGCTCTTCAAGCACCACCATAATGGACAACGTTAAAATATAGTAGTGTAATAGGCTTAATTATTCATTAACAACAAGGTAGAGGTTTTATTTAACAAGTATATTTAATATTTTTGGCCATTGTAACATTACCCACATTTTGAACAGTTACACTGTGTTTGAATATTTAATTAAGAGATTCGTTGGCGTGCCACTTGATGGAGCCTACGTATCACAGTTTGAAAATCACTGCGATAAATGGATAGAACCCCAAAGCTACACCCAACAACCTTTTATCTCAGGGTTTCAGTTCACTTTTAATATTCAACCATCACTGATTCTATCCTCTTCCTAGACGGCCGTTCCCAGCGGGAGACAGAGTGACCTTTAATGGGAAGGATTGTTTGTGTCAGTACTGTCTTGAGCCAATGTCTCCTGGACCAAAAGACATTGTGGGCTCCAGTAGTAAGTAGATCTTGTCTAACATTAATGCATTTATCCAGTGTTGTGTTTTTTCTTTGCTATAAGAAATCAGCAAGGATTTATAGGGTGTTATATTTGGTATGGTGAAGTTTGTTAAAGTATGCAGAGTGCATTCGGTTAATGCACTTTAGAAGAACCACTACACACTCACCCTCTGATGGTAATTCTGTTGACAGTAACAGATATCAATCACCCACTTATAGCTTGACAAGTGAATTTTAGTTTCAGTTCTTTAGATACACCTGCAAAATTTAATGTTTTGTGACACATTCCTAAAAACGGCATGGAGCAAACTGAGTGTGTGTAGTATTAATCATAATGTTGGATAACAGTAACATATCTTTCCACCAGATTTTATTCTTGTATTGGGCTCACTACATTATGGACCGTTCCACACAATCAGTGCCATTTGCTTGATAAAACTAATTAGTCAAATTTAAACTTGATAAAACAGTATACAAAACAACTCAAAGTTTATTTTGGCCCACTTCTTCTTTTTATTCTTGACAAGCTTCCCAAGCTTTGAATGATTAATTTGAGTATCAGGACTGAAAGTAACAGAAGTGAGTTTTAGCATAGAATTGGCAAACACATGAAATATGACCACATGCCATTTCTACAAATACAGTAGTACCGGTACCTCAATTTACAAGCTTAATAGGTTTGAACTCAAAACACTCGTATCTCAAATCAACATATCCCATTGAAGTTAATTGAAATCAATTTAATTGGTGCTTGACCCCCCCTGCCCAAAAAAACATGATTTTAACATGTAACATGCCTTTTAAAAAGAAAGTTTTAGATAACACATATTGTATTAAAACAATTCAATAGAATGCACTAGTACTACTAACAACCACAGTAGTTTTATGAAGTAATATAACAATGTACATTATTTACCTTGAAGAGTGGACTTCTATGGTATCTACTTCCAGCTGATTCTCCGTCAAACAGCTTTTCCATATTTTCATGGATAAATGTCCTCCGTTTTAGATATTATTTTTACATTATTGGCTAATTCAGTAGAGTGCAGACTAGCAGTGATGCGCTTGAAATGCTTTGCCAAGTTGGCGACATGCTCTGTAATGTTTTTGATGATTACTCTCTTTACAGGATTTCAGGGAACATCATCCACTTCTTCACAGCACTGTCCTTCACACTCGCTTTCTTCCCTCCCATGCTTAGAATGCAAAGATATGTCCATCTCTAGTTATAGTGAGTAAGACCAGATGTTTTGGGCAGATCTTGCGGGGTCTCTGTGGCACTTGCTAAGCAAACTAATGGCGGGGATGCTTGCACCTTAAATTTTTGCTGAACTGCATTTTTGGGGGAATTTTGCCTATCATTCACAATCCCTAAGAGAGACAAATGCTTGCAAGATGGGTCTAACATTCTCGATGATGGGAGTTACCTACTGTATGTTGCCTTTAAAGCCCTCTAAAACAACAGTTCCTGCCTTACTAAATTAAGGATACCATGCATTTTCTTCCTCAGAAAAGGGAATTTGCAACCCCTGATCCCTCACCCTCTAAATCTTTCTTCTCACCATTGCTCTCACCCCCAGCGGCCTCTCTGCTGGCAGCTGAATGGCTTTCAGACAAGGTCACCTATGAATAAGACATGCTTATTCTCCTCACGTCATCACCACCACCCCGTTATGCCTTACGTACTTACAGTATGTCCCCTGTGGTTGCAGAAAGACGGTTCTGCTTTCATCCTCGGTTCATTAAAAGAGAGATGACAGGAGTGTTGTTCGTTGAGGAAACCAACCGCTCGTTCTTAGATTGGGAAAGAGCTTTTAAGTCAAGGCTAAAGGGATGTAAATGATTGAAAGAGGCAGCTGTCAGAAGCTAAACACCATTACCATCTCATGTCTTTGGCTTCACTTTGTGTGCATCATTATTCCTAAATTCAGGTTATTAAATAATTAAAGGGAGTCAACAGTGTTTTTTTCTGGAAACATTTGATTTATAGAAAGTTGACAACGGTTTGATTGATTGATTGAAACTTTTATTAGTAGATTGCACAGTACAGTACATATTCCGTACAATTGACCACTAAATGGTAACACCCGAATACGTTTTTCAACTTGTTTAAGTCGGGGTCCACGTAAATCAATTCATGGTAGGCTTTGTTGTAATACATCTTTTTCTACTTTAGACTGTGCAGGGTGTGGCCGAGACATAAAGAACGGACAAGCCCTCCTAGCGTTGGACAAACAATGGCATCTGGGCTGCTTCAAGTGTAAGGCCTGCTGCAAAGTGCTAACCGGGGAGTACATAAGCAAGTAAGTCACTTAAGCCTAATTTATACCCTTTTATCCACTAAAAGGCCTTATTTATACTAATGCTGTGCGATACTACTGATTTTCTTTCCGATCCGATAACGAGTAAAATTCATTTGATACCGATACCTTGTGCAAATATACCTAATGTGCAACGTTCCCTCTAAGGTGCGCGCCTGTGCAATTGCGCACTGTTCACGCGTCCTCTGCGCACAGCAAATTAATGCCGCGCAAAAAATCAAAAATCCCATCTGAACTTTAAACAAAATAAACACATTACAATTTATTCTGTATGATTTTGCAATTCAACTCTATGAGTGACAAGTGACAACAAGAGTGGCCCCAATGAATAAAACAATCTTTGTCAACACAGTTCAATTATCGTCTATCGAGACACTTTACGGACAGGAATTCCATCAATCACTTTATTGGGCAAAACTGTTTGTAACCACACCAAAAACATGAGTAAAAAAAACTTTTATCTATAAAAACTGGTAATTTTCTGCCATACAAACCAGGCTTAAACCAACTTTGTCATTCGTCATATCAACAGAAGCCGCTCGCTCTATCTCACCTGCGCCAACACACGCACTCATAGCACTTAGCCAGTGTTGCGTTTATGGCCACACAAAAAGTCGGACAACCCCAACGCCAATGTGTAAATGCCAGGTTGTAACACTCTGACTCCTCAATCAGATGTGTGCTTATTTTACTGCCATTTATTAAGAATGTTAATCTAAGGATATTATTCATGAAATATTGTCACTAGATTTCATAAATGCTAATAAAAAGATGTATTTTACAGACAGAAAGTTACAGGAACTAAATGTAATCTCTGAAAGGGGTAACATTTCTTTTAAAGGCAGGACCCGCAGCCAGACATATAGTACTAGCACATAGATCATGAAAAACATTTATTTTTGTTATTGTCATTGTAAGAGGGAAAAATCACTTATATCAGAAAATTATTTTAATAAAACATTTAAATTGTTATTTAGTCAGGTTTGGGACAGGTGTGACGCTGGTGTGGCCACAGTGTGCACGTCTGATGTTGCTCACATGTGCTCCACTGAATGCTCAGGGAGTTTGTGCGTTTGCTCACACACATGAAAAATTAGAGGGAACATTGCTAATGTGTCTGGTAAAATTTAAATGTATATTATTTTAAGTGTTGCTCCTCTTGGGGAATCACCTTCAAACGATATAAAACCATAGGGTGAAAAAAAATGGTGTTATTCTGCACTGAATGCGTTTTCTTATTTATATACAACTCTGTATGTAGCCTTTCCTAAATAGCCTATGTGGAGGGGGGCGTGGACTGCGGGCCTGCCACGGAACGGGGTGTGTCAGAACCGGCCTCGAAGACAGCGACAGGTGCGAAGATGGCACAGATGGGCCTTGTTAGCTAATCACCTGTCGCCTTTCTTAGGAGCAGCCGTGATGAAACGAGTAGTTGTAGCTGGAGGTGCTGCTCCTAATAAAGGCGACAGGTGATAAGCTAACAAGGCCCACCTGTGCCATCTACGCACCTATTATTAAATACGATATTTTGATTTGAGAATCAATTTGAGATCTGGTATCGGCGGTATTGATATTTTAGTATCAATCCGCACATCACTAATTTATACATCATATAGGGGTACCAAGTGCAGTAGTGCTGTACTTGAAGGGTGGAGTTGAACACACTGCTGCCATTGATGCGTCATTTTGACATACAATAAACATTATTTGAGACCTCTACACGTGAAATAACCCCCTATTGTTACTTTAACACTCACTTCACCTGATATAGGATTCTTGGGTGCGTCCTACTGCAGATTACAGGACTCACTGGTAGCCCGGAGGATCCTCCTAGCATCATTGCTATGGCCGACGCCCAGGCCACTAACACACAACAAAAAATACGACAACAGGGCAATACTTTGTCACATTCTGGGTAATTCCTCTAAGTTTGAACTAAGCTTCCATGTTCTGAAACCACGGGCGCATGCTATGCTGCTAAAACTCCGTCAACAGTCGCAGTTACGATCATTAGCTTTGTTAATACTTGTTAGCATTCCGTCTTGTTAGCATTGCGTGTCCTGCCTTGTAATTCCACATCATTCACGCCAAAGCTGTATTATTGATGTTGTAGGTGAGGTGCATTTTGAATCAAGAGCGTTAATTTGCCCTTTGTTGATCGCTGATAGTTTATAGCATTCCCAGGTTCCAGAAGCGCCACGCTGAATGTCGGTTGCTATGTCCTGCTGTCTCGCGTCAAAGTCTCACCAATGTAGAAATGTGTTATCGATGAGGCAGGAGTTGAAAATGTTTTTCTGCTAAAAGTTTATTAGGAATGAGCCCGCCTTCCGTTTAAAATTATATATGACATAATTTTTAACTATAAGTTGTTCAGAATTGACTTTCTGTGCTTAGGGATGGTGCTCCGTACTGTGAGAAGGACTACCAGATCCATTTTGGAGTACAGTGTGAGGCGTGCCATCAGTTCATCACAGGAAAAGTGCTGGAGGTAAGAGACAAAGATGCACCAACTATAACGACAGAGACATTTGGGAAATCCAGCTAACCCAAAGTGCTGGCTTGCTCTTTTTCTTTGAAAATGTGGATTAACATAATGTGCTGCTACTTAAATTCAGTTTGCCATAAATGTAGTTTGTTAATCTGCGCTGTAATCTCTCTAACACGGAGCCAAACTCTCTCTTGACATGAAAGTGTTCAGCTAAAAGATTATTTTGAGTAGATTTTCAACTGCAAGCACTAACTATGAACTCACTTTGCCACAAATGCTTTAAATATTACATAAAATAATAACGAACTTGTGCGTCTGCAATGAAACTGTAATGTATGTGTAATGTTCTAAAAGAACTCGACAGGACAACCAGCTTCAGAATATCAATGAGTCAATCATTTAGTGGCCCTGCGATGAGGTGGCGACTTGTCCAGGGTGTATCCCGCCTACCGCCCGAATGCAGCTGAGATAGGCTGCAGCACCCCCCGCGACCCCGAAAGGGACAAACGGTAGAAAATGGATGGATGACCAATAATTGAGTGTGTCACTCAGGCAGGCAGCATAACAATAATGATACATCTGCACCGCTCTCACATCATCCACCCCACCTCCCAGTAAGGGTAGCACCTTAGCCCAATACACAACATTCCCCTTTTTAAGTTTTTTTTTCTATTACAATTGACAAAACAGTCTGTTTTTGGCAATTATTTAATCTATATAAAAAAATAAGTCTTTTTTTCCAATGATAAACAAAAACAAAGTATTTCTTTGTCAAATAACAGACACATTTCACATAAACCAAATGTCAAGAACATGGCAGCAATATAGAGTAAATCAATGAGCACTGTATTCATCATAACTCTTAAATAAGTAAAGCTACTGCCTTAATAGAAAACAACACAAGGAAACTAGATGAGGCAATTCCTGAAGGAATTGTGTGTGAATGCTCCAATGCTGAAGTTGAACTGAAATCCTGGAATTTGTTTTAGAATTGTTGAAGTAGAGCACACAATTGCCAAAACAGGCTAATATTTTGAAGTTGGAACCTGTTGTGTAATGTCAAAGGGAAAGAGGCGACACCAAGGCAGAACTGCGGTTTAGAAGGTTTATTTAAACCTTTAATAAATGTGTGGGGTGTGTATGTTTCCACTAGTGAATGAATGCGGACGATGTGTGGAATTAACAATGTGATATTTACCAGTGGGTGTTGTCGGTGCGTGTTGAGTGAATCATTCACCAAATCCAAGGGGGAAGGCGAAGAAGCAGTCAGCGGGGAGGCAAGCAGTCGAGGGCAGGAGAGAGGCAGCGATGTCAATGTCCAGGCAGTGGTCGAGGATCGAGGGAGGCAAGCAAAGATCTGGGAGGGAGTCGTGAGGCAAGACACGAACACGGGTAACAGGGAAGACATCAGGGGAGATTGGCTACATTCTAGCGAAGATCTCCTGGGTCCGCTGGCTTTTATGCCGCTCCCTCTCGTCAAGTCCAGGTGTGCTGATGCTTAATTGTCTGCAGCCTTGTTGCTGCTTGGGTGTGCCGCGCCCAGACGAGCAGCCAGAGGAGGAACTCTGACAAACAGTTGCATGAGGAATGCGGGTACAAGTCCGCGCCGTGACAGAACCGTTTGAATCAGATGAAAAATGTAGGAGTTGTGGAACTTGGAAGAATGTCCCATTGATTTCAATGGGAATTTCCTAAACATTTCTTTAAAAATCAGAAAGATTTTTAAAATGGTAAAAAACTTGAATGGTCTGAATAAGTTGAAATGGTTGGTGTTGGAATTTTTCAAATCGGTTGAGAAATGTTGAAGTAGAAACATTTTTAATTGAGAAATGGTATTAAGGAATTCCTGTAATTTCGGGAAAACCGCAAATTTTTCCATCTCGAAAATTTGTCCTGATTAAGAGGAACGGTTGAAGTGGGTTGAAAAATGTGGACGGAGTAGTCGCCAGAAAAAAGGGTCAAAAAAAGGTTTGAAAAACAAGAATTCTGGGACTTCCTGGAATTTCTTTGAACTTGGAAAAATGATAGTTTGAGGATGAGTGGAATATGTTGAAGGTGGAATGGTTTGAATCGGTGTATATATATATATATATATATATATATATATATATATATATATATATATATATATATATACACACACAGTACAGGCCAAACGTTTGGACACACCTTCTCATTCAATGCGTTTTCTTTATTTTCATGACTATTTACCAGAGGTGTGGACTCGAGTCACATGACTTGGACTCGAGTCAGACTCGAGTCATGAATTTGATGACTTTAGAGTCGACTTGACAAAATGTGAAGAGACTTGCAACTCGACTTAGACTTTAACATCAATGACTTGTGACTTCACTTGGACTTGAGCCTTTTGACTTGACATGACTTGCCACTTTCCCCAAAATCCAAAGCTTAAAAAGTTATTTGGGAGCGCTCCGTATTTTTCATTTTCTTCGTCTGTCTATCAGCGTGTTGTTCCTGTCAGCTGGTGTGCTGTCAGTACAACAGCCAATCAAATTAGATCTACGTTGTTTTCATCACACAGCATTCATCCAATCAAATTGCAGGACAACCAATGAGGAAGAGTTGTCCAACAACGTGCCAGTGATAAACAATTATGTTAAAGTTGGTTTCGTTCGGGTATAAAAACTACGACTTGGTCAACAAAAAACGAATTGCCGTATGCAAATCACGCAGTTGGAATATTACAGACGGAGACGCAACAACTTCCAACTTCGTTCGACATTTGAAGTTGCACAAAGAAGGGTAAGTTTTGAATGTAAGATAACGTTTATTGGCTAAGTAACGTGACTTTTATTTGCTGTGTAGTTAAATCAGTGAGGCTGCAAACTCACTGCTAACGTTATAACCATAGACATCTTATAAGTAGACGCAGCATAGAGCGCTACTGCCTACTGGCGCAGACGAGGCGCGTGGCCGCCATCTTGGAGTGGTGATCCGCTCCACTCTGCAATTCATTTGGCAGGAGCTATGAACTGTCAGCGCATTTAATTCATTTTACCTCACTGAATACCACTGATTTTCACGCGCTTTTTTGTCATACGTGTGTAACAGACACATGTTTTGGCGTGTTTTATTATTCATAGTTTGCTTAACAGTAATATAATGTTCTTATACGCTATAAGTGACCAGACGTCCGAGATCAAAACTGGGAATATAATCCCAGAGAAGGGGGAAAAAAACGGTAATCTATTTTTAAGTTGAAGAAACAATATGATTAGGTTATATATACATATGCGTGTATCCTACATAAACAATGTATGAATACATTAGATATCTATATATCTTAGGGACCTATAGACTGTATCTCTGTTGCTTCAGCAGCAGAGAGTTTATTCTGTCTTGACACTTTGTATTGATATTTTCTATTACATTCTTCCCTTAAATGATAATGTTTGCAGTGATTGTTTTATATGTATTATTTTATGTAAGTCGCTTTGGATAAAAGCGTCTGCCAAATACTTAAACATATATAAACACCTGAAAGTCTTCATATCAGCTAAAACCACCAATCTGTTTCACTGGATTCAGAATAAAACCAAATTCTGTTTAACCCAACAATGTTAGTATTTGAATATTGTTACTTGAAGACTGATTCCTGGTTACAATTATACTGTTAAGAAAGTATTGTCTTATACTTTGCCTAAAATGAGAATGCATCATAATCAGTGGCGGCTGGTGAATTTTGTTGTAGGTGGGGCTGAAAGTTTGTAAACCAAACCCCTGTAGGGGCGTCATCCTCCCCCAGAAGATTTCTTTGTGATTTTCACATACAAATATTGAAGATCTTTGATCCTTCTCAACTCTGTGGTAATATTATTTTCATAAAATACAACCAATAGCACGTTAATGTTAAATCTCACTTGTGAAAAGTAATCCCCCGATTCCTATTTTCAACAGTCCGCTCATTTGAGCAGGAAAACGCTGAACACCATCTTTGTTTTCTACCTGTCAACTGTCAGTTTCGGCTGCTCGCCGGCTCCTCATCAGCACTTCAAGATGGCGGCCAAATTGCTCACGTCACAGCAACCAATGCTGCGTCTACTTATAAGATGTCTATGGTTATAACGTCATTGCAAACACGGCAATCTGTTGCGTCCACTGCAGTTTGCTACCTTATTCATACTTTTTGTCAAGTGATTTTTTTTTAAGCAGGGTTTCATGAGGTACCTACACATAACGTGACGTTAGTCAATGTTTCACACACAGTAACGTAACGTTAGACGGCAGTCAGCAGCACCGCGTATTTTAGCCACCTACAAAAAGACAAACCTAGTCAAATAAAGGTCAGTTAAAATGTATACTATATTAAGAGTATGTGTACATATTGCATAGGGTCCTGACATCTAAAAAGTACAACTCTGTTCATTGTTATGTTCATATATTTGTTATGTTTTTCATGTGTACGCACACATAAACACACATACAGTATGAGATGAGATCAATGAGATAAGGTAAGAACAGGATAGAAACTGCTGTGGAACTAGTTACAATGCAATATGCCATGGAAATACAATGTTAACACTTTTGTGCAAATAAGTACAGTTGCACTTGTTTTTTTTCAAATGTGTTTATTCTGTAAAGGAATGAGTTACATGTTTAAAATGACTGGTTAATAGTGCTATTTCGAAGTGCAATGTCAGCACTATCTTTTTCCCTGCAATTTCAAATGCACTTGTTTTAATAAATAAATACAGCGTTTTAAAAGCATACACAATCTGTGTAAATATATTAGTCTGTGGTTAAATGACTTGAAAGGACTCGAAACTCAAAATGCAGGACTTGGGACTTGACTTGAGACTTTCCAGTCTTGACTTTGGACTTGACTCGGACTTGCCCTGTCTTGACTCGGGACTTGACTCGAGACTTGAGGGTAAAGACTTGAGACTTACTTGTGACTTGCAAAGCAATGACTTGGTCCCACCTCTGCTATTTACATTGTAGATTGTCACTGAAGGCATCAAAACTATAAATGAACACATGCGGAGTTATGTACAAAAAAAGGTGAAAAAACGGAATATATATGCAGTATATATATGTGTGTGTGTGTGTGTGTGTGTGTGTGTGTGTGTGTGTGTGTGTGTATATGTATATACGCACACACATATACAGTTTATTAAAAAAATTTAGTTGTCTTGTCCCCTCAATTTCCATGTCTTCTTTTTTATAACCTACTGCTCTGGTCCACTGCGCCAAACACTAAACATAGCCAATCATTTAATAAAGTCAAATACAAATAAGGCAGCGAGAGAAGTATCCCACCTCTCTTTTGTAAAGTAAATCTGTACAGCAGATATGGGTATATACATACATATAAATATATATATTTTAACTTGGGACGTCCTGTGGGCCAGAATGTAGATGCTCACAGGCTGGAGACCCCTGGTTTAATCAGTGGCAAGTTAAAATAAAACATTTGCTCGAAGAGTCTTTGGAAAACAGAGCATCTCTTTAACTTTACTGACATGATGAACGCCAATCTTATAGTTAAAGTTAAAGTCCCAACGATAGTCACAGACACACTAGGTGTGGTGAAATTATCCTCTGCCTTTGACCCATCCCCTGTTCACCCCCTGGGAGGTTAGGGGAGCAGTGAGCATCAGCGGTGGCCACGCTCAGGAATCATTTTGGAGATTCAACCCCCAATTCCAACCCAAGCAGGGAGGCAATGGGTCCCATTTTTATAGTCTTTGGGATGAGTCGGCCAGGTTTTGAACTCACGACCTTCCAGTATCAGGGCGACACTCTAACCACAAGGCCACTGAGCAGGTTATAGAGTATATTCTTTTATTTTAATGGTGGCGGTGTGTGGAGAGCTGCCAGCTCATTGTTCCAAAAATGTCACACATGTGTTGAATGACTTTGAGAGCCTGTGACAGAGAAGGAAATTGTATGTGATTCATAGTCAGGAAACTATTCAAGGGCCCCTCATTTCTATTTGAAATAATCTTTATTTGTTATCTTTCTGCACATGTTTTTGTTCTTTAATTTAACACCTATCTAAAGGGCAAACAATACGGCGTGGTTGTTGGATCATAGGGACTATTAATGTGGATAACAGAAGCAGGGCGGAAAGGTGGAAACCATTTCTTGTTGCTTATCTTGTTCAGGGTCATGCAGGATGGCCCTTGAAAAACAGAAGTGTCTTATTTTTAGAGACAAAAGTACACATTCCTTGAAAACACAATTTGGAAAAATAAAATCATTATTATACTCAAGAAAACAGCAAGAATGCAAAAATGACACCCATTTAAAAAATAATTTTGTTGATGAATACATTTCCTTTGTGACGGGCGCATGCACGTCTGCGCGAGTGTAACAGAGGCCAGTCAACTTCAAGAATAGTGCTGGCAATCCGGGAGATTACCATTCAGCACACTCACCTCACAAACTGGTGACCTGGGTTCGCCCCAGCGTAAGTCAGGTAAAAGTGTGTAAATCTGGAATGAAGGCGGGCTCATTACTAATGAGGCAGACTTTGCCATGATGCCTTTTTTGGTTTTGTAAAAATTGCGGAGCACGGAGTTTTACTAAAACATGTGAATTCCATTGAAATCCATGAAAAAGATAACACTTTAAATTTGAAAAGGCCGTATCAATCCAGGCATTTTTTACGTGTATGTGATGTCATGGCGATGAAGTGTTTATGCACAGGCAACAGCTTCTTCTTCCTGGCTGAATGTAAATCCATAGATGAAACGTTCCTTCACTTGTTTAGTGTGACCGCCCTGAGTGTGTTGTGTGTTCTGTTTAGCACATGTGTTTGTGAAGTGGTGATGCGTCACCATGGGCTTAGTTTGTGTTTTTGTGTGCACATGCTTACAAGGGGGAGCGACAGCGACAATTGATAGACACTACGTATATGTATTTTGTATTAATATTAAATAGTCACATACTTTAGTTCAATGATTACGGTCAGAAGAAAATAGTTGCATGCATGTCCGTTAGTACCAGGATGTTCAAACATGCGGTGCCCATCCGCTGTGGTTCCACTAACGAAACAAGGATATGCATTTAGATTTTGTATAGTTAATTTAGAGTCCTTTTATCCCCATCTCAATGGATGTTTCCAGGTGTGTCACATGAGGTGATCAGTAAACCGTATTTTTCGGACTATAAGGCGCACTTTAAATCCTTTCTAAAAAATCTATCAAAATGTTTTAGTACAACTTTGGTAAGCTATGAAACCGCATCGCTTGATGGATTGTACTGTGCTTCAACATACGAGTATTATTATGGTGTGTGTATAAGGTAAGACATATTATCTGGCGTTTGGTTTCGCAATATTGTGCAAAAGCAACTTTTCTTACCTTCTGGTACCTGCTGATTTGTATTTGGGATCTGCATAAATCCTGAAAATTTGCGTGCCTTTGTAGTCCGTGCCGACACCGTAGTCTATAAGCTTTTTCTCTACTTGTTATGGGACATTCATCCTACGCTGTTGCCATTAATAATGTAAAGTAGTGTAAAGTTCTTACTAATATTTGTCAGTAAACTTGCCATGAAAGCGCTAAAACATACCGGTGTAGTGAGTTTACATTATTCACCCAAGGAACTTTAGTTATTAGAGTTCCGGTCGGACGTTTTTTCACGGTTCACATTATTGCACTCGTGAGCCACGAATGAGGATATGCTGCTCCGTTATTGATTTAAGTAAAGTCTGAATGTCATTAAAACAGTTAGCTCCATCTTTTGACACTTCTTCTACCCCCGTCCTTGCGCGCTACACCGCTACAACAAAGAAGACGGAGAAAAGACGCTGCCGAAGGTGAGCCACGTAAATAAGACCGCCCACAAAACGGCGCATCCTGAAGCGACCTGAAAATGATCTGTAAAACATAATCTATGCAACATTTTTGACCAAAGAACCACCATTACATGTTATGGAGACCACAAGGAAGTGTTGTCAATTTAGAAAAAATAATAATAATTTGACCCCTTTAATGCGCCCTTCGCCCGATGCGCCTTTTGTATGACAATAGACTTGACTCGACCCGCTTATCGGCAGTGCACCTTATAATCCAGTGCGCCCTATGGTCCGGAAAATACGGTAGATCTGATAGCTTTCTGAAAGTCTCTTTTATCATTTCTATTTGTGTGGTATACACTGCATTGAAACTTCAAGTGCAATATAATGTTTCACCTTCCTGGAGCGATGGACATTATCCAGCCTCAAAAGCGCGTAAGTACAAAAGAGTACCCAGAGTGAGCATCTTGGGTGAAGGCACAAATGACAGACCTAAGTCGAGGGGGAGAATGCTGCACGTCCATAATCCACGCAATTGCGTAGTTTTTCACTTAAGCACATGGGAGAATAGGACTCTTTCTCGCTGCATGCATATGTCAGTGTAACGTGTAACACGCAGAACAATGAAATGCTCTTCCACTAGATGACAGAAGGTACATAATTGTTGTCCAACTGTGTTCATCCATACAACAGAAAAGGCCATGGCATGTTGGGTGGTATACTGTCACATTTTTAACATGCAATTAATATGTGCCTTAGTTTAATAAAAATTGAGAAACACAGGTTTGGACCAGAGATTATGAGCCAGGGCCTTCCAGTGAACATCAGTGACCTCTGACCACATAAGTGTTCTTCTGGATGGACAAAAATGTCCCCTAGTCACACTCCAAAATACTGTAGAAAGACACAGGAGTTAAAGCTGTAAATAGGGATCAACGCCGTGCTTTATTGTAGTTTAATATCATGTAGCACTGATAGCAATCGTAACCAATACTTTAATAGTGTCACGCTTCGGTCGCATTTTACCGCACGGATCGTCCTGCCAAAATGCAGCAGGAACTCCGGAGGCAAGGTGCAGGTAAGAAACATATATATTCCTCATGAGTCATTCAAAATACCAAAAGACAAGATACAAAAGAAAAGAGACGCGTGCTAAGGCAAAACTTAGCACAGGAATCGTGAGCAAAGAAGTAAGAAATAAATCAAACGTAACTGTTGCGTAAACAAGACAGCCAGACAGTTTGTGGCAACAAACAGTAATTAGTAGCTCTCTGATTAGTGCCCAGGAGCAGATGAGCGTCCCGAACACTAATCAGAGACAGGTGAAACTAATCAGCACCCATGACAACTAAAACACAAACCCAGGGGTGCTGAAAACAGAACTGAGGGAGTCAAAAACTAAACAAAACATGATCCGGGCAACGGATCATGACAAATAGTTTAGTCTATGTACAGTATTATGTATGATGTAACATTTCTATATCCGCTTGAACAGAACTCTATGCAATGTAGTTCATACATTTAGATTAACTGTCAAAAGTGTTGTTGTTCTTTCACGTATTCCTCAAAGCCAATCTGACTGCGGTATCTTTCAGGCCCCTCACTGACTTTGATGAAATGTTCCAAGGTTGAACAGGCTTTGGGGTTCAGAGCAGGCAGGCACAGCTGAATGCAGTGAGATTGTTGGGTTATTCCCTGTCTCAGTACTGTAGATGTCATTGATCTTTCCTTTTTTCCTCTTATTGCAGATCTTTTTTTGTGTGATGTTTTTGCAGGCAGGAGATAAACATTACCATCCCAGCTGTGCCAGATGCAGCAGGTGCAATCAGATGTTCACTGAAGGAGAAGAAATGTACCTGCAAGGTGAGCTGCTTGTGTCTTAGTCGTCACGTTCGTTCTTTACAACCACTTGAAAAACAGTAAGAGTGTTTGGTACGGCAGTGGTGGGCAGTAACAAGCTACATGTAGCTAAGCTACGCAGCTTAACTATATTTTCAGGTTGGCTTGGCGGTAGCTTGGCTACTTTTTTAACGAGTAGCTTTTACCTGTAGCTTAGCCACTTGTAGACACATGTAGCTAGGTAAGCTTACAACAAAACTACAAGCTACAAAGATAATAGACTGCAAATCCAGGCCCAAAAAAATGGAGAAAATCCAATGACCTTGATGAATGAGAACATCCATACATACAGAGAAAATCTATGATGATTGGTTAGTGTTCGTATGATGAGTCACAATTGGCCAAGGTTAGGGCGAAACATTGCGGACTAGCCAATCAGAGGCAAGATAAGGCGGGTCATCGAAACCAGTAAGCAAAATCATAACAGTCACGCACTCTTACCACATGACGACGATAGAGTCCAAGACAGAGGGACGTTTCAAGCTGACCACTCAAAAAAAAAAAAAAAGAACCATAGTTGAAAATGGGAGAAGAATTCTCTCCCGCAAATTAGATTTTTCCTTTGGTGAGAAGATCACGTGAAGGAAATCCACAATAATGCACGTCCTTAGCCATATTTAGACATTGTTTAGAGAAAACAATGTCCAAAACCTTAGTTTTTAGTCATTGTTTTTTTGTTATTTTGTCAAGATAGATATAGATATAAATGAATAACATTATAGGAATGGGCCAAAGAAAAGGCAAACTAAATAAATACATACAGTGGGATGTGGGGACCCCTAGAGGTAGTTGTAGGGTGTCCCCAGCTAAATGACAGATAGTTATAGTAATGGACCCTTATTGGGTCCATTCGTACACTCTCACTCTCACTCTTACATTCACATAGATATTATACATGTGGGCCCATAGCTATAAATGCAGTTAAATGTAGCTTTGATGTAGCAAGCTACTTTTGTCGTGTAGCTTGTAGTGTAGTTTGCTACAATTCTCCAGGGATAGCTTACCCTGTATCTTAGCTACATTTACACAAACCTCCAGAAGAGGTACTGTAGCTTGCAATGCAGAGGATGTTCTGTTCTTATTTTTAAACATATTTGCTGGTTAGAAATGATGAAAATAACACATTTTGTTGGCTCACTGTAATGTGTTTGTGCTCAAAAAGTGCTTACACACACACACACACACACACACACACACACACACACACACACACACACACACACACACACTAAAATTGTTTAACCAAGTTTGATTTTAAAAAATAAAACACACATTTGTGTCTTTAGCACCAAAACCTTTTTTGACTGGAATTAATGTAACTGACTTTTTTATGTTTAAACTTTGTAAACTGGATCTTTTTACAGCAGCACGGTGGAAAAGGGGTTAGTGCGTGTGCCTCACAATATGAAGGTCCTTGGTTTGAGGCTAGAGGTCTTTCTCTGTGGAGTTTGCATGTTCTCCCGTGACTGTGTGGGTTCCCTCCGGGTACTCCGGCTTCCTCCCACCTCCAAAGACATGCACCTGGGGATAGGTTGATTGGCAACACTAAATTGGCCCTAGTGTGTGAATGTGAGTGTGAATGTTGTCTGTCTATCTGTGTTGGCCCTGCGATGAGGTGGCAACTTGTCCAGGGTGTACCCCGCCTTTTTTCTCTCGAGTGCAGCTGGAATAGGCTCCAGCACCCCTGCGACCCAGAGAGGGACAAGCGGTAAACAATGGATGGATGGATGAATCTTTTCGCATCAAATTATGCTGACAATTTAATTAAATAAAAATACATGAGCAAAATGTGTGAGTTTAAAATTCAGTTTGTTTAAACACAGGGTTTTAAAATTAATGAAATGTTTAAAAATTCAGTGCAGAAAATTCAGTGTATAAACTTCCTAATTTACCGACAATGGACATGAGATTTGTGAACTGAATTTTTCTGCACGGAAATTGTTTCAACACACCATATAACCACCCGTATACAATATTTAGTATGGGAGAGTATGTTTTATTTAAAAAAAAATCAAACTTGGTAAACCATTTTAGAGTGTGTGTGTGTAAGTACGTTTTGAGCACATTGAACAATATTGTGATAATACCTGTAACCGTGATCATTTTGATCACATTAAACGTAATCCATTACATAAATTTAGTGTCAAGAAACGCTTTGATAATGAAGACACAAATTAAACTCCATAAAATAATAAAATATACTTTCTTTGGCATTAGAAAACACTAAATATTGTTTTGGCTTTTTAGTTGAGTGTTTAAGTATGTTTGTATTTTTATTTCAGATTAAATAACGGTGTTTGTAATGGGTAAAGACGGTAATTTGTCTTGCATTGATGTTAGCATTTACGATAGCTAGTGATTAGCTACTTTTCCAGGAAATGAGCAGTATCATCGTGAGTGAGTTCGGTAATCAGTCACAGTTGTACGATAATAATGCTAAGTGTCGGGAATTTTAGCGTGGTTTATCATTGCATCGGTGATCGTGGCATCACTAATTTCAAGTATTTGCTAATTCTATGCTAATTCTAAAATAAAAACTCATTCAGGTTAATATCAGTGAGTCATTGCTAATCTACAGTGTTTGTCATAAAAATAGTTGACCTTTTTTGCTGGAGATGAGCCAATACACATGTTGAGTAGTTAAAGAAGTGTATTATCAGACAGAAATTGAATTTTATTACGAGGGTTTAAAAATGAAAATGGCACAGATTTGGTGGAATGGCCTTTAATGTAAATATGCTGATGACTGTGTTTGTCTTCAGGATCAACGGTGTGGCATCCTGGCTGCAAGAACACAACAAGGACAGAGGAGAGACACATGGAGAGGGTAGGAATCTGTGTGTTCATGTATCCTCAACGTAATCCTGACAGAAAGCACTTATCTGTCCATGTCCCATGACGACGTTTTGTGGGAATGTAGACACATTCGGACTATGTAACCGGCAGTTAATTTGAGGAAACAGCCACTTAAACAGAGAGGCTGTTGTGGTTTCAAAAATGTAATAATTGAACTGTTTGACTTTGTGCACAGTCACCGGATGTTAAATTAGGTAGACTTGCACGATGTAAATTAGGTAGACTTGCACGATGTAATTCAGTGGTCACCAACCTTTTCGAGCCCAAGATCCCTGGTCTCAGTCAAAAACCAAAGCAAGATCCACCCTGCGCCAACTATGTGTTTTATTTGTGTGTATACTATCTGTTATATATATATATATATATATATATATGTATATGTATGTATGTATATGTATGTATGTGTATGTATATGTATATATATGTATATATCTACAGGTATATAAATTAGAGCTGTCAAAGTTAACGCGATAATAGCGCGTTAACTATAAATTTTAATAACGGCACTCATTTTTTTTACGGGCGATTAACGCAAACAATTACTTTGTGACCCTCCTGCCATGCCGTAGCGGGGAAACTTGGCTGCAGTTCATTTGTTACTGATGAGCCACAAGCGAGCAGAAATGGACAAAGGAAAATCTACCTTATGGAAATATCAGGTTCAAAGCCATGGCAAGATGTTCTCCCGACAAGAAAGGATTTTTTTTCGCCGTGAGAAGAGGCGACATCCCTGCAGCAAACGCCTGCTGCGCGCATCGTTCGGTGGCTGGTGCTTCACTTCCGTATTCAGATTACAGTTAAGGTGCAGTGATAACATAACATTTAGGTTGTTACTCTGACTGATTTCGTAAGTAAAATTGCATTAAGATAGATAGATAGATAGATAGACAGATAGTACTTTATTGATCGTTCAGGAGAGTACCCTCTGGAAAATTAAAAGCTCAATAGAAATTAAAAATTGTCAGCAGGAAGTTGAAAGAATACTTTTTTTATTGCAAACAGTCAATCCGACATGAAAATATGTCAACACACTTTCTCAAACCAATCACACACTTTTCCGGCTTCAAAATAAAAGCGCTACCCTATACATCCGGTTTAATTACATTCACAAATAAAAATGTCCTATATTACAATCATGCTTTTTCAGAGATGTTTTGTAATGCTATGCTGTGATATTTGCACCTGAAGAAATGCTAGTACATCAGTGGAGGAATATGGAGTGAATGAGTGATTTGTGAGTCAGACAGGAAGAGTTACAACCCCTGTTTGATGTCCTGTGAAACCCCTCTACCTTCCTCACACAGCTGTTGCCACCGTCCCTCTTATTCCTTAAAAAACACAAAGGCAGGTACTGTATTCACTATTGCCCATGAGATGGTATCATTGGGTCTCACCACACACTTAGGACAGAGTGCCGCCATCTGCAGGGGACAACCTCCAGTGCCTTCCATGCAGCATTCAGAATAGCTAATACGTCTTTTTGAAAAGCCCCATTTACCCATTGGGTTTAAACGATCATTTAATTACTCTACATTCAGGGCTGCTACTGTCATGCAAACAGTCCATATATGATAAACCGGCATCGTGATCTCGCACCACAGCTCGATGCCACACGCATTCACTTTTGCACATTTGCAAATGAATGACCTAATCCTGAGATGACATGTTGAAAAGTATTTGAAATGACTTACGACAATACAAGGGATGCGAATCTCTCCCATCGCTCATGTTCATAATGGTTGGAATGTGTTAGAGAATATGTAATGGCAACACAAGTGAGATGTCGTGACTTATGTACATTTCCTCTCTTCTGTAGCCTACTAGGTCGTCATCTGAGAGTATTTCTTCCAGACCTGGTTCAAGCATACCTGGCTCACCGGGTCACACAATCTATGTAAGATATATATCACAGATATGTACTGTATGTCTCAATATGTTATGCTGAGACTAGGGATGGGTACCTTTTCATATTTGAATCAAAACGGTACCAAATACCGGTAACTGGGAATTTGTACCGGTACTTAACGGTGCTACTTTTCGATACTTCTGTTTGTGCTCATATGTTTATTGATACACTCTCATTTCATATTTAATATTGAACAGTGAGCTGTTTAGTTGTTATTCTGTTCTCTTACACTTTTTAGTCTTATTTGCAAGTGTTATACAGTAGTATTCCTAGATGCTAGATGGCAGCAGTGTGGCTTCGGTGTGTTGCATAGTCGGGAAGTCTTTGCCATTAAGCTGAATACAGTCTTTTAGTGGACCTACAATGTGTCAATACTGTAAGTATTGTTTTTATTGCACAACTGTTTGATTGTAACTTGCATCTTAGTTGTAGTTTTCATTACCAAATTTAGAGGTTATTAAAATTGCCATATAAAATTGTTAATGATAATCAGTAGCATGTCTATGGAAAATTCAATGTAAATCAGAATCAAGTTAGCACAGTTAGATAAGTGGAGCTTTACTGTGCGTTCACATGTTTTCTATCAGGCATACTTGCTATGTTGGCACGGAATATTGTAACATTACCTAGAGCAGGGGTGTCAAACGTATGGCCCGAGGGCCGTATAAGGCCAGCGAACAGGTTTTATCCGGTCCGCGAGATGAGTTTGCAAGTATAAAAATGAATCTGAAATTTCTGAATGAAAGAAACTGCTGTTCTAAATGTGTCCACTAGATGTCGCAATAGCAATTCTTTGTATCTTTGTAGATGATGCTACATATGTACAAAATAAACCACATGATGTTAGCACATCAGTCGAGGAAAATGATCAAACTACATAAATAACATACTGTAATTTGATTTTGATATAATTTTTTCATCTTGATAGATTGAAAATTAACACTAATTGCCACATCATTTATTCAGAAAATATAAATAACGACAAAGAAAGATAGAATACTATAAACCGCAACATGTAAGTCTACAAAAAACAAACCCAACAACATAATGATTTGTAGAATTTCAGATTGTGCTTGTTCTATTTTTAAACAAAGAAAACAATCTGAAGTTGTGTTTATTTTTAAGTTATTGTGCCGTGATATTACCAGTCCGGCCCACTTGGGAGTAGATTTTTCTCCATGTCGCCCCCGATGTAAAATGAGTTTGACACCCCTGACCTAGAGGCAGTCCCACCGGGTCCACTCCCTAAGTGGATGTTGGAGCCGGCCCAGTCTGCAACCAGACGTGACGTCATGTGCAACAAAGGTTTCGCAATATGGCATCATTAGATTTTATGTGAATCGATGTAGGAATTCGGACCATGCTTATAAAAGTGCCGAATTTGGTACCCATCCCTAAGACTACCTACAGTTCCTTCTCTCATAATGAAAATGTACCCCTTCCCATTCCTATTTACGTCAAGCCTAATTGTTACATTTGAACCTTATTCTGTAAGAAAATGCCTTTACATAAGCAGTATGTCTTTGCTTATGTTAGCGTGTGCATGTTTGTCTTTATTTGTCTCCCTAGGCAAAAGTAGACAATGAGATTCTTGATTACAGAGACCTAGCTGCCATTCCAAAAGTCAAAGCCATTTATGACATTGAGCGCCCCGATCTTATTACCTATGAGCCTATGTACACCACCTCCCAGGAGGAGAGAGAGGAGAGACGAGAGAGTGTAGGAGAGGTAAACACCCATGCATGCTTCTCACCTTGCATGCACGCCATCCTTGCGGTCATGTTGACCAGCAAGAATGCAATTCCTAAACTGACCCCCTGTGTGTTTTAAGAGAAGAAATCCGGAAAAATTCCGGGTTTTACTGTATGTGTTCATCAATATTAGGAATGTGCTACCATACACCTGCTGATGAAATGTACTGTACTGTACCTCGCAGCTTCTCAATGCCAGGAGGGACCGCTCACCCTTGCCTGATGACAAGGTGAGTTACCTCAGCTGTTCAGCCTTCCAGTTTCTTAATACTTTTTCTCTTCAGGCTCACTAGACTGGTACACCTTGGACTGCTCACCTGTCAGTCTCAGTGCCTGATTTAAAAATGAAATCGTTACTGACTACTACAATGTATTTTCTTCACTTATTTTAATGTTTCTTAAAACCAGAAAGTCACCATTCGAAATTATCATAGTTATTGTCATGCATACTTGCCAACCCTCCCGATTTTCCCGGAAGACTCCCGAATTTCAGTGCCCCTCCCAAAAATCTCCCGGGGCAACCATTCTCCCGAATTTCTCCCTATTTCCACCCGGACAACAATATTGGGGGCGTGCCTTAAAGGGGAACATTATCACCAGACCTATGTAAGCGTCAATATATACCTTGATGTTGCAGAAAAAAGAACATATATTTTTTTAACCGATTTACGAACTCTAAATGGGTGAATTTTGGCGAATTAAACGCCTTTCTAATATTCGCTCTCGGAGCGATGACGTCACAACGTGGCGTCACATCGGGAAGCAATCCGCCATTTTCTCAAACAGCGAGTCAAATCAGCTCTGTTATTTTCCGTTTTTTCGACTGTTTTCCGTACCTTGGAGACATCATGCCTCGTCGGTGTGTTGTCGGAGGGTGTAACAACACGAACAGGGACGGATTCAAGTTGCACCAGTGGCCCAAAGATGCGAAAGTGGCAAGAAATTGGACGTTTGTTCCGCACGCTTTACCGACGAAAGCTATGCTACGACAGAGATGGCAAGAATGTGTGGATATCCTGCGACACTCAAAGCAGATGCATTTCTAACGATAAAGTCAAAGAAATCTGCCGCCAGACCCCCATTGAATCTGCCGGAGCGTGTGAGCAATTCAGGGACAAAGCACCTCGGTAGCACGGCAAGCAATGGCGGCAGTTTGTTCCCGCAGACGAGCGAGCTAAACCCCCTATTGTTGGTTAGAAGGCAATCGCCGAATTCGTCCTCGCTTTCTCCCGTGTCGCTGGCTGTCGTGTTGTTTTCGTCGGTTTCGCTTGCATACGGTTCAAATCGATATGGCTCAATAGCTTCAGTTTCTTCTTCAATTTTGTTTTCGCTACCTGCCTCCACACTACAACCATCCGTTTCAATACATTCGTAATCTGTTGAATCGCTTAAGCCGCTGAAATCCGAGTCTGAATCCGAGCTAATGTCGCTATAGCTTGCTGTTCTTTCCGCCATGTTTGTTTGTGTTGGCATCACTATGTGACGTCACAGGAAAATGGACGGGTGGTTAAAATCAGGCACTTTGAAGCTTTTTTTAGGGATATTGCGTGATGGGTAAAATTTTGAAAAAAACTTTGAAAAATATAATAAGCCACTGGGAACTGATTTTTAATGGTTTTAACCATTCTGAAATTGTGATAATGTTCCCCTTTAAAGGCACTGCCTTTAGCGTCCTTTCTCACCTGAAAAGGAGACTATTATACATGTCTCCGTTATCCATAGGTTTATCGAGAACCCATAAAGTAGGCAGGCACGGAACTATTTCTCAGCGTGTGTTTATTCCAGCCGGCACGTTAATACACTGACACACAATATCCGGATTACCATCATGCAAAAGTAGTAATGTCCAAAAACATAACAGAGACGAAGCAGAAGAACAAAGAAGAGACATGGCGATGATGAGTAAGAAGAAGTACGCTTGCAAGTTCCAAAATGATTGGAAAAAATAATTTCAGTTCATCCAGGACAGCTCGAAGGGGAAGGGGTATGCTGCCTGCAAATTTTGTAGATCAGACTTCTCCATTGAATACGGTGGCCGAACGGATATACTCATTCATGAAAGGATTATTTATATATATATATCCATCCATCCATTTTCTACCGCTTATTCCCTTTGGGGTCGCGGGGGGCGCTGGAGCCTATCTCAGCTACAATCGGGCGGAAGGCGGGGTACACCCTGGACAAGTCGCCACCTCATTGCAGGGCATATATATATATATATATATATATATATATATATATATATATATATATATATATATATATATACTGTATATAAATAAATAAATAATTCTAAAGTCTCAAGGTTGGCAAGTATGTTGTCATGTCTGTTATACTTTTTAGCTACAAAATTAAGCAACTAAATGAAAATCCTCCAAGACTGCTGATTCCATAGTTTTTGCTGAAAAGTTGATGCCCAACTGAAGTGCAAACAGTTAGGGCGCTAGCCAGATAGTGGCAGGTACAGTAGCAAAAATATGACTCTTCGGTGTATACCTGCAAATTAAGCTATAAAAGCTAGCATGTGTAAAGTATCACAATATATAGTATGACTGTGAGGTGTACACCTGCCAAAATGTATAAAAAAAACCTAACAGGCTAAGGTTAGCATGGTAACAGTAATCATTTTTCAAGTAACAAAATATTTGACTCTGAGGTGCAAACAGTACCTGCAAAAATAACCTAAAAAGCTAGCATGCTTTTGTTGCGCCGAAGGCACACAATAACTAAAAGGTTTATACGAGCTTTCTGTGATTCATTAAAGAGCATTAAAATTCATTAAATTCATTTTGCGAAACTGAATGTCTCAAATGGCAATAAAAAGCATTAAATACGATGTTAAAAGGTATTCAAAATATCCACACAATTGTAGGCCTGAACGATAAATGAAAATGGACTTAATAACATCAATAAATTGCAATGTTCGTGTTTGTTTCTTTTCTTTGCCTCTGGCTTTCAAACTGGCTACAAGAGGTCACAATCTGTGCATCGCTTTCAGCATACTTGCAACCCTCCCGAATTTTCTGGGAGACTCCCGAAATTCAGCGCCTCTCCCGAAAACCTCCCGGGACAAATATTCTCCCGAAAATCTCCCGATTTTCAGCCGGAGCTGGAAGCCACGCCCCCTCCAGTTCCATGCGGACCTGAGTGAGGACAGCCTTTTTTCCCGACGGGAGGACAACAGGGTGACAAGAACTATATCATCCAGACTAGAGATCAATTGTATTATTATGTTTATCTTACCTAAAAATACATATATTTATTAATAAAAAATAAAAAAAACTAAATAAATTTTTACTATATTTTGCTAAAAACATCAAAATTAATTGTATTTTTATTTGTATTTTTTCTGACTCCTTATTACATCCAGCCATAGAATTATACATTAAAATAAACATATTTGAAATAATTAATTTTAAATTATCATAATAATTCATTTAAAATGACCATATTTAATTATTAAAATAATTGCTTGTTTAAACAACAACTTTAGCATTTTATTCATTACATTTTGAAGCTCTCAGAAGCCAAGTTATGTTATATTCCTTAAGATTTATTTATGCAAGTTTGAAGTATCAATTATCTAAACACAGTTTTGTTTGCATATTTTCAGGATGTAGATATATATGTATATATATATATATATATATATATGTCCAGTATATAGCTGTCAATATACTCCTCCCCTCTTAACCACGCCCCGCCCCACCCCCGACCACGCCCCCACCCACCCACCTCCCGAAATCAGAGGTCTCAAGGTTGGCAAGTATGGCTTTCAGCACCTGGGCATGTTTACTCCACAGTAAAATGAAATAAACTGGAGTGAAGCCTCTCATCCACAATTTTAGTTTGGGTATGAGCAGGCAAGACTGCTAGTGTACGCACACACAGAATAGGGGTGTACTTAGCAATGCTTCTCAGTAGCAAGTCGCGATGGCTGGTCACGACTCGCTGGTCACGAAAGTTAGGAGGGAAAATGATTATTACAAAGCCAAATGTCCCTTTGTGAGAATATTTCATCTTCAAACTGAATGAGCTACTTAAGCTCATCAACACGAATGAACTAGCAAGTAAGCCGCGATGGCATCGGCAAGAAAAAAGACAATAAAACAAACCACTGAAACCAGTTTGTCCAAATGAGGGAGAAAAACTGCACTTTAAGATTTTGAGTATTTATTGAAATGCAATTTTTGCTCACAGAGTTTGAAAGTAAATTTTTGACCTATTTAGGATGATAAGTTATTGACCTTTCAATTATATTGGAAACGAATATTATGTTTGTTGCATTTCGGTTACTTGCATTGTTATTATTATTCAATTTAATTTAAGATTTCCTCAGTGGCCTTGTGGTTAGAGTGTCCGCTCTAAGACTGGAAGGTTGTGAGTTCAAACCTCGGCCAAGTCATACCGAAGACTATAAAAATGGGACCCATTACCTCCCTGCTTGGTACTTAACATCAAGGGTTGGAATTAGGGGTTAAATCACCAAATGATACCCGAGCGCGGCCACCGCTGCTGCTCACTGCTCCCCTCACTCCTCCCGGGGGTGAACATGGGGATGGGTCATATGCAGAGGATAATTTCACCACACCTAGTGTGTGTGTGACTATCAGTGGTACTTTAACTTTAACTTAATTTGATTACATTAGTGCTTAATTTGGCCACAGTTAATGTAAACAAATATTCAAGATGATCATTGTCAAATGCTTGCAATTTTGTCTATACAAGCAATTCTTTGCTTTTGACTATATATGATAACGATCTTCAACATGGGCACTAAATGTGTTTTAAGTCGCATTAAAAAGGTATTAAACTGAAGAAACCCTGTTATACACAGAGACGTGTTTTTATTCGGTCTGTGGTTCGTAAATCGAAAGGTTAGCACAAGAAAGGGGTTCATAAATGGAGGTTCCATTGTATTTGATATGATGAACAGCCCATGTCTCTGCAGTTTCTGATAGTCTGTTATTTCATATGTTTAACATGTACCAGGTTACACATATTCTAATACGGCCCATAAAAAAATAAAAAATAAAAATAAATAAATAAATATATATATATATATAAATATATATATATATATATATATATATATATATATATATATATATATATACAGGTAAAAGCCAGTAAATTAGAATATTTTGAAAAACTTGATTTATTTCAGTAATTGCATTCAAAAGGTGTAACTTGTACATTATATTTATTCATTGCACACAGACTGATGCATTCAAATGTTTATTTCATTTAATTTTGATGATTTGAAGTGGCAACAAATGAAAATCCAAAATTCCGTGTGTCACAAAATTAGAATATTACTTAAGGCTAATACAAAAAAGGGATTTTTAGAAATGTTGGCCAACTGAAAAGTATGAAAATGAAAAATATGAGCATGTACAATACTCAATACTTGGTTGGAGCTCCTTTTGCCTCAATTATTGCGTTAATGCGGCGTGGCATGGAGTCGATGAGTTTCTGGCACTGCTCAGGTGTTATGAGAGCCCATGTCATCTGCTGGTGTCGGTCCACTCTGTTTCCTGAGACCCAGGGTCAACGCAGCCGTCTACCAGCAAGTTTTAGAGCACTTCATGCTTCCTGCTGCTGACCTGCTCTATGGAGATGGAGATTTCAAGTTCCAACAGGACTTGGCGCCTGCACACAGCGCAAAATCTACCCGTGCCTGGTTTACGGACCATGGTATTTCTGTTCTAAATTGGCCCGCCAACTCCCCTGACCTTAGCCCCATAGAAAATCTGTGGGGTATTGTGAAAAGGAAGATGCAGAATGCCAGACCCAAAAACGCAGAAGAGTTGAAGGCCACTATCAGAGCAACCTGGGCTCTCATAACACCTGAGCAGTGCCAGAAACTCATCGACTCCATGCCACGCCGCATTAACGCAGTAATTGAGGCAAAAGGAGCTCCAACCAAGTATTGAGTATTGTACATGCTCATATTTTTCATTTTCATACTTTTCAGTTGGCCAACATTTCTAAAAATCCCTTTTTTGTATTAGCCTTAAGTAATATTCTAATTTTGTGACACACGGAATTTTGGATTTTCATTTGTTGCCACTTCAAATCATCAAAATTAAATGAAATAAACATTTGAATGCATCAGTCTGTGTGCAATGAATAAATATAATGTACAAGTTACACCTTTTGAATGCAATTACTGAAATAAATCAAGTTTTTCAAAATATTCTAATTTACTGGCTTTTACCTGTATATCCATTGAACTCTACAATGTTAATGGTGCCTATATTCAATCTCAGTTATGGTACCTGGGTGTTGTGTATGAAGTAGAGCTGTAAGAAGAGAATGCCTCAATGATAAAAATTAAAACAAGACTTTCCTTATCCACACTTCTGTTGTTCTTCCTAGTCGTTCAGAACCATGTCACCAACTCTATCCAATGAGGTGAGCTTATCAAATTCAAGATGTCCATTGCAGGGCTGTTGACAATGTCACCTTATATGTAATGTTATGTATGCTTTGTTACACTATGTACGTTAGGGATGTTATGACAAGCGAGAACGCATCCTCCAAAGGTCCACCAGTCAAGGCTCTATAGGCTCGCCGGTTTATAATCGCCATGGTTACACCCCCACTCTGTCACGGTCGCCGCAGCACTTTCACAGGCCAGGTGAGTACTTGTGTGGATGGTTTTGTGGCCATAATGCAACATTGTTTCATGTCATACTGATGATGTGACCTGAGAGGAGTGATAATAGATCAGTATTTTATTCCTAGTTCCCTTCCTTTGGTGTTGAACCATGCTAGAGGGCACTTTCAGCTAAATTGACTTCTTGGTTGTTAAATTCTGTCTTTTTGTGATTTGACTGAATATGAAAAAAATTGAAATTTGCTGACAACAACCAGGCAGACAATTTTCTTCTGTAACATCACAACTTCTGTAGTGATATGTAAAATAATGGAATGTTTTTCCCTTGGTTATAATTATTTCCTTTTTTCAACCTTCAATGCTTGCATATCTTCCTTTTCTTTTACCCCCCCCCCCACTGTCTCACCCTTTACCACCCTCTCACAATGTGCCACTCTGCTGGCTGCTCCTGGGGGTCCCACACGCTCCCTTCCTCCCCGCAGAGGCTCTGACAGGCATGCAGAAACTCTGCTCCTCCCTGTGCAGTAACAGTGTGGGCTCCAGAAATAATGACTCCCGCCCCACCTCCCCTTTCAGACACCACTTCCTTCCCCATAGCCAAGGTAAGACCCCCTCATGCCACCGTGCACTTCCGCCCCCCCAGTGAAACGCTCCATTTCCATTGCACCGTGGGATGCCACTTCATGCTGGTCACATCACGGATCCATCACCACCTCCTCAACAAACAGTGCCATCATTAATAACACAAGAGCACTTTGGGCCTGATCTACTAAGGGTTACTTTAAAACACATGCAGACTTGATAGTGCAAATTCAATAACTTGATCTACTAAGCTTGTGCACAGAGAATTACACCTTTTAAAAGAGCAAAAATAGCGAGCGCAATCCATTTAGCGTGTCTGTCTTCATGTCAGTGCAGAACATATGCACATGATCAGAACGCCCGCAATACTCGAAGGAGAAGATGCCAATATAATTATTATGCACTCGCAATGTGATTTAGCAAGCCTGAAACTGTTTTGCGCCTGACGATTTGCGTCTATGTATAGCGCGTCACGAATGTACGTGCAAACTGGCACAGTTACGCACAAATTGATGCGTCGCAGGCATTGTGAGGATGTGATCATAATAGATGATGTCCGTGTGCGTCTCAACACGTTTCGACTGTCAGAAAAAAAAATTCAGCAATATAATTTGATTTAATTTTAATTTGAGCTGTCAAATGATAGCTATAGTCTGCTGGAGTTTTTTTTTAAATTGTTAGTTCTTTTTATAAATCTTTTGGAACATTTTATTACATTTGGATCATTCTGGATCAAACGTACGGCCCACGGGTCGGAATAGGCCCGCGAACAGGTTTTATCCGGCCCGCGTATAGTATAAAAATTAGCTGTTTTTTTTTTTTTTTGGAACGAAATAAACTGCTGTTCTAAATGTGTCCACTGGATGTCTCAATAGCATTTCTGCT
The DNA here is from genome assembly GCF_033978685.3 of Nerophis lumbriciformis. Taxonomy (NCBI): domain Eukaryota; kingdom Metazoa; phylum Chordata; class Actinopteri; order Syngnathiformes; family Syngnathidae; genus Nerophis; species Nerophis lumbriciformis. The sequence continues at coordinate 33,366,672 of NC_084549.2, forward strand.
AGGCAAGCAAACGGTTTATACTGGGGCCAAGAAACAGGTAAAGGGGGACTATGGCTCCTCCTCCTGGACCAACATGAAACATAAAACGGCAGGTTTTAAGTCTTTTGCTTGGAACACATCGTCGTTTGGCACCCTCGTTGCCCCAAAATGTCTCTGTCAAACACGAGAAAAGTGAACTTAATGCTTTTGAATAGTTTTTACAGCCGTTTCTTACGGTTTGTTGAGTTAGCTCTGGATTGATACGTGGACATCATAAAGGAGGTATTTGACACCTAGAAGTGTTTTTGTTCAATCCCCGAAAGATTGTGACTTTAAGTTTAATCCTGGCTTTGTAGATACACTGAGACCAAGTCTAAGTGTATTGTGTTTTTAAAACTGCACCAATTTCCTCAGAATTTTCAACAAACCTGAATTTTTTTGTCCAGAGGATTATTTGTGATTTGTACATTTTCAGAATGTGCTTGTTCTATTTTTGGCCAAAGTAAAACAAAGAAAACAAACTGATGTTGTCTTTATTTTAAATTTATCAAGCCATGATTTTACCATCCCGGCCCACTCCATGCGGCCCCTGAGCTTATATGAGTTTGACACCCCTGTTCTAGATGCACCATCAGAACACCATCACAGCTTCTAGAGCGCATCTTTGGCGTGCCAAAAATAGGTTGTCTCGATCCTGCTTTTTAAAAATGATTAATTCATATTTGTGCGCTGCATTTTCCACAACATAACAAAACCCTACAGGTTGGACCATGTGATACAATGACTGTCTCCATTGTAACAATCAGTAGCACACCCAAACTCCTTATTCAAACTGGGCGGTCTGCACCACTTTTGCACTTGTTATCAAATGTACGCACCGTCTTAGAGATCACCTGCAGCACGCCCACAAATAATACACGCAATTGTGTAGTTTGCACACGCTATTTGTGTTATTTGGTATCTTAGTCGATGAGGCCCATTTGTGTTTTAGATGTCTGCATGCAGGTGAGAAGTTGTACTAATGCATTTGTACGAATGATTCCCTGAATAATCAGATATTTTTTGATAAATACAGTTAAATGAAGTTTCAATTTTCAAACTACAAAGCCCGATGCTCACATTAAAATAACATTCACTCATCTCCCATCCAACAAATCGTGTTTATTACTTGCACAGTGTACATCGTATGTGGGACGTACAATAATCTTCATACTGCTTCACTCTTCTAACAAAATTCATCTACAGCTGTACACTAACATTTAATAGTCCCGCCGGTCCTTGTCTTGTCCCGTCCACACTCTGGTTCCCTTTATGCATCCCTGCTTATGTTCCTTTTTGGTTCTTCTCAATGGAGGCACTGACCCACCAAGCGGCCGGAGCTCCCCTATCCCGCTTAGGCCCGACAGCCGGCCGGGCACCCCGCCTCTCTCTCAGACCCCTAAACATTTTCACCTCCCAGGTAGGAGTTGGAGCACACCCTGTCACTGCTCTTCCCTACCTTCTATATATCTATCTATCTGTGTATCTATCAATCTATTTAACTATCTGTCTCTAGATCTATCTATCTCTAGATCTATCTATCTATCTGTATCTTTTGCTTTTGCCTTTTTTCTAAGTGAGTATACGCATTAAACCTTTATATGAATTAGAGTAGTCAATGTACAGCTTGGAAAGTCTTCTTAATAAACTTGACACAGCCATTATTATCACAGTGAACAACTGTGTCTTAAATGTCAATAATGACTTAAAAATGTCTCATCTCGCACTGTTTTAATTCTCTCGGGCATAACATTGGATGTGTCTTTGGAATCGTTACCGGGTCGGAAAACATGCAGCCCAGTTTTCCAAGACAGGTGATCATGCCTGTTTCAAAATGCTGTGTTGAAATTCACGTTTACCTCAGTGAACCGTAGCTCCTCGCTGCCAACAACACTCGTGCAGCAACAAACCATGATCGCCAGGGCCGCCCTAAACTAAGGGGAGGCCCCAGGGCTGTGGGTGTTTTGGGGGCCCACACCTAAAGCTCAACACCCCCTTGTCTTCGCCCTAAAAAACGGAACAGCAACAATGCAAAAATATTACAGATGTCCGATGATATCGTTAATGCGTTAAAATGTAATATCGGAAATTATCGGTATCGTTTTTTTATTATCGGTATGTTTTTTTTTTAATTAATTAATTAATTTTTTTATTAAATCAACATAAAAAACACAAGATACACTTACAATTAGTGCACCAACCCAAAAAACCTCCCTCCCCCATTTACACTCATTCACACAAAAGGGTTGTTTCTTTCTGTTATTAATATTCTGGTTCCTACATTATATATCAATACAGTCTGCAAAGGATACAGTCCGTAAGCACACATGATTGTGCGTGCTGCTGGTCCACTAATAGTACTAACCTTTAACAGTTAATTTTACTAATTTTAATTAATTACTAGTTTCTATGTAACTGTTTTTATATTGTTTTACTTTCTTTTTTATTCAAGAAAATGTTTTTAATTTATTTATCTTATTTTATTATCATTTTTAAAAAGTACCTTATCTTCACCATACCTGGTTGTCCAAAGTAGGTATAATGTGTTAATTCCACAACTGTATATATCGGTTGATATCGGTATCGGTAATTAAAGAGTTGGACAATATCGGAATATGGTATATCGGCAAAAAGCCATTATCGGACATCCCTAAAAAATATCATTGATTTTGAAAAATAATTTTATTCGTGAATACATTTCCTTCGCGACAGGCGCATGTGCGGGTGAAACAGAGGCCAGTCAACTTCAAGAACAGTGCTGGCGGCCCGAGAGATTGCCCATGTTTTTAATTTAGTAGTCAAGAGGGTGGCCTTTCACACCAGCAACCTGGGTTCAAGCCCCACTGGGAGCAGTAAGAAAAACAATGCAGTCGAAGCAGAGCTGTCTGTGATTGACAGCCAAGAACATCAATCATTGCATTCCGCCCTCAAAATCGGGGGCCGCACCATGCAAGACTGCAGCAAAGATATCTTCTACTCACGTGTGCTGCAGCTATTTACACAATGATAGCTGTGTTGTGTTCAGTGCATGGTACATCTTTACTGCAATACAATCTGTACACTGACTACTCTAAAACACATCTAAGTTTTATTTCTGTACCATTGTTCCTGTGTTCTTACTTTTGTGGGATTCTGTAAGTGCTAAAATATCTGTAAAAGTTTTTTTTTTTTACTAATTTCAGATCAGGGCAGCAACATTTACAGAAAACCACCTATCTACAAACAATACGGTACTTTCCTCCCTATTTAATCCTTGTTTTATGATCTGAAATGTGATTTCAAAGTGATGATGTGATCAAGTGATGTGTTTTGTTAGTCACTCCAGTGTCAATATGTTCTATGTTTGAAGTCTGTCTCTCATCTGTCTCACTTGCAGCACTTTGTCCATCCGAACAAGCCATGTTCTGTCATTACACTGCTTCCTTAAACTATGCAGCATAATGTGTAGAATTCTGACGATTATGCAGTTATTATCTTTAAGACACAAACCAAGGGATGAAATTTCTTTTGCTTTAGTCTTGAAATGGCTCTGCGTCATACGCATCACACAGAGTCATAAATCATAGACGCACAAGAGATGTTTAATTTACTTGTTGCTGAGCCTGTGACGCTGATAGATCAGTTGCCATGGTTACCAACCTAGATACCGATGACATAGCACGTCAAAGCAAGTCGGCTGATGACATCATCAGATGTGCCACCTTCCCTGCTGCCCATGCTCCCTCTCCAGACGACAACTCACAGCGTGAGGGTGATTGTCAGCCCGGCTCTATCGCTGTTTTAGGTACAGTAGGCTCCTATTGGGCATGCTTGCACTCAGACCACGTAGCAGCACAACAAAAACATCCTCTGACTAATTCTTGTTTCCCCTTGGAGCTTCCCTAAAAGCTTAGCTGCATCCCCTGCATCACTTCAAGAGAAACCACACTTTTTTGGGGGAATTTTGCAAAAAAATCACATGTCTTTCTCTTTTCTGAGCATTCTAAATAGTAAAAACTGCTAGCAAGAGACGGTTAGCAATGCAGGTCATGGGGATATGATCTATTTAGCCTTTAAAGCCCTTGAAAAAAACATTGAAAAACTTCCAAAAATGTTTTATATACCAGCTCTAAGTACTGGTATATATGTAATGTAGGAATATGCACATTCATGATAACATGTAATATTTTCAGCATTTTTCTCATTTAAAAAAATAACCGGGACTTCTTTTTTGGATGCATTGATTTTACATAGCGCATAGCAACAATCACTATTTTCATCAACAATACGAACATAACAAAACGGTGACTAACAATGGCCACTCTCACTGGAATGCCGAATGATGCAATGTGCTGTGTTACTGAAAGAAGTTTCTCAGCGTTAGCTCAGAGAATAACAATGTTGCTATTACTGTCACGGCACGGGCTCGGCAGTCATTCTCGGACCCAGGCTGTCTAGCCTAGAATTACAGTCTGGTGAAGGCCTTCTCCAAGTTGTCCTCCAAAGCAGAAAAACAAACCTGGTGTTCGTCCACGACAGCACTCAAGACAGCAAGGTCAGGTGACCTGGGGGATCGGGACTGCCGCTTGCCGGTGTTGCCTAGTTCCGACATGGTTGGCCGGAACGTACTGTTGTGTACGGCGGGGGAAGGAGACGACACCACAGCAGGACTAGGTTTAACAGGTTTTATAAACCTTCTGATGAATGGGTAGGATGTATATGCTACTTCAAGTGATGGGTGCAAGACGATGTGTAGAATTAACCATATGAATGTTACCAGGGTTAGTTGTTTGTGCATGTTGGGTGGATCCTTCGTCAGTCCAAGGGGACTAGGCAAGAAGGTTGTCCGTGGGCAGGCAAGCAGTCGGGGGCTAGAGAGAAGCAACGATGTCCGTGTCAAAGCAGGGGTCGAGGATCGGGGTGGCAGTCCAGAATCCAGAGGAAGGTCGAGAAACACAACTCGAACACGGAAGGCGGGGAATGAGCTGTGGAAGACAAAATGGACATCAAACAAGGGAAACAGGAAAGGGCACAGAGAGAGCGAGCAAGTACGAGGGAGGGAAGCTTGAGAGGAGATGCTTACTCCAAGAGAGAAACTACGTTCCGGCAAAGGGTCATCGGGTCCGCTGGTCTTTATGCAGTCCTCTCTCATTAGTCCCAGGTGCGCTGATTAGAAATTGTCTGCAGCTTCGCCGGCGTGTGGGCGTGATGTGCCCAGCGTTTGCAGGGAGGTGTCCTTGCACGCTGCCAACAGAGGTGCTGGCAGACCCAGCTGCCGAAGAAAAGCGGGTTCGAGCCCGCGCCGTGACAAATACTCGATTAATATGCAGGTCCCTGCATGTAAATTGAGCATTGTTGGTGATTTTTGGATGTTTTTTTAGAGGGCTTTATAGGTGGAATAGACGAGTCCCATTAGCTACATTGTTAGCCGCTTCTAGCTAGCAGTTTTTCGTGATTTAGAAAACACAGAAAAGAGAAAGATGTGTGTTCTTCTCCCACACACATAAAGACTGTGTATACACGGCATAATTCCTAAAGAAAGTGCAGTTCCCTTTTAATTATTTGTTAATTTGTGTTTCGCTTGCACAACACAGAGTATATTTGATTTATTTTTCTGCCACCAAGTCTTATTTTACCTTTGCCTTTTATGTTCCTGCACTGTTTGGTACGGTGATTGTACCGGACATAATAAATGCCACAAATGACTTGGACAGAGATAACTGAGACTGACTTCAAACTGATTTACGTCTATGTCTTACATTTGTGCTGTGCTGAGTAAATCCAGGGGATGAATGATTGAAGCTACAAAAGTCATCATGTCTGCATACCCAAATATTCCAAAAAGTACCCCTGTTTGTTTGTCTTGTCAACTCTGTCTCACATTTGTGTACCCAGTCTTTTTTTTCTCATTTATTGACATAAAATTAGTGGACACCCGCCTTTCAGTTATTGCCTCTGCAGTGAATACGTTGCACTGTATACATTGAATGCATGATATATATATCCAGCCTGACAGATTTTTTTTCCGGGGCTTATTGAATCCTGTAGGTTCAGAAGGAAGAAGACGATCAAGAGAAGAAGAGGAGGAGGAGACATTGAAACGAAAGCAGCTTCAGGAAGAACATCTCAACAAGGTTTGCCACCCTAACCCAACACCTTAAAAACATCATCAGTTGTCCTGTTTTGACTGGAATGTGTGTTGGTTCTTAGATTCAGTCTGGTTTGGGAAAGCTAATTCTAAGGGAGGAGATGGAAAAAGATCAGATTAGGGAGCGTCACGCGAGGAGTCTCTCTGCTCAGCGCTACGACCCCAAGCAGAATAATGGAGATGCAGGTACATATTAACAGGAGCCTTGTCTTCTCAGTGATTCGTTGTGATTATTAGAAAACACTTTGTGTCTTTTAGATCCAACTTCTCCAACCAAAACAAACTCTTTGCCTGGATATGGAAGGAATGGTCTACATCGGGTGAGACCTCAGTCATACAGGAAGGCTTGCTAAAGATGCCACTAATAATAATAAGTCATTTTTCCATGCTGTTTCAAAATGATTTATGTGAAAAGTTATTTAACCTCCTGAGACCCTGCAGTTGATCTTTGTCCTTATTCGTAAAGGACAAAATTTTCACAGCCTTATTGCAAATGCAAAACACTCGACACAAATACAACCGGCTGTGCTGTGCTTTCCAGTAATATGGGGTTCGTCCAATCTGTCTTCCCAGCATGGTATGGTATTGTTTATGTGTTCCAGACATGCATAACAAGTTACATTGAGGAACATCACATGTTTACGTTTTGACAATTTGACACGTATAAAAGAGGAATAGGAAAGAAGCATCCTATACTTTTTTCTATTAAGAAGTAGTACTTCTTGTAGTATCCATGCATAATATTTCTGATATGCCTAGTGAGCCTACCTAATATGTCTGTAGAGAAAAGTACAGGCACTGTTTTCCACTCCAAAAGACACCTTTCACACATACTTAAACCATACTTGCCAACCTTGAGACCTCCGAATTCAGGAGATGGGGGGGGGGGGTTGGTGGTAGTGGTGGTGTATATTGTAGCGTCCCGGAAGAGTTAGTGCTGCAAGGGGTTCTGGGTATTTGTTCTGTTGTGTTTATGTTGTGTAATGGTGTGGATGTTCTCCCAAAATGTGTTTGTCATTCTTGTTTGGTGTGGGTTCACAGTGTGGCGCATATTTGTAACAATGTTAAAGTTTTTTATACGACCACCCTCAGTGTGACCTGTATGGCTGTTGACCAAGTATGCCGTGCATTAACTTATATGAGTGTAAAAGCCGCATATATTATTAAGGCACACCCCCAATATTATTGTCCGTGTGGAAATTGGGAGAAATTCGGGAGAATGGTTGCCTCGGGAGATTTTTGAGAGGGGCACTGAAATTCGGGAGTCTCCCGGGAAAATCGGGAGAGTTGGCAATTATGAGTTAAACACTAAGGGCCTAATCTGCTAAAATCCGAGTAATAAGCGCTAAACAGCATGTGCAAACTATAAGATTGTGTGTACTAAAATTGGGCATGTTGTGGATAATGTACTAAGACATAGGGCCTGATCATCCAAGATCCAAATACCACATGCTAAACAGCATGTGCAAACTATAAAATTGTGTGTACTATACGAGTTGTGTGTGATCTACTAAGAGTGCGTGTCCACTTGAAAAGTGGTGCAGACTTTAAAAAAGGATTGTATGTGCACTGTAACCATGGAGACACTAAATATTGGTTCTGAATAATGAGGCAAAAGATTTGGCTGCAGGTGATGATGACAGTGGATATCGGTGTCACAAGTGAGGAACAAAGCTATGGAGACCCTTATTTCAGACACACACTTTTCCTCCTTTTTTACGTAATAATCGAAAATTCATTGATTTTGTAATGGCAATTGATAGAAGCTCGTAGCTAAGCTTGGAAAAGGTTCACATTTTTTTCAGATGGTAAGCAGCTTCCTCTGGGGCTTAGATCCTGTGCAGGAAGCCTTAGAATATGCATAACGCGAGGAAGAAAATAAAACTCAATGTTTTCTGAAAAACAAAGGAGCAAACTCAAGCAGCAGAGCGTACATGGAGGCTCCATGTGGCTGAGCCAATCAGCTGCCAGGACAGAGACTGGTACACCATCAACCAATAGTGTGTGCCATGTACGATGTCATGTGGGTAAAGCAGCTTCATTACTGAATAGACACCTGCTAATATCAAACAGATGTCATTCTCTAAATACCTAGTTACATTTTTGAATCTGTGATGCACTGACCAATGTCTGTTGTGTTCACCTGATGTTTGGAAGGTCTCAGGAGGTTAAAATATTCAAACAAGTGCACACCTAAAACTTTTGTACAGCACAATAAGGGATTTCAGTGTGTTTTTTTCTCCTCTAAGTGTTAGTTAATAGCAATTGTTCCCTCGCTATTGTTATACTCTCGCGTCGCGTAGCTTGCGTGTGCACCCCCCCCCCCCCCCCCCCCCCCCCCCCCGACCGATGGTGTCTTGTTTGATTTATAGTTTGTCCGTGGAAGGTAGTGCCATACTTGTAATTATCTTCCAAAACACTAAGGGGCAGTGTCTCCAGAAGGAGCAACTGCAGCTGTTGTTGAGTAGTACTGTGTGTTTTCTTCCTCTGCCGAGTGACGTCAACCACTGAACCACAACATTAACACTGGAACTAAACATTCAGAATCATCAGTTTACTTTTATTGGAGGTTTAACTTATAAACCAGAGGAAAATACTTTCGTGAAGATGGACTGTGCAACTTCTGAACGACTCGCGGCAGAGGACGCTAATTTTACCTGCAACGCTATTTGGCCGTTTGGGACAATAACTACTGTAAGTTGACCACGTGCTGGTGTTAATCTGTATGGTCATGTTCAGAGTATTTAAATGTTTCTAAGTATACCGTGCCTGAATGAGAAGTGTTGTGTGTGAGAGGAAAAAAATTGTGTGCACGAGAAAGAATACGTGTCGGAATTGAACCTGTTGTTAGCACACGATTGACAATAAAAGTTAAAAAGAGTGTCGTACTTTGTGACTTTTTCTGAACGCAACAACACCACAATACGCTGAAAAACGACACATTCAGTAATTTAGAGCGCACCAAGATATTAAATACACAATATCTGTTGTCATGGAATTGTTTAGTCACTGTTGTGTCATTTCATACAATAATTTGTGCATTTCAAGCACAAAGTCTGCTCGCCTGTGTTCAGGGAGCCTCCTTGGCAAAAACTGACCAATCACAGCCATGCGTTCTGTGTCGCCAACGACGCGAATTTGGGATTTTTGGGAGGTGCACATAGGCTACGCGGGAGGCTACGTAGGGGGAAGAAGGGCGACGGCGTCTTCTACGTAAGCTACGCGACGCGAGAGTATACACCAGGCTCTTAGCTCTTTGGTGTTTTTGGGGGGAGGTTTTTAAATATTTTTTGCAACACAGTAATACATTTTGCACAATAGTAAATTATCATCCTTGCCCCGCAGCCCCAGTCAACAGACTTCACACAGTACAACAGCTACGGTGACATGTGTGGAGGAAGCAGAGGTGAGCACTGCCAGCAAAACATTATGACTGGAACGTTTCCGCTTAGTATTTAAAAATGGTCTTGATAGCTGTATATAGAGACAGCATGCATATTTAAATACCTGCATAATGATTCCCACTATGTGTCATCGCGGAGAAAAGTGCTGTAAAATTTACAGTGCATCCGGAAAGTATTCACAGTGCTTCACTTTTTCCACGTGAGCCAGTGGGCTCAGGAACACTTCAGAAAACCACTGTCAGTAACTACAGTTCGTCGCTACATCTGTAAGTGCAAGTTAAAACTTTACTATGCAAAGCGAAAGCCATTTATCAACAACACCCAGAAACGCCACCGGCTTCGCTGGGCCCGAGCTCATCTAAGATGGACTGATGCAAAGTGGAAAAGTGTTCTGTGGTCTGACGAGTCCACATTTCAAATTGTTTTTGGAAACTGTGGACGTCGTGTCCTCTGTGTGTTATGTTACAGACTTATTCCAAAATAGAATGCATCCATTTTTGTCCTTAAATTTCTTCACACAATACCTCATAATGACAATGTGAAATGTATAAAAAAATCACATGTACATTAGGGCTGGGCGATATATCGATATGCGCGATATATCGCGGGTTTATCTCTGTGCGATATAGAAAATGACTATATCGTGATATCGGAGTATACGTTCTCATGCAGTTGCTTTTAGCTGCTGGCATTACACTACAGGCTCTTCTCACTCTTTCTTGTGTCTCCTCACAGACATCAAGCCCAGCTTATACATACGTCACATACTGTCACGTCATACATCACAGTATACGCCCTCACGCAGCAAAGAGGTAGCAGCAAGGGTGAAGTTAGCTGTGATGCTAGCGGTAATACGAGCGAAAGAAGCTGTGAATCTGGTAACAAATGAAGGAATAATGAATTCCCCCAAAAAACAGCAGGGGGTCCATCGTCTGGCGGGGGTTTGGCTTCAAGTGGGAATATGTCGAACAGACAACCGTAATTTGTCAAGTGTGGGGCGAAAGCGTTGCTATAAAAAGTAGCATTAGTGCTAATATGTAGCATCATTTGAAAAGTCACCTGCTAGAGAATGAACAGTGCTTACTCAGGATATCAACATCTCCGTTCGGTGCCACACGCCCACACCATCAAAATGCCCAGGCAAACATTTCCACATCAACACCGTATGAAAAAAATAGTGATTTTTTTAGTTGTGATTTCCTTCTCTGCATGAAAGTTTTAAAGTAGCATATATTAATGCAGTAAGAAGAAGAATGTTTTAATGTAGACACATAGACTCATCATACTGCTGTAATTATATGCATCAAGTGTTCATTCAAGGCTAAGGCAAAATATCGAGACATATATCGTGTATCGCGATATGGCCTTAAAATATCGCGATATTAAAAAAAGGCCATATCACCCAGCCCTAATGTACATAAGTATTCACAGACTTTGCTCAATACTTTGTTGATGCACCTTTGGCAGAAATTACAGCTTCAAGTCTTTTTTAATATGATGCTACAAGCTTGGCCTATTCCTCCTTGTATCACCTCTAAAACTCCTTATGGTTGGATTGGAAGCAGTGATTTTCATCCAGGATGTCTCTGTACTTTGCTGCATTCATCTTAGTCTAGTCAGGGAGGTGACCAAAACACGATGGTCAGAGCTATAGCATTTTTCTGTGGAGAAAGGAGAACCTTCCAGAAGGACAACCATCTCTGCAGCAATCCACTAATCAGGCCTGTATTGTAGAGTGGCCAGACGGAAGCCATTTCTTACTAAAACATTTGCCCAAATGCACCTGAAAGACTCTCAGATCATGGGAAACAAAATTCTCTGGTCTGATGAGACAAAGATTGAACTCTTTGGTGAGAATGCCAGGCGTCATGTTTGGAAGAAACCAGGCACCGCTCATCACCAGACCAATACAATCCCTACAGTGAAGGTGGTGGCAGCATCATGGTGTGGGGATGTTTTTCAACGGCAAGATCTAAGGAACTAGTCAGGATAAAGGGAAAAATAAATGCAGCAATGTACAGAGACATCCTGAATGAAAACCAATGCTTCTCATCCAACCTGATGAAGCTTGAGAAGTGCTGCAAAAAGGAATGGGCCAAAGATAGGTGTGCCCAGCTTGTGGCATCGTTCTCAAAAAGACTTGAGGCTGTAATTGCTTTCAAGGTGCAACAAAGTATTGTGCAAAGACTGTATATACTTATGTACATGCATTTAAACATTTGTTTAATACATTTGCAAAATTAAAAAAATAAATGTATTACATTTCAGAATAAGGCTGTAACATAACAGAATGTGGAAAAAGTGAAGCGCTGTGAATACGTCCTGGTTGCACTGTACTGTAGCTGGTAGCCTGTCAGGAGATGTGAAAGCAAAACCATTAACTGTGAGTCTCATTTTCTGTCCCATTTTGTCCTGCAGAGTTTCAGGTATGTCCCTCATCTGCTTTTTCCCATGGCATGCTTCCTCAGCTTGAGCCACACATTTGCTTGCAGTAGGCACCTCGCCCTGTATGCACACCGTCCACTTGTGCGACACGCTTGCATCGTCACCGGACATGTTGCCGTATGTCGTCTAGATGTCACCTACGGGGCACGCAGTCATTTCCAGTGCACTGCCCGGTAGCTGAGCAACTGTACTCCATGTGCGACGTGCAAGCACCACCTCATGTCTGGTTTTGTTTGTCTGTATACCAATGTCATGACCCAAGCTAAACGTCATATCGACAAATATAATTTCCAAATTCACCTGAGGGACACATAAACATACACTTTACCGGCAGCTGCCCATCATAAAGACAATATTCCTGAGCAGTGGTGAAGCTCCTCGCTCCATCCAGTGATAGCTTAGTGTGCCCACTTCATAAAAGGACGACATACTCATACCATTAACCCTGCAGTCCCCTCCCACTATATTATATTTGTGTATGTTCTATTCTTTAGCACATTAAGGATGGCCGTGCAGCACTTGCAAGGATGGACAGGGGAGTATCTATGCCTAATATGTTGGAGCCCAAAGCAAGTATCTTCTTCTTTTTGTACTGATAGCAACTCTGTGAACTACACTATATGGACAAACGTATTGAGACACACCACTTTGGCAGTTAGTCAGTCAGACCCCTTATTAACTCTGATTCTTTACAGAGTCCTCATTAGTTTTTAGAAATATTGTCCAAAACAAGGAATTTAAGATGAAAATAAGTTTTTTTTTGTAATCACATGTGTCGCCATATTGCCAGGGCACACATGCATTCCTTAGCCTGTCCAAGGTCACGGGTGAGCTGGAGCCTATCCCTGCTGACTCGTGTTGAGGTACACTATGGACCGGTTGCCGGGCAAATGCATACAGTATATAGACACAAAATGTTCACACCTTTGTGCATTTTAGACTCGTCCAATTAACCTCATGTGAGATAAACATGTTAACCACACACAGTAAAGTTCAGGCTAATGATGCCAGTTTATACACTGGAAATGTCCACTAGGTCATGCAGATGATCAGGAAATATGCAGAATTCTCCCATATGTGCTGAAACTAGGTCATTGTTGAGGAAAGTGTAGAAGACCGGGATGAAGACATTCGCTTTTCAAATAAATGCTTCTGCAATGTCCTTCTGTGCACAAAAAAAAAGCAATATGTCATCAGAAAATAAAACACTGTGGCAAAACAAACCAGGTTGATAAAATATTAGTTACTTTGGAATGCTATACAAATATGAGTTGACCTTTTTTTCCATTTCACCTCTTAGCATGTGCACTGCAAATTATGTGCCATTTGCCAAGATCAAATGTTTTATTTTTCAAAATGTCACTAGTTTTAGGAGCTATTTACTTATTTCTAGTCATTGACTAATCCTAATGTTAGAATAAATTATTATATTTTGTCTAATCTAGTTTTAAAATTGAGAAAGTAACTATTAAAATAAGATATTTAGTTTTTTCCTCCACATAGAAAATATTGTTTAAAGACTCGATCTCGACGATGCTTAATTTAAGGGTTGCAAGTTGAATAACGCTAGTTTTCTGAATCAAATATGTGTTTTTATCTCAAAAGTTCTGCAAATTTCTAGAAATACAAATCTCTTTTTTAGTATGTCTTATTAAATTGACGTCCATGCAGCAAGTTAATTTCCATAGTTTTTCCTAAAATTGAGTTATTTTCTCTTATATTTTGACAGTGTGTAGTATCTCACAAATGTGAGTAAACTCTTTACATTTCTGCAACCACGTTTATTATCTACTAAAGAGTTGAGTATAATAAAAGTCCTGCAAGCTTCATAGCGCACACTTCCAGCCAAAGCACGAGCAACACTTCCATCTCGATAATGAGACCACTACCCTGCTTAGTTTGAGTATTTACTGTTACTTACGTAGGAAAATATTCTTTTAAAATGCTCAAAAATCTTTATCCTTAATGATGGTTGCAACAGTCAAGCTGTTGGGACCAAAATGGTAGCTAATATTGGTGGACATCTGTGCTTTTTCTGATGTTCATTTTCACTTCAATGGTGATGGCTTTCCTTTTCTTTGCCACACTGCCACTAAGAGAGCTCGCCTTATGCTTTGGAAACATAATAAAGTGCAAAAAGTGAACTAATATTTGATGGTATTCTTAAAGCACATGTGCTCTAACTAGTTATCGAGGGCATAGGCGCCGATCTACATTTCTGACAGTAGGTGTGTAAAAAAAAAAAAAAAAAAAAAAATAGACGTTCAGCGAAGTTAATATCCCATATGATTTGTGGCTTTATTATTTTGTAAAACGGACCAAACTCGCCACAAAATTAACTACAACAAGATTGATTTTTCAAAAATTATCTTAAAGATTGAAAGTTGCCATCAATCCCACGTGGGTGCTTGGCATTGTTCCAAAAACAAATAAAAATCCCCCATCAGAACTTTGGGTGTTACATTTTGATGTTGATTGTTGTTGGCCCGGACCCCAGGATGCAGAGATGGCAGCCCAAGTGCAGGTTCAATGTATTTTAAAATTAAAAAAATAATAAAGAATAGTGCATCAGCAAAGTGCACAGTAGAAAAGCACAATGATCATGAAAATAATCCTGATTGCCAATCACAGACAGGTGAGGGAGCCAGCGTTCAGATGGAAGTAGTGGCAAACAGGAAATGGGACAACAAATTACAAGTGCATTGGCATTGTGTCCCAATACTTGTGTTCATATACCGTGTATTCAAATATGTACAGCTAGCCGACACCAAAACAAAATACCTTAAAACGTCAATCTCAACTGTCCTAACAATAACAGTTTGACATAATGCAATAATGTTTACCCAACACACAGTATACTGGAGGTTATTTAAGCTCCCCATAGAGCAAAAGCACTAAATTTGAGGACTCAAGTTCCAGATTTAGCATGCTGCTTTAGGATCTGCAGACCCTCCAGTGCTTAGCATGCTGGCTTCTTCATGTTCATCCACACATAGCTGTGACGTCCAGTGGCTGGATACTGTATGCGGCATACAGAGAAGAATCCAACCGTCCATCCCAACCGCTCATATCGCTAAGTGCTGTATTGTAGAGCAGTGTTTTTCAACCACTGTGCCGCAACACACTGGTGTACCGTGGGAGATGATGTAATTTCACCTAATTGGGTTAAAAATATTTTTTTGCAAACCAGTAATTATAATCCGCAAATAATGTGCCGTTGTTGAGTGTTGATGTGTTGTCTAGAGCGCGGCAGAGTAACCATGTAATACTCTTCTATACCAGTAGGTGGCAGCAGGTAGCTAATTGCTTTGTAGATGTCGGGAACATGGTTTGTCGTGATCACAATATGAAGACGACAGCGGGAGGCAGCGTGAAGGTAAAAGGGTAGCTAATGCTTAAACCAAAAAATAAACAAAAGGGTTAGGGATGGCTATGCAAAACGAAACTAAAACTGAACTGGCTGCAAAGTAAACAAAAACAGAATGCTGGACGACAGCAAAGACTTACAGCGTGTGGAGCAGCGGACGGCGTCCACAAAGTACACCCGTACATGACATGACAATCAACAACAAAATAGGAGCGCAAGACAAGAACTAAAACACGACACACAGGAAAACACCAAACAACTCCAAATAAGTCATGGTGTGAGTACACCTACTTTGAGACAAGAGCTATAGTGATGCATGCTTGGTTATGGTTTGAATTTATATCCAACAATTGCGAGAACGACTTTTTACTGTCTACTGAGTTTCATTTTTTTTATGTTTTCTGCTAATGGTGTGCCTTCGCATTTTTTCAATGAAAAAAATGTGCCTTGGCTGAAAAAGGTTGAAAAACACTGTTGTAGCGTACACACAACAGTGTGCATATGAGTGGGTTGGAGGCTTTACAAGCACATCACCAGAATTGTTGTACGGATGGAATTAGTTCTTTTTAAGAAAAGCACCTCAGTGTTCCAGCGCTTTACTGATTGCCTAACTGTCTTCCTGTCCCTTTCTGGATCTACTGCATGCAAAGGAGTCTGCACACTTTAGAACCCAGCCAGCATTTCCCCCAACAAACTAAACAAAGTGCTTTCACTCTCAGCCAGCCTCCTACCACATACCCGTTCTCCTCCCCAGCGTTCCCACTCTCACGGTTACGATCACATCTCCATAGGTCTAACTTTACCGCGTGACAAAAAATGCTGAGTCAGGTGTGTGACCCTGTGCACTGATGAGTGTCTCCTTTTGAAGGTGTATCCCTATGAAATGCTCATGATTACCAGTAGAGGGAGAGCTAGACTGCCCAGAGATGTGGACAGAACCAGACTGGAGGTATCAGTTTGTTGATTGCTGGAGTTTTCTAACGTTGTGTAAACAGCACAAGTAGAACAGTAGCAAGGAATGTTCAGTATCCATTGCTTCTTGTCATTTCTGCAAAGACCATTTGGAAGTGTTTGGTGCTAACCCCCCCCCCATCCTTTTTTTTTCTTCTCCACCGATTGTAGCGCCACTTAGCACCCGAAACCTTCTTTGACATCTTTGGAATGGAGATCCAGGAGTTTGACAGGCTTCCCCTGTGGAAACGCAACGACATGAAAAAGAAGGCCAAGCTCTTCTAGCAGCGTGCATCATACCCACAAGACAATAACAATTATCTACACATGCTAGGCTTTGCTTTGCTACCTTTTCTTCTGACATGATCAAGAGGTTCGACTTGCACATAAATGCAACTTGGTCTCAAGTTCAACAACGACAAAGAATGAAAGATAAACAGGATCATGATATTTGTGTTGATGCTGCTTGTTTTTTTCTTTTTGCTGGAATCGCTTCGATCCCTTCTATGCTCGTTTCTTCCTGCTATTTATTGATTTGACTCCTGCGGATATTTGTAAGTGCAGTAGAACCTACAGCCTTGTAGCCTTGAACATATGTCTGCTTTCCTTTGCTTGGACTGGAATAGATTCAGTCCAAAGTTTGCATCGATCGGCTCAGTGAGTCTTTGAATAATATATTCAAAATAAAAAACACACACACTGACACTGGGAAGGCAGTCAGCTGACTCAGAAACAGTTTACTGCATCTAATGAACAATCCAAGCATCTTCACTAAGACTATACATAAAGGGCCTGATTTACTAAAGGTTTGTTTGTACTTAAAACAGGTGCAAACTTAATAGCACAAGTAAAGCTGATCTACTGTCGCGTCTTGGTGATCATGTTTAGTTTGGCTATGTTCTGTTTGGTTTTTGCACTCTGTCAGTGTCTGTTTTTTCACTCCCTGTTTTGTTTCCATGACTACCAATCAGTTCACCTGTCCTCACGACTCACGCACCTGATTCATTTGAACTCACGCACCTGTCTTCAATCACCACATGACTATTTAAGCCTGTCATTTTCTGTTGGTCGGCTGGCGACATCTGTCAAGACTTGGACTTTGGTGTGGTTTGTTTTCCCATGGTGCAAAGGATTTGGACCAGACATGGCGTGACGTTAAATACATGATTTAATATTAGACTATAAAAAGTATAAACAAAAGGCGTGCACAAGGCGGGGAACAAACTTGGCTAATAAAACAAAACTCGCACAAAGGCAGAACTATGGAAAAAAGGAACAAACAAAAGGCGCTCACAGCGAAGGTACAAAAGAGTGGCTTGAATAAACAAAAAAACTTACGTGGCAAGAAAAGAGCAGCATGAACTATGACCTGGACAGAGTAAGCAGCGTGTCAAGAGTGCAGAGCATGAATGTGATGTCGCCAGGCCGACCAACAGAAAATGACAGGCTTAAATAGTCATGTGGTGATTGAAGACAGGTGCGTGAGTTCAAATGAATCAGGTGCGTGAATCGTGAGGACAGGTGAACTGATTGGTAGTCATGGAAACAAAACAGGGAGTGAAAAAACAGAAACTGACAGAGTGCAAAAACCAAACAGAACATAGCCAAACTAAACATGCTCACCAAGACATGACATCTACGAGATGTGTGCAAAGTGAATTGTGTGTGTTAAGTGAGCAAAATAAGGCGTGGAATCCATTTTGCTTCGCTGTTTTCACTAACATGCAAAATATATGCTGATCATTAAAACACCCGCAATACTGGGAGGAGAAGAGACAAATACAATTATTTAGCACACGCAATGTGATTTATCAACACTCATCACTATTTTGCGAGCACTATTTTACGTTTTATTCTGCATGTGTCAGAAGGACGTGCAAATGAATCAGTCGGCTGCAAGATCAGTGCTCAGACGATGGACAGACTAGAACCCTACACCCAACATTTTGTCCTTTCAGCAACAATTTTATAGCTGCTAGAGGACTTAAGGCCTGCTCAGTGACCTTGTGGTTAGAGTGTCCGCCCTGAGATCGGTAGGTCGTGAGTTCAAACCCCGGCCAAGTCATACCAAAGACTATAAAAATGGGACCCATTACCTCTCTGCTTGGCACTCAGCATCAAGGGTTGGAATTGGGGGTGAAATCACCGAAATGATTCCCGAACGTGGCCGCCGCTGCTGCTCACTGCTCCCCTCACCTCCTAAGGGGTAGAAAAAGGGGATGGGTCAAATGCAGAGGGTAATTTCACCACACCTAGTGTGTGTGTGACTATCAGTGTTACTTTAACTTTTTAACTTAAGGGGCTGATTATGTGTTTTGGTGCCATTTACTTTTTTTCTTTTAATGACATTCGTTTATGTCTCAAAGAATACATATTGTTAAAATATTTCTTATACAAAAAACAACTTCTTAAAGTATGCATTTTTTGGGGGGTCTGGAGTGGAATATTTGCCGCCTTTCTCCAACGAGCCCACCTTTGGCGGAAAAAAACAAAATGAAAAGTGGTGCCAATGTAGATGCGCTCCATGACTGCTTCTAAAATGCCCATAAAAAGTGGTAGATGTCTCCTGCATGTTTGAAAACATAACAAAACGCCGCAGGTAGGAGCTTGATAACATGAATGTGCAGTAAATGAGAGTGATGCCCCGTATAGTACACGCAAAATTATTTTTAATTGCACACGCAGTCTTAGTAAATCGCAAGCAACACGCCCACTAATAGTACACACTATTTTATAGATTGCACACGCCGTTCACCGCGTGGTATTTGGATCTTAGTAAATCAGGCCCATAGTATCACTCTTCTCAGGCTTTCTCCAACACTTACCTACTATTTACATGTATTAGAAGTATAACTCAAAACATTTCAATGTCATACCCAATATATGTACAGTAACAGGCAAATCCATAATACAGCTCATGTAAGCCCACCTGTATTTGAAAGAAATGTTTTATAAAGGAAAACCCACACTGCCGTTTGTTGTATGGAAAAGTAAGCCAATAAAGCTTTAAACACCACAAACCACAGGATACAGCAAAGTCAGTCACTGCCTCTTTTCTGTTATCACTGTGTTTCTCCATCAGGTGGACTTCTTACACTGGAAAGTCTCATACATGCATGCTGATTATTTAGGGCAGGCATGTCAAACTCGTTAAACCCGCTTGAAACAGTGAAAATATAAATGTACATATATATCTATATTAGAGATGTCCGATAATATCGGCCTGCCGATTTTATCGGCCGATAAATGCATTAAAATGTGATATAGGAAATTATCGGTATAGTTTTTTTTTATTATCGGTATCGTTTTAAAAAATTTTTTATTTGTTTATTTATTTATTTATTTTTTAATTTAAATCAACATAAAAAACACAAGATACACTTACAATTAGTGCACCAACCCAAAAAACCTCCCTCCCCCATTTACACTCATTCACACTCATTCACACAAAAGGGTTGTTTTTTTCTGTTATTAATATTCTGGTTCCTACATTATATATCCATACATATCAATACAGTCTGCAGGGATACAGTCCGTAAGCACACATCATTGTGCGTGCTGCTAGTCCACTAATAGTACTAACCTTTAACAGTTAATTTTACTCATTTTCATTAATTACTAGTTTCTATATAACTGTTTTTATATTGTTTTACTTTCTTTTTTATTCAAGAAAATGTTTTTGATTTATTTATCTTATTTTATTTAATAAATTTTTTTAAAAAGTACCTTATCTTCACCATACCTGGTTGTCCAAATTAGGCATAATAATGTGTTAATTCCACGACTGCATATATCGGTTGATATTGGTATCGGTTGAAATCGGTATCGGTAATTAAAAAGTCGGACTATATCGGAATATCGGATATCGGCAAGAAGCCATTATCGGACATCCCTAATCTATATATTACATTTTGTCAGCTCAGTCTCCAGAATTTTACCATAACATTTGTGGAGTGGCTTTTACAGAATATTTCTGTAAATGGAATGGAAATTCATATAACAGAGGTGCCAGTTTTTACCGTAAAATCTACAGTTGTTGTTTTTATAGTGTATTAATGTATACGGGAAAACGATCTCAAAGTTGTTTTTCTCTTTAAAAAACGGCAGCCCAGTCACCAGAATTTTACTGTAAAGTTTATTGTCATTCAGTGTACAATTTAAAGGATGCTTGGAAATTGTAAGTCAAACAGATATTTAAATTTTCATTTTTATTTAAACAAAAACATGAATTGCATTAATAGCTACAATTACAATTGAAAAGGTACGCAGTTGCATGCAGTACATTTATTTGTTTTAATGTCAAAATGGAATGAACAAATACCTTTAGTAAGAAAAGATAAACGTAATTATTTCCAGGCTTTCTCAGGTTACATAACTGAAATGGTGGCCCAGGCCTTGAGTTTGACAGATGTGATGTAGAGGCGCAGTGAAGAAACATTGTTCAACTCTTCCGTTCCAAAAACATCCCATTTAATGGCTTTGGTTGATGGGGTAAATCCAGTGCCGGCCCAAGCCTCCATGGGGCCCTAAGCAAAATTTGATTTTGGGGCCCTCTATTTCTGCCAATAATATTGATTGTTGATCATTCACACACCTACTATAAACTCATTGCGGCTCTGGCAGTGTTGTTTACATTATCCTATTGTCAGCCTGGCATGTCTTTACAAATGACATGTCATTTATAAAGATATGGGGGTGGCCCAGTTAAGAACATAAATAATACCAATGAATGAACGAATGATGTCCAGAGTGCCACATATGGTTCCTAATCTTAAAATGTAGAAAACATTCAGCTACAAGAGTGGCCTGGGGTTGAACAGTCCAAGTGATAAAGCTTTGTATTTACAGTAAAAGTGTCATCTTGTCTCATCAGTCTTGTACATATTAGTCTTTAATTACTAGTTTACATTTTTAGTTAATTGTTCATATTTAATGTTTACTTTGTACAAAGAGAGCGCAGTCTACTGAAGTTAAATTCATCAATAGTTTTCCCCTTTGAAAGACGCAAGGCAAAATCCTTCCATTTCACCATGTTGCTACAATGATCTTCACTGTTTTCATGCTGTTTCAGCAGTGCACCTATGTTGACCCAATCCCGCTGTCCCTCGGCTGCCAGTTTTAAGGACTTTTTGGAAAATAATTTGCAGCAAAAGCAATAGACTGCATCTTTACTTCTTGAATAAGTCAGCCAGCTACGCTTGACTTTTTCCCCATTGACTAGCTGTCTGTAGGTATAATGATAATGAAAACTTCGGCCATCATGCCGTTTGGGGAATGAAAAGTTCTCCTTAATAGACAGTGGTCCTCTGATCACCTGCTCAGTCCTGTCTGAATCTGAAAGGAAAGATATGGCGTCACATTAGTGCCAAAAATCCAAGCGCATAAAAACTGTTATCGCGCGCTGATTCTCCACTTTGTGCGCGCGCGACACCCTTTTGCACGCGCGTGGTGTCTTTTTGCGCGCGCGGTGCCTTTCTGCGCGCGCGCCGTCTCGGTCTGTGCGCTCTCTGTGTACTCCTGGCATCTCTCCTCGCGCTGTCATTTTTTTTTTGGCACTTTGGGGGCAGGTATGCTTAGACAGCCCCTCCTTTCTGATTGGCTCTGAGCATTTTTCATATGACCAATCATTCTCCAGCGTAGCAACGTTGTAGCCATCTTACCTCGGACAGCTAGCCTCAATCATTACATTGATGTCAAAGCAAGTTATGGTAATTTAATTAGTACATGTACCAATTAAATTACCATAACTTGCTCGATTTTCAACCAATTTACAAACGGTTTGCCTTGTTACAAATCTTATTACATGTAGATATGACATAGGATGCTGCACCTGTTGAAATTACCTCTTTCGCTATAAAAAAAATGACTTAATTGTGCAACATAGTTGTGTAGGGTCAGTGATAGTCAGTTCTCTGATTATTTTAAACTGTTTCAGAATACATTATTAAAAGGCTATTTTTAACATTTTAAAAACAAAATTCAAAGATTATTTCATTAATTTTATGGCTGAATCAAAAGAAATTCCATAAATTAGAAAACAAATGTTCAAGAAGAAGTGAAAACTTTGCGCCTATAACAATCTTGATACATATTGACGATGACCCGCCCTGCTATACTTCTGATTGGCTCTGAGCGTTTCGCCTGACCAATCAGAAAGAAGGGGCCGTCTAAGCATACCCGCCCCCAAAGTGCCAAAACGAAACATGCCAGCGCACAGACCGAGACGGCGCGCGCGCAAAAAGGCACCACACGCGCGCAAAAGGGTGTCGCGCGCGCGCACGAAGTGGAGAATCAGCGCGCGATAACAGTTTTTATGCGCTCGGATTTTTGGCACTAATGTGACGCCATAGCAGGCGGCAAACGTCACAGGTGCAGCAGAGGCAGCTTTACATTTAAAGAGAGGCAGGAAGAATCACTAAGCCTAGATCAGCAGCAGCACTCTGTTGACCTAAAATTGTGTTTTTGTACAATAATATCTCTTTGATCATTTAGAAATCATCAGTCAGACTCGTACATGCAAAAAATTAAAAATAAGATTTTTTTGTTAATTGCTTTTGGGGGCCCCTTGGTGGCCGCGGGGCCCTAAGCAAGCGCTTAGTACGCTTATGCCTTGGGCTGGCTCTGGGTAAATCAGTCATTTCACAATTTTTTTGGGACTAATTTGCCAAAAAAATCTAGGGCTATTTCAGCAAAAACAACATACTCCTTGATACATTTCTTATACGGAAAATGTATTTTAACAGCAAATATATTCATCAATATTTAAAAAATACCTCAGTCCTATTCTAACCCTTTACATGTTTAGATTTTGATGTTTCCAGCTGTCCCTCATTTGTCGCGACTCACCGATTCCAAGCCTGACTGTGATGAACAAATTTCCACCAAGTAAGATTAATATGAACAAGTCAAATATTTTAATAGAGCATAATATACTGTTTATGACCTTCTAAATAACTTTTTTTTTTTACATAGAGCCCTCTAAACATGAAATAACATTCATATAGTCACCTTTACACTTATTATATTCAGTATACAATACTAGCCTTGAGTGTGTTGGACTGTAGATTACAGTACTTACCGGTAGACTGGAGGATCCTACAAACATCATTATTTTTGGCTCTCACCCGGCCACTACAACACCATCTTAGAACTTAAACAAATTTTATTGATCCACAAGGGAAATTGTTCCACACAGTAGCTCAGTTACAAAGGATGGAAAGAATGATGCATAAAGACCGCACTGGCTGCAGTGCCCTCTGCTGGTTGTTCAGGGGAGTGTGCAGGTCACATTTATTTGTGCATCTGGTTTGTGGGAGGAATGTCTCATCGACACAAAAGCAAAAAAGCGATCCACATATGCAAATTCAATACAAATACAAATACAATATCAAGCATATTTATATTCAAATCTCATAAATATATTTACAAATACACGTTTATTTAAACAAATTCTTGATTTATTTGTATGTCACATTTTTATATTTATAAATTTGATTTGTATATATTTACAAATCTCAAAAATATATTTACAAATACGCATTTATTCATAAAAAATATTTATTTATTTGTATATCACATTTGTATTTGTATTTGTATATTTATTAATATATGCATATGTATTAATATCATATTGATATATATAAGTTGATGTGAGACAATTCTACTTCCATACTTTTACAGCAAATACCAAAGCATGCCGATGTTTTACAACGCTAAAAAAAGATTTCCTCAGTGTTCGCTCTTACAATGAACGACAGCTTGGTTATTATACAGGTTACGGAATGTAAATGAAGTATTGTTGACGGTTTTTGAATGCATTTTTAAAGTGATTTAGAGGTAGAACCAATTGCTCCCATTAGCTGCGAGACGGTTTTTACAAGTTAGAATGCAAAAAAAACAACCTTTTGTCTTCTTGTCTCTCATAAGGATTGTGAGCGATAGGCAAAATAAAATAAAAAAAGTGCAGTTCCCCTTAAAGTCAATTGTATTTACATAGCAACAAAAGTTATTTTAAAAGGGACTTATTATTCAAAACCAACTTTTCTTACCCATTGGTACTTGTTTTTGTGTATCTGGGTAATGAACATTTGAAATCAAAACATGGAGGCATGGCGGAGATATTTCTAAAACAATCTTCATACTTCCGCCAAACGAGTCGATTATCCTCTTGTTGTGGGGCAGACTGGCTCGTACATGAACGTGCATGCTCCACTGAGTTCGAACTTGATGTGAAAGTGCTAAAAACTACAACATGGCTGATGAGGAGAAGACGCAATCGAAATGGAGCCGTGAAAATAAGACCCTCTACAAAACGGTGCATCCTGAAGAGACGGTCAGAAAGCGGTTTGAGGATGGTCTGTAAAATACAGTCTATGTAAAATTTTGACCAAAGAACCAGCATCACATGTTATGTAGACCAGTCTTTTCAACCACTGTGCCGCGGCACACTAGTGTGCCGTGGGATACAGTCTGGTGTGCCGTGGGAAATTATCTAATTTCACCTATTTGGGTTAAAAATATATTTTGCAAACCAGTAATAATAGTCTGCAAATGATGTGTTGTTGTTGCGTGTCGGTGGTGTCTAGAGCTTGGCAGAGTAACCGTGTAATACTATTCCATATCAGTAGGTGGCAGCCGGTAGCTAATTGCTTTGTAGATGTCGGAAACAGCGGGAGGCAGTGTGCAGGTAAAAAGGGGTTTAATGCTTAAAGCAAAAATAAACAAAAGGCGAGTGCCCCTAAGAAAAGTCATTGAAGCTTAGGGAAGGCTATGCAGAACAAAACTAAAACTGAACTGGCTACAAAGTCAACAAAAACAGAATGCTGGACGACAGCAAAGACTTACTGTGGAGCAAAGATGGCGTCCACAATGTACATCCAAACATGACATGACAATCAACAATGTCCCCACAAAGAAGGATAAAAACAACTGAAACATTCTTGATTGCTAAAACAAAGTAGATACGGGAAATATCGCTCAAAGGAAGACATGAAACTGCTACAGGAAAATACCAAAAAAATAGGAGCGCAAGACAAGAAGTAAACAAAAATACAAAATAAGTAAGAGCGTGATGTGACAAGTGGTGACAGTACACCTACTATGAGACAAGAGCTATATCGATGCATGGTTGGTTATGGTTTAAAGTCATATCAAAAAATTGCGACAACGACTTTTTACTGTCAACTGAGTTTCCTTTTTTAGTGTTTTCTGCTGGTGGTGTGCCTCCGGATTTTTTCAACGCAAAAAATGTGCCTTGGCTCAAAAAAGGTTGAAAAACACTGATGTAGACCACAAGGAAGTGTTTGAAATGTAGAAACAAATCTGAATATGACTCATTTAAAGGGAAACTGCACTTTTTGGAATTTTGCCCATCATTCACAATCCCTATGTAAGACAACAACACATACGTCTTTTTTATGCATTCTAATTTGTAATATTCGGCAAGATGTTAAACCCACTTGGCCAATAAAACTGACTCTAACAATGTACCTAATGGGAGTACTCTATTGAGCACAAAAATCCCTCTAAAGAAACATCCACAAACCATGAGCAATAGGCCATTTACATGTTGTGACCTGATTATTAACCAAGTATTAGCGATATTGTTGTTATAAGCGCTAATGTCAAGGAACTACTTTTAGCGGCACCCTGCACAGAGAGCTAATTAGCTTATGCAGTTATTGTCATACTGAGCCGGTGAGCTGCTGCATCGCCTCTGACTTGGTGAAAGTTTTTTCTAAATTGTAAATCATAACTCTCATTCAAATAGTAGGAGGATGTGGCCATAAACTGAAAGGATGGTCTACTTTGACACCCAACCTAAACCTGGAGTTTGCAAGAAAGACACAAAACGACGCTCGTTTGCGCGCACCACTTTTTTTTTCTTTTTTACCTGTGTGAGGATTAGGATTTATTCTTTATCTACATGGAAAGATATAAACATCCCATCAGTCGGCATCCCAGTGAGAGTAGATATTGTACAGTAAGTGATTGTTTAATTACGTTTCTAGTTTTTATTTCTTGTTTAGCACCGAGCAATAGTGCTACTTGCAGGATCTGCTTATCACTCGGCTGCTAAAACGTCTTCCTTATGTTCAGGCTCAAAAATATAAGCTTCTGGATCATCATTTGCAGAATACAAAAATGAGCAAAATAAATATTGCATGTTTTTAATACTGTGCCCATTACTACATGTCAGATGAAACAAAAATTGAGCTGTTTGGCCACAATACCCAGCAATATGTTTGGAGGAGGAAAGGTGAGGCCTTTAACCCCAGGAACACCATGCCTACCGTCAAGCATGGTGGTGGTAGTATTATGCTCTGGGCCTGTTTTGCTGCCAATAGAACTGGTGCTATACAGAGAGTAAATGGGACAATGAAAAAGGAGGATTACCTCCAAATTCTTCAGGACAACCTAAAATATTCAGCTTGGAGGTTGTGTCTTGGACAGGACAATGACCCCAAACACACGTCAAAAGTGGTAAAGAAATGGCTAAATCAGGTTAGAATTAAGGTTTTAGAATGGCCTTCCCAAAGTCCTGACTTAAACGTATGGACAATACTGAAGAAACAAGTCCATGTCAGAAAACCAACACATTTAGCTGAACTGCACCAATTTTGTCAAGAGGAGTGGTCAAAAATTCAACCAGAAGCTTGTGGATGGCTACCAAAAGCGCCTTATTGCAGTGAAACTTGCCAAGGGACATGTAACCAAATAATAACATTGCTGTATGTATACTTTTGACCCAGCAGATTTGTTCACATTTTCAGTAGACCCATAATAAATTCATAAAAGAACCAAACTTCATGAATGTTTTTTGTGACAAACAAGTATGTGCTCCAATCACTCTATCACAAAAAAATAAGAGTTGTAGAAATTATTGGAAACTCAAGACAGCCATGACATTATGTTCTTTACAAGTGTATGTAAACTTTTGACCACGACTGTAAGTGGTTTACGACAACTTCAAAGATGCGTTATACATTATAGTCAACAGAATTTACTGTCCCTTTAGTTGACTTAAATGTTGAGGAATTTAGTTGACTCAAACTAGACAAAAACTGAATCAATTTTGATGACTGAAAATGACTCAAACTAAAATACATTTTTGTCAAAAGACTGACTAAAACTAAACGGCTGTCAAAACAAAACTTTCTTCATATCTTCAAGATTGTACAAATGACACCAATGGGCCTCAGGACAACATTATTACTTTTTGGGTGGAGTATGTTCTTTTTTCAGGTTAGTGATAGTGTTGCTGTAGCAGGTGTGTAAAATCCAAATTTTACAGTTCTTTAAGGGCCCGATCTGCTTAGATCCTACATAACAAGTGCAAAATAACGTACCTATATAATCAGACTCAGAATCAAAATCA
Source organism: Nerophis lumbriciformis (assembly GCF_033978685.3). Taxonomy (NCBI): domain Eukaryota; kingdom Metazoa; phylum Chordata; class Actinopteri; order Syngnathiformes; family Syngnathidae; genus Nerophis; species Nerophis lumbriciformis. The sequence continues at coordinate 33,394,361 of NC_084549.2, forward strand.
TAAATACTTTATTAATCCTCGAGGGGAAATTAAGATTTTCAGCACAATCCCATTTAAGATCAGACAAACGTTACAGGGAGACAGAACAGGATCAAACATTACTGGGAGACAGAACAGGATCGCTGACGGGTCTGCCAACTTCCGGTTCCCCTTACAAAAAAGGTGAAAAACAGGTAAACACTGGAGAAAAGGAGGGGGGTGAGAAAAAAAAAATCAGTCTAAGCCTGGGCCGATGGAGAGGGTCCAGGCTGACGCCAAGGGGGGAAAAAACTCATAGCCATAGCACACATAAACGTGTGTGTAAGAGGGAAACATCAAAGAACACAAAGGTAATTAAAGACATTAAAAGAGCAGAGTTGATGCAACCAGCCACTTCTACACACAGCCACAAAAGTAAAACAGCAACAACAACAAAAAACAACATATACACTGTGGTGGCCTCTGCGATGTTCCACCCTATCGTCTGCAGGGGTGGGGGGAGCATGGCCAGAGACAGGAGCAGACCCAACAAAGCAACCAAGAGAGCCGACTCCACCCTCGGCCGCCCACTAACTCTCGGCCAGTGTCCAGTCCGCATGGATGAGTGAGGATACATCCAAGGAGACCGAGGTGTCTGATACCTGCTCATTCAGCCAAGACACTGTGAAGCTTGTCCGTCCCGGCGCTTAGTGCTAGCTCCGCAGCCCTGTCTCTTCATCTGCATCTCCTCCAGTCTCTCCAAACGGACTCTCGTGTGGCAGAGACCCAGCAGCTGGTCTCCATGGCCAAAAGGCTCCCGGGAGGCAGATCCAGAAGTTTACAAAAAAGCACTGCAGAGGTTACGAAAGTGCCACCCTTTGTCCCGAACCAAAAGGCAAAAAAACACATGAAAACAAGAGGGAAACACCAGGAACACAAAAGGATGACACAAGAGCACAGAGCTCCTGCCACCAGCAGCCACTACAGCTGCACCATCTTGGAAAATAATGTAGGTTTTATTAGTTGGCGTGTTGCGGATGTTCAATTAAGACTGAATGTACATTTGATACCAAGTACAAAAGTGGTATAAGAGACATTTCCATTCACATTCTTGTTATCATGCTCCAACCTGTAGTGTTTTGCTATGTTCCGGAACATGCAGCACACAACTATAATCTGCACCACTTTTTGGAAGCAATCCTCCAGTGCGATCTAACCTACTGTTTAGCTTCTGGAACCTTCAGCCTTAAGTCATCCAGCTGCTCAAAAATGGAATTGCTCTATAGACGATATTTTGTTATTTCTGACAGTTGAAATATGTCGCGCCAGGACGGAGGATTCTTTTTTCGCTGTCTCTCGCCACATTTTTGCCAACATGCCGCCGCCATTTATGGAGCCAGTTTCCACGTGAGTGCCAAACTTGCAAAATATAGTTTGTAAAACTATTTGAGGCTTAATTAATCACATTGCGGCAGCGAAATGATTATATTTGCATCTCCTCCTGCTATTGTTGTAGGCTGTATATATATATATATATATATATATATATATATATATATATATATATATATATATATATATATATACAAACATTTGTGTGTATATATATATATATATATATATATATATATATATATATAAATATGTACTGTATATACACAAACCCCGTTTCCATATGAGTTGGGAAATTGTGTTAGATGTAAATATATTATACCTGTATATATATATATATATATATATATATATATATATATATATATATATATATATATGTATGTATACAAACCCCGTATATATATATATAATATATATAAATATATATATATATATATATACAAACCCCGTATATATATATAATATATATATATATATATATATATATATATATATATATATATATATATACATATATATATATATATATATATATATATATATATATATATATATATATATATATATATATATATATATATATATATATATATATATATATATATATATACTTTGGCACGTGTTTAAGCCATGAAATTCTAAGTTAATTATTATTTGCAAAAAAATAAATAAAGTTTATGAGTTTGAACATCAAATATCTTGTCTTTGTAGTGCATTCAATTGAATATGGGTTGAAAAGGATTTGCAAATCATTGTATTCCGTTTATATTTACATCTAACACAATTTCCCAACTCATGTGGAAACGGGGTTTGTATATATTAAGGTTGTACGGTATACCGATATTAGTATAGTACCGCAATACTAATGAATGGTATGCCAGCAGAGGAGCATGTTCGGCAGTGCGAAATCACAGAGTACTTACAAGCAGACACAGTGCGTAGACAGAAAAGGGAGAACGGACGCATTTTGGCTTAAAAACTAACAATAAAGATGAAGTTATAACACTGAAACGCCCTCAGGAAGAGGTGCTTTAAGACATGGCTAGCTAGCAGATAACGTCCAGCCGCAGTCGGCAGTGTTTCAGCTACTTCTAAATCACTAATCCTCGCCTCCATGGCGATAAATAACGTAAGTGTCTTGCAAGTATAATCCCTGCAGGACGAGGAATAGCTGAACATGTTTCATTACACACTGTAGCTCACCGGCGTCAAAATGTAAACAAAGGCCGTTGGTATATCTACACCGGACATCCACTGTAATGATACCAAGTACAGAAGCGTATCTAGTCGATACTACTATGATTACGTTGATATTTTTTAGCATCGCAAAATCTTCTTTCATCCATCCATCCATCCATCTTCTTCCGCTTATCCGATAAGATAACATTTATCGGATAAAATATTATTTTGTTTTTAAAATATTTATATTATGTTTATAAACTCAGGAAATAAGTCCCTGGACACATGAGGACTTTGACTATGACCAATGTATGATCCTGTAACGACTTGGTATCGAACTGATGCCCAAATTTGTGGTATCATCCAAAACTAATGTAAAGTATCAAACAACAGAAGAATAAGTGATTATTACATTTTAACAGAAGTGTAGATAGAAAATGTTAAAAGAGAAAGTAAGCAGATATTAACAATAAATGAACAAGTAGATTAATAATTCATTTTCTACAACTTGTCCTTAATAATGTTGACAAAACAATAGAATGGAAAATGACACAATATGTTACTGCATATGTCAGCAGACTAAATTAGGAGCCTTTGTTTGCTTACTTACTACTAAAAGCCAAGTTGTCTTGTATGTTCACTATTTTATTCAAGGACAAACTTGCAATAAGAAACATATGTTTAATGTACCATAAGATTTTTGTTGAAATAAAGCCAATAATCCAATTTTTGTGGTCCCCTTTATTGTGAAAAGTATCGAAAAGTACTAAAAAGTATCGAAATAATATTGGTACTGGTACCAACATATTGGTAACCCACATTGGCTGAAATGTGGGTTTAGTTCCTGTTTAGTGACAGTGTGAATATTGTCTGTCTCTACATGTGGCCTATGATTCTTAGGGCAAGTTCCTTTCCCACTGAAATATCCTCGACTTTGTCATTTACATCCCACTGCACAGAACTTTGGGGTAAAGGCACTTTGAATAGCAGGTGAAGTTTATTTGAGACCACCCTGTGTTTGTTCTGTAGATCCAAAGTCTAAATTCAAACAAACAATTTGTTCTTTGCAAATATGCTCTATGAACTTTTCCCTCAAGAGTGGACATGTCCTTTTAATAAGGTCCTAAAAAGCACATCAGCGCATTATTATGTGATTTCTTGAGGCCAGAGTCAGTTTCAGCACCTTTGCTTAGTCCACTCAGGGAAATCGCACGATAAACAAGACCGGTTGTTTTTTTCAGGTGGGAGGCATTTGACCTGTGATTTTTGCAAGTTTAGTCAAAATCAATAGCACTGACCTGCATGACGCCTAAATGCCAGACAAAGTTGGCGAATCAAAGGTTAGTATGCTCATGCAACACTTTTGAAGCGTGGCAGCAGTCTGCTGCTGCACACTCGCCTTTGGTCTGATCTGCTGCCATCATGAACCTGAAGCTCATCTTCTTTTGCCTTTTCCTTGCTGCCATCCTCATCCCTGCTGAAGTATGTATTCTCTCATCCCTACAGCCAGATGCTTATCGTATACGACGCTGCAATATTAACTGTTGCTATTCCTGGTCATCCAGTTGTTAACCATATCTTTTTTTTTTTTAAACACTGTAAATTAACTTATCTCAATTGGAAATGCAACATTAACAGACTTTTCAAAGTTGGAACATTTCCATGGGAATTATTGCGTGGGATTGGAGAGCAATTTGCCAAATTGTAGTTTATTCTAGAAACGTTTTTGTGCAGCAATCATCATAAAGCAGTGTTTCCCAACCTTTATTCACCCAAGGCACATATTTTAAATGAGAAAATCTCAAAGTACTTCACCAAAGAAAAATATTACATGGATGGCATGACACAATTTTATTATGTTACTCCTGCCTCTGGGTATCATTTCCATATTATAAAGGGCTGTCAACTGATTAATATTTTAAATCAGATTAGTTGTATGATCTTTGAACTTTAATTAATCATGACAATTGTAGTTAAATATTTGCTTGCATACATTTTATTAACTTTAAAAATCACTCCAATATTTTCACACATATGCCATTTTATTGTCAGAATTTCATACAGGAACATTCCTTTAATGCAGTGATTCACTAGTGGTATGCGGGTTCATCTAGTTCAGGGGTCGGCAACCCGCGGCTCTAGAGCCGCATGCGGCTCTTTAGCGCCGCCCGAGTGGCTCTCTGGAGTTTTTTCAAAAATGTATGAAAAATGGAAAAAGATGAGGAGAAAACATTTTTTTGTTTGTTTTAATATGGTTTCCGTAGGAGGACAAACATGACGCAAACCTCCCTAATTGTTATAAAGCACACTGTTTATATTAAACATGCCTCACTGATTCGAGTATTTGGCAAGCGCCGTTTTGTCCTACTAATTTTGGCGGTCCTTGAACTCACCTTAGTTTGTTTACATATATAACTTTCTCCGACTTTCTAGGACATGTTTTATGCCACTTCTTTTTCTGTCTCATTTTGTCCACCAAACTTTTAACGATGTGCATGAATGCACAAAGGTGAGTTTTGTTGATGTTATTGACTTGTGTGGAGTGCTAATCGGACATATTTGGTCACTGCATGACTGCAAGCTAATCGATGCTAACATGCTATTTAGGCTAGCTATATGTACATATTGCATCATTATTCCTTGTTTTTAGGTATATTTGAGGTCATTTAGTTTCCTTTAAGTCATCTTAATTCAATTTGTATCTCATGACACACTATCTGTATGTAATATGGCTTTTAATTTTTTGCGGCTCAATACAGATTTGTTTTTGTATTTTTGGTCCAATATGGCTCTTTCAACATTTTGGGTTGCCGACTCCTGATCTAGTTAAAGTACAGTGTTTTATTTTCTGATATTCAAACACAGTGTTCAAACTAGGATTGTGCCATTACCAATATTTTGGTACCGGTATTAGTACCAAAATGTATTTAGTATTTTAGTATTTTGATACTTTTCAAAATAAAGGGGACCAGAAACAAATAAATACAATTTTGGCTTCATTTCAACAAAAAATCCTATGATACGTTTAACATATGGTTCTTAATTGTAGAAGATTAAAATACAAATTAAAAGGGATTAAATACACTAGGCTATTCTTGTTGCACTCAAAGAACAATTTACAATTGTATTTATTACATATAGCCTGCCATAATCTAGGATTAGGTTAGAATAGAATAGAAAGCTTTATTGGCATTATGTTTTATGATTGCCACTCTTGGTCTGTGCTTTAAGAAAAATACAATCATACGTAAATACTCAAAACAATACTATGGCTAAAAGTACTCATATAAGACATGTGGCAGGTAAAACACACGTTGTTAAAAATAAAACACAAATTGTTGGAATTTGTAACACAATTCAGTAATTTTGCTTGCATAAGTTTACGTTACGTGGGCGGTTTGGACTCCACTCAAATTTGACATCAAGCCAAGAAGATGTGTGTGCTTCTACGTATGTGTATGCGCAAAAAAGAGGAGCTAGTTAACTTTATTACCTGTCGATCTGACTGCTTGTTATCTAATTGTTTAGCTAAGTTTGAAGCAAAGTTGGTAATACTTTAATCATGCCACCTTTGGCGAGGCACGTTATAAAGCAGCGCTTGCAGGGTGGCACTTCCGTGTTTAAAGCGTCACTTTATCGATAGTTTTGAAGCCCAAATACCTTCATATTGCGCTTCACGCACCCTCTTTATTAACCAGTAGAATTTCCTTTATTTGCACTTTGCCCTCTCCTTGCGGAATCCCCTTCTGCGCTCTGCTGCAGCGTGAAAATGAAAAACAGGACAGGTATTTTTTAAAGACAGTATAGTACCGTTTTTAATTCATTAGTACCGCGGTACTTTGCTAGTACCGGTATACCGTACAACCCTAGTTCAAACTGTGTGGCCAAAAAGAATAAATATACTATACTATACTATGCAGTAATTCTGCAATTAACAAGGTGCTTCTGTACACCAATAGATATTGAACTATACACATCTATAACTGAGTGCACTTATGTCTACATTTCCTTTTCCTTTAACCCAGGGGTCACCAAAGCGGTGCCCGCGGGCACCAGGTAGCCCGTAAGGACCAGATGAGTAGCCCGCTGGCTTGTTCTAAAAATAGCTCAAATAGCAGCACTTACCAGTGAGCTGCTTCTATTTTTTAAATGTTATTTATTTACTAGCAAGCGGGTCTCGCTTTGCTATACATTTTTAATTCTAAGAGAAACAAAACTCAAATAGAATTTGAAAATCCAAGAAAATATTTTAAAGACTTGGTCTTCACTAACTGACAAAGAAACAGATAACAGATTTGGTGTCCAGTTCAAAGTGTGACATGATTTATTTAAAAATTTGAGAGTTGACTTTTGTATTTTACATGAGTTATTATTTGTACAAACATGGTGCAAAGTAATTCATGATTTGTTAAAAAATGTTAGTGGCTAGCTAGTTAAAATGGGATATTGGGATTTCACAAGACTGTCTTAGAAGTGATCATTTGAAAATGTTCAATTTGAAAAATGTGCACTTAGAGAAAATATAAAAATAAAGTGTTGCATATTGATATTTATCTGTTTCTATATATATATTTATTGTGAGGAATCATTAAGATGATCAGTGTTTCTACAAAGATAAATATCATTAATTATTAATAATAACATAGAGTTAAAGGTAAATTGAGAAAATTGGCTATTTCTATTTATTTAAGTGTGTATCAAACTGGTAGCCCTTCGCATTAATCAGTACCCAAGAAGTAGCTCTTGGTTTCAAAAAGGTTGGTGACCCCTGCTTTAACCCATTGCTTGGGCAAAAAAGATTATTGACATATTCAGATGACAGTGCTGATCATTTTTTGTACAAGGAGACCTGGAAAATAATTTGTGTGATTAACAGTGTTTGGTTGGTTACTGAAACCCAGTAACTAGTTACAGTTACTAGTTAATTTATTTCAAAAGTAACTCAGTTACTAACTCAGTTACTTACACCAACAAGTAATGCGTTACTGTGAAAAGTAACTATGTAGTTACTTTTTTTCCCTTCTTTTTTTAAAAGCTCCCATTAATGCCCTTTTAGCCTTCATTTCAGTACTGTTATTGCACTGTAGAATAATACAATGGGTTGATCAACTTGACATGCATTTGCATCACTGAACTCTGCTAAGCAATGTGGTCTACATACAACACACAAAGACAAAGATATGTTTCAAAGGGCCAATTTATTTCAGGCCAGAACAAATTGACAAAACTATTTTAAATAGCTGCAATATAACATACATAAGTAACAAACAGCATAATAACAACATAGCTGTAAACCTGGCTTCACCTAAGGAAGGCACACGTGACATACACAAAGCCTAACCAGGCAGATTTGAATTGTTGTTTGGGGCAGTAGACGGGATCTTTGATCCAAGACACAACTTACATTTAACTAAAATGTTCTTTTCTTTGTGCTCGACAAAAGAAAAGAAGTGAGAATATCTTCATGTTAAGACATTCGCGGCTCTGTTGTTAGTAAACACAGACACGCCCCCCTCCCCTCCACTCCCCTTCCCTCCCCACACCCACACCCACACACACAGAGCGCGCCTCCAGCTTGTGACACAAGAAGATTCAGAAGGACGACACCGCAGCGCTCCAATAAAACACACTCAGATCTTCTGTTTCTAGCCGATACTACATAAAAAAATAACGTAAAATAACACAGTAACACATCATGTAGTAACGGTAACTGAGTTACTGAATATAAAAAATTAGATTACTAGTTACCGCCGAAACTAACGGCGTTACAGTAACAATGTTAGTCCCAACACTGGTAATTAATCTGTGTTGATACATATTCCATAAGATATTTTTTGTGATTAATCATAAGCATGAAAATGTTAACTTTGACAGCTTAGGCAAGCACGCCATCTCTCTTTAGACTATGAAATAATGAGTATGCCATTGCAATAAATTAATTAAAAAAATAAACTTTGACAGCCAAAATCGGTACTGAATAAAACAGTACTTTTGAAATGGCGCCAGTGTTTGAACAGTGCCCAAAATGTTACTTAGAAAATAAAATGTACTTAAAAAAAATGGAGCACATGCAGCTGAACAGAATAGTATAATTTAACTATATTTAAATAATATAAATAAAATTTAAACAAAATTCACAAAAGATTGTGTGTATTATTACTGGCGTGTTGCGGGTGCAGAAGTGTTAAAAGAGACATTTCCGTACACATTTATGGCATCATGCTCTGACCTGTGGTGCTTTGGAACATGCAACCAGGCCCGGCCCTAACCAATCTGGCGCCCTAGGCAAAATTTTAGGTGGCGCCCCCCCACATCGGCATTGAAGTGTATATACTCAGAAGAAACCGAATAGCTTTGTCTTTGACCTTTTTTTTTACTTACAACTATACCTAATATATAAATGGGTGGAAAAGTGACTATTACCTGCAGGGCAAACATTAGCTAACCAGAAGGCAATAACAATATAAACAAAAAACACCTGCTTAAAAGATCTAATACAAATGTCCCTGAGGAATGTAAGGTGGGAGTACTGTAATTACCTAACGTTACATTATTATTTTCCATAACAATTTAGCCCCCTCCACAATATTAACCCGACGTTAAAACAGAACTAGCTATTTATTGATTAGCAATTGCCGAATCATGTAACATTAGCTTAATGCTAAAAAGCCAGGTTACTATCACATTCTGTAACAGACAAATAATGTCATGTAGGCTAACGTTACCTACCTGCTACCTCTGTCTTTTCTTGTTTCTCCTTCTCTTCTTTTCTCTTTTTTCTTCCCTGGGCACCTGACAGTTTTGGCCGTTTTGACATGTTGTGTTGATTTTTTGATGTGGTGACGTCCAAAAAGAGTCATGATACGGGAAGGGAGGGGGCGCACCGTGCGGGGGTGGGGGGGGGGGGGGGGCGTAATGTTGTAACAAATAATATTTCTATTAAATAGGCTTTACTTTGCATTTTAATTAACGTGGGATTATTTTTTTGTATTTAGAAATAATAGTATCAACTTTTTTTTTTTTTCTTTTTTTTTCTCCAACATTTGTGGCACTGGCGTGGCGCCCCCTGATGGACAGCGCCCTTAGCATTTGCCTATACGGCCTATGCCACGGGCCGGCCCTGCATGCAACACACAACTATAATCTGCACCTCCTGGTCTGGGCTATTAGAAGCGCTCCTTCAGTGGGATCTATAGGGTAACCAACGTTTTAGCGCGCCAAAAGTGCACCCTGGGAGATGTCGGCCCTAACTGTGATGGTGCGCAAAAAAATCCAGTATTGCAAGACTTTTTTTTTTTTTTTAAATGTATGAGATATATTATGTCTTCTGGATCCAAATCAGTCTCAAGTCATCCAGCAGCTCAACAATGGAATTGCTGGATGGACAATACATTTATGTCTGACAGTCTTTATAGTTTTTCAATGTTTTTTATGAAGTTTTACTTTTGTTACTCTGTGAAATCCGTAACGCAACCACAGAATTTTCCCACTGTGGGATAAATAGAGTCTATCCTGTCATAATCTGTTGGTGGTGAACCCCAAGATGCAGAGATGGCAGGCATAGCGCAGGAAAACATGACTTTCACAGGATCACAGGAAACCAATCATCGAGCCCTGACTGGAGGGCGAGGCAGGCATAAATAGCAGCCAGATGATTGACAACAGGTGTGGCCAGGCTGCCAATCAGCAGCAGGTGAGGGGAAACAGCGCTCAGGGAATGGAAACCAAAATAAGAGCACTGACAGGAAAATAAACACCAACTAAGGAAACATAACAAGACATGCATGTGACGGATCATCACATATCCTATCCAGTGAATAAATAATAATTCTCCTACTAATTAAGGGAAATTACATAATTTTCCGCCACACATCGATTAATCTATCGCGGCAAACTAATGCACTGCGGCACAGTGGTTGGGAATAACTGTCATAAGGGTGGTTGTTTACTCTATTTAGCATACAGATTATTGGTGTTGAAATTAAATATTTAAATGTATTTAAATAAGCCATTTAAATAACTGATTACAAGAAAAAAGTGACTGCAACCAAATTTTGTTCAACCATTCTCGAAACAAACCAATGTCTTTCCAATGATTCAGACAAAACCTAAAAAGCACAAAAAACATCATCATCATCATCATCATCATCCTCATCATCATCATGGGCATGACCATGAGCACCCTGAAGTGGGGGCTATAAAACATGGAAAACACGAGAAAAAGAAAGAACGATTTAAGGACATAGTAGCGGGTAAGTGATCTCTCTTTTTTTTTTTTTTTTTACACATAACAGATAATGTCCGTATGTTTGAATCACATCATTTGTGTTTTTAGACATTTTCTTCGGGATTTTGGAGGAGGTTGGTGATGACGACGATGAGGATGATGAAGTCAGTGAATGGCTTTTTGATCTCCAAGAGCCAGCAGGTAAGAAATATAACACACACACACTTTCTGTCATCCTATGCTATGCAACATTGCCCTTTAAATCTCTTGACGTTACTTTGTTTTCTTTCCCCCAACTTTTTCTCAGGCCAATGCAACCCCAACCCGTGTCAAAATAACGGAGTCTGTGAGGAGAAAGGAAAAAAACGTTTCAAATGTGACTGTCCAAGACCTTACAGGGGAAGGAGATGTGAGAAAGGTTTGAGAACACGTCTTATTAGGGCACAGGTGTCAAACTCAAGGCCTGGGGGCTAAATCTGGCCGGCCACATTATTTTGTGTGGCCCATCCCATAATTTGAATATGGCCCGCCTTGTCATTTTTAACGTGGTCCGCCATGTAATTTTAACGTGGTCCGCCATGTAATTTATGTGGCAGGCCACATCATTTATGTGACCTGCGAAGACTGGGAAAAAAAACCCACTTTGACTACGTTTGCACTGCAGGCCAAAGTGGTCAAATGTGATCTTGATCAGACTGCAATGCCTCGACGTCACTTGCATGCGCAGTTCGATAAAGTGAAAACAAAGGAAGTTAACCGGATTCCGTAAATGAACAAGGAAGTCGCTACTACTACAAAATAAAATAAAAAGTCACCACACCTTAAAAATGAGTGTTATTTTACGTAAACATAAATGTATGTATTGTAATATATGAATGGATATATCTATATTTATATATAGTCAAGGTTTCTGTGGTTTATTCGTTATACAATGCTCAATAGAGCTCGGTAGAGCGGAATATACGTTAGGTCAGGGAAACCTGCGAAACAAGCTCGTATGGATGAAATAGCCTCTGTGTTTTTTCCTGACCTAACGTATATATATACATATATACATATATATGTATATATATATATATACATATATACATACATATATGTATATATATTAGGGATGTCCGATAATGGCTTTTTTGCCGATATCCGATATTCCGATATTGTCTAACTCTTAATTACCGATACTGATATCAACCGATACCGATATATACAGTCGTGGAATTAACACATTATTAAGCCTAATTTGGACAACCAGGTATGGTGAAGATAAGGTCCTTTTTAAAACAATTTATTAAATAAAATAAGATAAATAAATTAAAAACATTTTCTTGAATAAAAAAGAAAGTAAAACAATATAAAAACAGTTACATAGAAATGAGTAATTAATAAAAATTAGTCAAATTAACTGTTAAAGGTTAGTACTATTAGTGGACCAGCAGCACGCACAATCATGTGTGCTTACGGACTGTATCCCTTGCAGGCTGTATTGATATATATTGATATATAATGTAGGAACCAGAATATTAATAACAGAAAGAAACAACCCTTTTGTGTGAATGAGGGAAGTTTTTTGGGTTGGTGCACTAAATGTAAGTGTATCTTGTGTTTTTTATGTCGATTTATGTTGATTTAATAAAAAAACAAAAAAAAACGATACCGATAATAAAAAAAACGATACCGATAATTTCCGATATTACATTTTAAAGCATTTATCGGATATCTCTAATATATATATATATATATATATATATATATATATATATTTTTTTTTTTATGGCTGTTAAGTAGAGGCAACAAGGACAACAGCGTGGATCTACCTTAGCTTCATACATTGTACGTAACATGTAAGAAAATAGGGCAAAGCGTCAATTCCGGAATTTTTTTGGAATCAAAATATTACATATATCCTATTATTTGCGCACTTTTGACTATTGATTCACCGGTAATTCGGCCGCCGAAACAAGACTTTGCTAACCGAAACCGGATATTGTGATAAAGTATTCACTTCCGCTGGCAGGCTGCGTCTTTCCCCGTGCACACGAATGACATAGCTTGCCCGAAGCTGACGAAAAAGTCGCATTTAGTTCGCATTGCTGTTTAGACTGAAATCACATTTCAAAAGATCAGATTCCATTCTGTTTAGGACTACCTCCTGATGTGGCCTGAATCTGATGCCAAAAGATGAGATTTCAAGCACTTTGGAGCGTTTAGTCTAGCAAACAAAATCAGATCTGTGTCACTTTAGGGGGGAAAAAAATCTAATTTGGTTTGCAGTGTATACAGGACCATTCTGGCTAAATACATATACTTTTTCTTTCAATGTTGAAAGAAAAATGTTGCCCATGCAATTGCATATGTGCTACACTTGAATATTATCTGATGTTCCAAGCATTTTTTGGGGAGGGTGGTGGGGGGGATACAAAAAAAAACACTACATCTGTCTGTCATCTTGACCTAAGACATGGGTAGGCAACCCAAAATGTTGAAGGGGCCGTACAAATACAAAAAAGTAATCGGTCTGGAGCCGCAAAAATTTAAAAGACTTATTTAAGTGTTATAATGATGGAAAGACATGATGTAAGTTGCTAATTGGCTATATTAGCCTACTATCAAAATTAATATATGTCGCAGGCTGACGCAAATCTTCGTTGACAGAAATGTTGAAATGTAATATTTATTCTACACATTTTTACAACGTTGAAAAACATTAGTAAAACTTCTCAGAGGGTGAAATAACTCCTGGAAATGATTGTCTTAGAATGGCCAAAGGTATAGATGTGCGTGTCCAACTTAAAGGAAACGGCAAGCTGTCTTCCTCAAGTGGATTTATTACAATCTTTGCAAGCTGGGTAATGTTTGCTGTGGTCTGGAACAACATGGCACACAAACAACTATCAGAAATGTAGCCAATATTACATACAGATAATGTGTCATGAGACATGGAACAATAAACTAAATACACAAAGGACATAAGTAAAGGAAATTAAATGAGCTCAAATATACCTACAAACAAGGCATAATGATGCAATATGTACATACAGCTAGCCTAAATAGCATGTTAGCATGGATTATCTTGGAGTCATGCAGTGACCAAATATGCCTGATTAGTACTCCATAACAAGTCAATAACATCAACAAAGCTCACCTTTGTGGATTCACACACAGTATAAAACGTTTGGTGGACAAAATGAGACAAAGAAGGAGTGGCATAAAACACGTCTTTCTGTGGCAGCGTCGGAGAAAGTTATACATGTAAAAAAAAACTGTTGAGTCACAGTCCACACAACGGTGAGTTCAAGGGCCGCTGAAATTAGTAGGACAAAATGGCGCTCACCAAATACTTTCATATGTGAAGCATAAACACACACATATTAAACAGTGGGCTTTCTAACAATTAGGAAGGTTTGTGTCGTGTTTGTCCTCCTACAGAAACCATATTACAACAAAAACATATTTTTCACACCATTTTTTTTCCATTTCCATACCTTTTTGAAAAAGATCCATAAAGCCACCAGGGCGCCACTAAAGAGCCACCTGTGGCTCTAGAGTCGCGGGTTGCTGACCCCTGACCTAAGATTTCAAAGCAAATTATCCATCAATCTGTAAAAAATATAATAATCAATAACATTTCCTTTTGCATATTTTGTAAAAAGGCTATTATATGTATATATTTATTTAATGTAACATGTGGCCCTCTAAGAGCAGCCATAATTGCAATGTGGCCCTCAATGCAAATGAGTTTGACAGCCCTGTATTAGGGTGTAGACATTGGTTCCAAACAGCATATAACCATTGCAAAAATAAAAATGTATTAACATTTCAGGTAAAAAAGTTTGCAAGAGAGGTAGATGTGGCCGTGGCGATTGTGTGCTGACCTCCAGTCCTCCGTTCTATGAGTGCAAATGCAAGCAGCCCTTCCAGCCTCCAAATTGCAGAACATGTGAGGAATTGATCAAAACTAATAAATGTCTGCTTTTGATCGTCCCTAAGGTCAGAAAAAAGTTGTTTTGCTTTTTCCTCAGATAATCTGTGTGAACCTAATCCTTGTAAGAATGGTGGAGAGTGCATCAAGGATGGTAACGACTTTGACTGCGAGTGTCCGCCGGGATTCACAGGACAGTTCTGCCATGTTGGTAAATACTGTACTACATCTGATCCGTGACTCATTATTTGAACTTAATTTAAGAGCGCTATCATTCCAAGGCCCAAATGATTGTTATACGGATGACGGGGATTCATATCGTGGCAATGTGAGCGAGACGATAGGTGGTGCTGAATGCCTCTACTGGAACTCTCATTTCATCCTGGAGAAGGGGACGGATCCTTTCAACAACTTTGAGGACAATGACGGCCTTGGTCCTCATAACTTCTGCAGGTGGGCTATTTCACCAGAACAGTAACAGTGTGTCTTGGCAATTTGTCCCGCCGTGCCCCTTGATATGACATCTCTGTGTTAAGAATGGCCGTGAAGAGCTGTTGTAAATAACATTGACAAACAGTTACAAGGGAACTTTATCCAAGGAGCATAGTCTAATTTGCATAGACGGCCATAACGTGTGCATGTAATTATAATGGACGCTGTAGGAGAGAGGAATAGCGTTTAGGCAGAGACCATGGGAAGGGAGAAAGTGAACGTGAAGGACAGTCCTGAGAAGAAAAAGTGGATGCAATTTATTGAATTGAGGATATAGATCATTAAAAGACAGGGTGTGTCGCAAACTTGGCAAAGGAATTTGAGCTGGTAGTCTGCACCATATTGAAGTGGAATGAGTTACGCACCAGGATGATGAAATAATATATAAACAGCATACATTTATCCATGAAAATATGGTGAGGCTGCTGATGGTGAGTTTGACGGAGAAGCAGCGAGAAGGGAATACCGTAAAAGTTCACTCTCCAAGATAAATACTATAGATTAATTCATAAAACTAGTGTAGTTGTTAGTAGTATATTCTATTGTATTGTTTTTATACAATATTTATTATATTTTATTAAATGGTTTTCAATTAATGTCAATGGGCGATGTTGATTTGAGTTTGAGTTAAGCGCTCTGGTTCAGACGCAATTAAACTCAATTCGTTGAGGTACTACTGCAATTGCTTAAAAAAAAGAGTATCTCGAGGTGTCCGAATACTTGCCAAATATAATGACTAATTCGCTCAGTTTGCAGCATTAATCCCTCCTGCAAACGTCTTCTTATTCTCTGGCAGAGCTGCTGCATATGAGGTGTGTTTAAAAGCAGCGTTATGACGGATGCTGCCACCTACTGTATGAAATTGTAATCACAATCTACATTCACAGACAGTCCCACTGTAATGGGTTCATGAGCGAGGGTGAACCTATAGACTTAGACTTCGGCAAACTTTATTGACCCACAAGGGAAATTGTTCCACACAGTAGCTCAGTTTCAAAGAATGGAAAGGATGGAAAGGATAATGCAGGTATTAAATAGACTAAAAATGTAGCATAGCAGCAATACAAAATATACAATGTATGTAATATTGACATATTATATATTCCATATATAATATATACTGATATATTATATTATATTTTTATATAATATATACAATATATAACAAATCCCAATTACCATGTACAATATTACAGTATATGTAACAGCTACAGCAAAAAAAAAAAGGCAGCATAAAATAGAGAGTACATCTAGAATAGAATAGAATAGAATAGAAAAGAAAAGAAAAGAAAGCTTTTATTGTCATTGCTCAATTTTTTTATTGTATTGCAAAAGTGCTGTCAATGTGAATGTCTAATATAAATACAGATACAAGTGAAAAAACAAACAAAGAAACACAATAAGATATATAAATAGTGAGGAATCTGGCAAGGTATTTGTATAGCAAATACATTAAAAAGCACATGACATTGCATAAAAATAGAAGTTTGCTATAGCGCATATACTTATTCTCATTGCACATACCATTATGATAAATAAAGTGCTTGACATGCATTTGCATTACTGAACTCTGCTAAGCAATGTGGTCTACATACAACACACAAAGACAAAGATATGTTTCAAAGAGCCAATTTATTTCAGGCCAGAACAAATTGGCAAAACTATTTTAAATAGCTGCAACATAACATACATAAGTAACAAACAGCATAATAACAACATAGCTGTAACGCAAGGAAGGCACACACTACATACACAAAGCCTAACTAGACTAAACAGTAAGAAACACTGTAGACCACGGCTATTCAACTACATAATGAAGAAGGCCGCAGTTTCAAGAGTCCAAGGGCTCGGGGGCTGGACATCGAAACGTGGCTGTTTCGTCAGGAAGTGCCTCTGCAGATTATGTTCTTTTGAGACTTAGTTTTCTTAATTACAAAGTAAACACATGGGCTTTCCCACTGCACTATCAAAAAATGTATTATTCTACTCTCGCTACTCAATTCCAGCATGTGCAGCTAGTTACCAGTATGAAGAAACAGAAGCTCCAGAAGTTTTATTGTGGATCAATGTTCCTTCTTCTGAATGATTTTCCTTCCTGAATTTGATTCCTTTAAACTTATTTCTTCATTTAGGATTGTAAGACTGAAAATATAAACATAAAATAAACATTACAAAAGTATAACGTCCATTGTGTATTTTACCTAAATAATGTCCATTGTGTATTTTACATGAATGAAATAGGTATAGTCTCAATACATTCACACAACTACATATGTTTACGCTTATAGAAATTAAACAACATCTACAATACATCAAACATTGCACATAATGTAACGGTATGTTACTCATCACAATTAAACCTAAGGTGTAGCGTTGCCCTCTACTAGTCATATTTAGCACTACATGTATTAAGCGAGCTCTGATCGCCCAGAGTTACTCTTAAACAAAAAGCAACACGGCCACGAATACAAAATACATCACGGTTTCAGCTATTTTAAAACAAAAGGAAAATAAATATCTTTTGACCAAGTTTCATGATGTAGCTCACATGTGTGGATGTCTACCGTTGTTGCTGCTTGTCTAGAACACTGTGTACGTTGCTGACAAGGTCCGACAGATAACAATGACTCAATCAATTCGTACTTAGTTATTTAGTCATTATTAAAAGTACATTTTTGCAACTTATTATGATTTATTTTTTAGGGTTGAATGTGTAGTCTTCTTCTACTCACTCCACTACTGCTTCATCGTGACACATATGCCTTGCTGTTGTCCCCTGTGGGGTGGTATGATGTTCGACGGGCCAAATGAAAAAAGCTCTGGCGGGCCAAAGCCGCCATTTGAATAGGCCTTCTGTAGAGTAGACGTTCAACCTGCAGCAAGTGCAGTGAGCCAACTCGTCCAAAAGATGGCGCCGTAGTACAAACAATATCACACCTTTTCAGTGTCTCTGTTGGAGCTTTATGAAAACTATTTGTTAAACACAAAATATTATGGCCATTAGTGAAGAAAAATCCATATTTTAGTTGCACCGTTTTCCAAGCCGCAGGATTCAAAGCGTAGGAAAAAAGGAGCTGCTTATTTTAGTCCGGAAAACATATTATTTATTTGCCATGAATTTGTTTTAGTTCAAAACATGCCTCAAATTAAATTCAAGTTTTATTCTAAAAGTATAGAAAACGTTTCACATAGCTCAGGTAAAGAAATGTGAACATTTTTGAATGGGCTGGAGCTGAAAATAAGATTTTGCTAAGGCCCTAATTTGGCCAATAATGTGAGATATTTTTGTTGCCTTTAGAAATCCAGATGGAGACTTGATGCCGTGGTGTTTCTTCAGAAGAGGCAAAAACCTGCTGTGGAACTACTGTGATGTCAAAGAGTGTTCCGATGGTACGTCAACTCTTTCTCTTTCAAGCGCACATAAATAAAAGTAATGTCTCATATAAGTATGTTTTTGTGGTGGCACTTAGAAATTTCCCCTTCAGCCCCCCCTGCCACCCCTGCGCCTTCAGCTCCCCCTCAGCCTACTCAAAATCTCCAGCCGCCAACACCTGCCCCAACCCAAAAGCCCACCCAGGCTCCCCAACCTAGTATAGTTGTACCCACTGCCACACTTTCACCACAACAATTCAGCTCCTGTGGGAAGCCTGAGCCAAAGAAAGTCATGACCCGGATCTTTGGAGGATTGAAGGTGCCACCGGGGGCCACACCTTGGCAGGTGTCCCTCCAAATCAGACCGAAGGGCTCTGCCCAGTCACACAGGCACATCTGTGGAGGCGTTCTCATAGAAAGCTGCTGGGTACTCACAGCTGGACATTGCATGTAAGAACAATCTGAATAGATACAAAAACATGCAAATATCTTCAACTTGTGGTGTTACCTTTATGTGTTTGAACAGCGAACCAGGAAATGACATGCAGGTGGTTCTGGGGGGGCTGTCTCT
This sequence comes from Nerophis lumbriciformis, assembly GCF_033978685.3. NCBI lineage: Eukaryota > Metazoa > Chordata > Actinopteri > Syngnathiformes > Syngnathidae > Nerophis > Nerophis lumbriciformis. The sequence goes on from NC_084549.2 coordinate 33,413,474, forward strand.
GGATGTTGACGAGCCCACTGAACAGATCATTAACGTTGAAGAGGCTATTGTGCATGAGAACTACAGGGAGACTCCAGCATCAGTTCACAATGACATAGGTGAGCAATTTTATAGAGTTGAACATCAAAACATTTTAATTAAATCTAAATATTGGTGGACAATTCTAGATGTGTTTTTGTTTTAGTGGAAATTTAATTCAGACCGGTTCAAAATTAGCTGTAAGTGACACAGCAACATAGCAAAAGATGTGTGTGGGTCAATGTATCTTTTGGTCATTGAATTTTTGTTTTATAAAAGGGAATTGAAAAACAAAATATGATTGGTTTATTTAAATTTAATTTTTAAATACAAAAAAATAAGATAGAAAACCAAAAAATACAGAAGTTTTAATTGAAAAATAAAGTGTTAAAGTGTTGACATAAAGCGTTAATATTTTTCATGTAGAAAAGCAATTATATACCAGATCAAAAACAGTTGGATTCCTATGTGATATTTTATATGACAAAAATGAATATGACCAGTCAGCAGACAATAAATTATCAAAAACATGTTGGGGTTTTTTCATGAATCGACACCGGAACTGAATTTTGCCTGTAGGAAAAAACTGTGTTTGGTTGTATCTGAAAGACCAGGTGATCACAGATCAGTATGTTTTTATACATAAACACAGAATGATATAACGAAAGTCAAACCAATTTTTAGATGTACTGTGGTTATAGCTCTTTGACAGTATAAAATTAAAACAAATGTGTATTTCAAAAAGAAATTAATCCCCCTCACGAAAAAATAAATCAATGACAAAAAAAATACTATTCACTGACTGTGTGTATATGTACATTTCTATTTATTTCAAAAGTTTAAATATAGAATTTCTAATTATTTGAAATGTTCAACATTAGCCTGGAAGTTGTTATTATTCTTTTGAATGGTTTACATTTTTAAAAAAAAGATATGAATAACTTTCAAAATGTAAAACATGCATTATCTCCTCCCTTTCACAGTCGTTTTGTGCGTAACCGTGCCAGTTTGCACAAATATTTCAAATTTGCAAAACGGCCGCAGAAGAGTTTTAGTCTTGATAAATCATATTGCAAGCGCTTTAAGACTATATATGCATCTTTTCTCTCCAGTATTGTGAGAATTCTGATAATCAGCATACTGTATATTTTTCATATACATCATAACATCATAACTTTCTCAATGGCCTAGCGGTTAGAGTGTCCGCCCTGAGATTGGTAGGTTGTGAGTTCAAACCCCGGCCGAGTCATACCAAAGACTATAAAACTGGGACCCATTACCTCCTTGCTTGGCACTCAGCATCAAAGGTTGGAATTGGGGGTTAAATCACCAAAAATGATTCACAGGCGCGGCCACCACTGCTGCCTACTGCTCCCCTCACCTCCCAGGGGGTAATCAAGAGTGATGGGTCAAATGCAGAGAATAATTTCGCTACACTTAGTGTGTGTGTGACTATCGTTGGTACTTTAACTTTTTAACTTTTAACAGACACACTAAATTGATTGCGCTCTCTATTTTGCTCATATCAGAGCAAAGTAGCACATTAGTAGATCAGATTTGCGTGCACAATCAAGTTTGCACATGTTTTATTACATGCAAACCTTTAGCAGATCACCCATAGTCCTTCTTGATTTTAAAACTACTTTGTGTCATTTCCCGCTACAGTGCTGCATTAGATAACCAGCATTATAACTTGGCCTTTCACTGTGGTATATGTAATATTCCTATGAGTCCAAACATAAGCTAAAACTGTCAGCATAATAAAAAATCATTAGACATGATTAAGTGTATCTAAGAATATTCATTGCATTATCCCACTTATATAGCTTTGCTAAGACTGGAAGGTACTGATGGTGTTTGTGCCAGTGAGACCCAGTTTGTGAAGGCTGCCTGCTTGCCTGGCGGCCCACTAGATGACGGGATGGAATGTACCATATCTGGTTGGGGTGCCACTGAGGAATGTAAGTTCTTGAAATAGAGTTTCCACTGGATAATTTATTTGTTTCCATTGAAAGAACCTTACTTTACTAATTCACATCGCTATTCCTATGTGCAGCCGACTATGGTTCCAACCATTTGCTGCAAGCCAACGTTCTGCTGATCAACCAGGATAAATGCTCTGAAAGCAAGATTTATGGCAGTGTTTTGGATAACAGCATGTTCTGCGCTGGCCACCTAAAAGGAGAGGTAGATTCATGCCAGGTGAGTGAGGACCGAGTTACATATTACTCATACAGTGACGATCTGATTTGACTTTTTTAATCTTGTTGCAGGGTGACTCTGGAGGGCCGCTGACTTGCGAGCAGAACAACGTCCACGTTGTTTACGGCTTGGTTAGCTGGGGAGATGAGTGTGGCAAGAAGAACAAACCGGGGGTGTATGCTCGGGTCACTAACTTCCTGGATTGGATCAAGTCAAAGACTCAAGCCAAACCTTAATAAACAGCCGCCTACAAGAGTAGCATAGCGCTCTGGGTGAATAATAATAATCCATCCATCCATCCCTTTTCTACTAATAATAATGATTATTATTATTATTATTATCATTATTATTATTTTGATTATTATTTAAATAATACAAATAATAATAATGATGCGCTAGACCCAACTATTGATTTGGAATTTTGTGTTTTGTTTTTCCTGTAAGTATAATTATTTCAATCCAATAGGTCCTTTTAAAGGATAACAACTGAAATTGTCTGTATATTTGCTTGTGATGTAATGTGTTTAATTGCTTATGGAGTGGCTTGTACACGAAGAAATCCTACAATCTTTGTTTTGACCAGAAATGATCCATGTTTGCCATGTTCACACATACATGTGTGAATTGAATCTAGAATGCATTAGCACATAAAACCTGAAATAAACATCCAATTACATCAGAGTGGCGCATTCTGATTGTTGGCTTGACCCCGGGATGCAGAGAATGCAGGTGAGATGGGAACAGCAGGAAAAAGCTACAATGGTAATGCAGGAATTTAGGAATGATAGCGAAACACTGTGGCATGCAGAAGATGAAGCATACAGGATATAGCAAAAAATAACACGAGGAATCAGCATCGCCTGACACCTGGTGCTGGTGAATTGACCCTCCTAATTACAAATACAGCAGAGGTCTGGAGGAACAGCGGTGAAGTTAGTGAAACAAAAAAGAGCACATGATATCAATACAGCAAAACATAATGCAAAATCAAAACAGTCATGATGAATCATAATAAATATACCGCAACTTGCTATTCTTTTTTATCATGTATGAGAGAAAAAATTGGTTCAGTGATGGTGCTCCTAGTTCAAAACATCCATCCATCCATCCATCCATTTTCTACCGCTTGTCCCTCCCCGGGTTGCGGGGGTGCTGGAGCCTATCCCAGCTGTAATTAAAAACATCCGTATCTCACACCAACATATTCAATTGGTGCTGGCCCGACCAAAACACACAATTTTCACATGCACTATGCCTTTAAAAATTACTTTTAGATAATATTGTATAAAAAGCAATATGATACAATATACTACTAAGAACTACTGTACTTTTATGAAGTAATGTAATCAGAATGTGCATCATTTACATTGTCTCCTTACACCGGCTTTTTTCGTCAAACACACCATCAGCAGCTTCTCCATATTTTAATTTATAAATGTTCTCCGTTTGGATATTATTTTAACATTCTCGGCTGGCGTTAGACTCATTTTGCTTCAATATGGTGCAGACCATCAGTTAGTGGCTACACATTCTGTCATGTTTTTGATGATTATTTTTTTTATCATCCACTTCTTCTTCCCAGGACTGTCCTTCACACTCACTTTATTCTTTCCAATGCTTGGAGAAACAAAGTTATGTCTTTCTCTAGCTGTAAACTAATGCTAGCGAATAAGACCAGATGTTTTGGGCAAGTTCACTGTGATATTTGCTATGCCAACTAATGGTGGGGATGCTTGTAACTACATTTTTTTCTATTTTCTATAAAAAAATTATTTTTTTTTGTATTTCAAAATGAACTAAATTTTTTGCCTGCAATATAAAGCATAGCAATTAGCCGAGACACAGCTCTTATCTCAAAACATTCATGAGTTGAGGTGCCACAGTATTTATATTTATAAATGGAAATACATCTTAATTTGTGTTTCGACAACATTTTCATATTGATATGATACATTTAAACTTTTCCTGTCACACTTCACCTCTATCTGTGCTAACACCCCAATCCCACGGGTCCTTAATCCAGAACATAGTAAATGGTTGCCGGTTCAATCCATTGACATCAATGCAAGGGTTAAACATTGGGAAGAGAGGCTCTTTGCACTCCACACAGAAAGAGTGAAGCAGGGTCATGCTGTCTGCATTGTAGAACGACAGCTCCCCCTTCTGGATATTTGCCAGAATTCCCAACTTTTTGACTTTCTTCCCAACTTGCAGCTGTTTCTCCTGGGTATCATGGCATGCCAGATACTGTCCCTCTCCATGGTATATGCACCAGGAAGTTTTGTTCACACCCACAACAGGAGGCTTTGAACTTGGACCATGGTCTTCATTGACTGGCCCAGTGGTGACGCCTATCAGCCAATAGGGTTTCTCTTGCACAATGACCTCCCAGTAGTGTTGGCCAGTAGTGAAGCTCTTTTTAGCCAGGACGCTGTATTGGGAATCATATGGCGGAGTGGTTGGAGCGTCAGTGTCAGGTTGCACCCTCCAGCACACTTCTCTCCCATCATGGGAAATCTCCAGTTTCGGATGGGCTGTTTTCAGGTCTAGAACAGGGCAACAAAGATCTGCAAGTAGAAATGAAGATCAGAGGTTGATTTTGTGTCTTTACAAAAACTGTCACATGACCCAAAAGTTACACAATTTGGAGTTCAACTAATTATTTGTGCAAAACTGTCTAAAAAGTCTCAAGTCTCGGTTAGAGATCATCGTCGACTTCAGGAGACACCAGTCCAGCCACACTCCACTGTTCATCAACGGCACAGCAGTGGAGATGGTAAGGAGCACCAAGTTCCTGGGGGTGCAGATAACTGACAATATGACCTGGTCCCTACACACCGGAGCTCTTGTAAAAAGAGCTCAGCAGGGCATGCACTTTTTGCGTCGGATGAAAAGACCACAGTTCCCTCCCCCCATTCTCACCACATTCTACAGAGGCACTATAGAGAGCCTGCTGACCAACTGATTTCTGTCTGGACTGGAGCCTGCAGTGCCTCAGACTGGAAGCCTCTGCAGAGAGACGGCGGAAAAGATCATTAGGACTCCTCTTCCTCCTATCCGGGAAATCGCAAAAAGCCGCTGCCTAACCAAGGCTCAGAAAATCTGTAGAGACTCCTCCCACACCCACCAAGGACTGTTTTCACTGCTGGACTCTAGAAAGAGGTTCCGCAGCCTCCGTAGCAGAACCTCCAGGTTCTATAACAGCTTCTTCCCTCAGACCATAAGACTCTTGAACCCATCATATTAATCTCCTCAATTCCCCCCAAAACCGGATTAACTCGCTGGAATATAAAGACAATATACAAACCCTGTTTCCATGTGAGTTGGGAAATTGTGTTAGATGTAAATATAAACAGAATACAATGATTTGCAAATCCTTTTCAACCCATATTCAATTGAATGCACTACAAAGACAACATATTTGATGTTCAAACTCATAAACTTGATTTTTTTTTAGCAAATAATATTTAACTTAGAATTTCATGGCTGCAACAGGTGCCAAAGTAGTTGGGAAAGGGCATGTTCACCACTGTGTTACATGGCCTTTCCTTTTAACAACACTCAGTAAACGTTTGGGAACTGAGGAGACACATTTTTTAAGCTTCTCAGGTGGAATTATTTTCCATTCTTGCTTGATGTACAGCTTAAGTTGTTCAACAGTCCGGGGGTCTCCGTTGTGGTATTTTAGGCTTCATAATGCGCCACACATTTTCAATGGGAGACAGGTCTGGACTACAGGCAGGCCAGTCTAGTACCCGCACTCTTTTACTATGAAGCCACGTTGATGTAACACGTGGCTTGGCATTGTCTTGCTGAAATAAGCAGGGGTGTCCATGGTAACGTTGCTTCGATGGCAACATATGTTGCTCCATAACCTGTATCTACCTTTCAGCATTAATGGCGCCTTCACAGATGTGTAAGTTACCCATGTCTTGGGCCCTAATACACCCCCATACCATCACAGATGCTGGCTTTTCAACTTTGCGCCTATAACAATCCGGATGGTTCTTTTCCTCTTTGGTCCGGAGGACAAGACGTCTACAGTTTCCAAAAACAATTTGAAATGTGGACTCGTCAGACCACAGAACACTTTTCCACTTTGTATCAGTCCATCTTAGATGAGCTCAGGCCCAGCGAAGCCAACAGCGTTTCTGGGTGTTGTTGATAAACGGTTTACGCCTTGCATAGGAGAGTTTTAACTTGCACTTACAGATGTAGCGACCAACTGTAGTTACAGACAGTGGGTTTCTGAAGTGTTCCTGAGCCCATGTGGTGATATCCTTTACACACTGATGTCGCTTGTTGATGCAGTACAGCCTGAGGGATCGAAGGTCACAGGCTTAACTGCTTACGTGCAGTGATTTCTCCAGATTCTCTGAACCCTTTGATGATATTACGGACCGTAGATGGTGAAATCCCTAAATTCCTTGCAATAGCTGGTTGAGAAAGGTTTTTCTTAAACTGTTCAACAATTTGCTCACGCATTTGTTGACAAAGTGGTGACCCTCGCCCCATCCTTGTTTGTGAATGACTGAGCATTTCATGGAATCTACTTTTATACCCAATCACGGCACCCACCTGTTCCCAATTAGCCTGTTCACCTGTGGGATGTTCCAAATAAGTGTTTGATGAGCATTCCTCAACTTTATCAGTATTTATTGCCACCTTTCCCAACTTCTTTGTCACGAGTTGCTGGCATCAAATTCTAAAGTTAATGATTATTTGCATAAAAAAAAAGTTTATCAGTTTGAACATCAAATATGTTGTCTTTGTAGCATATTCAACTGAATATGGGTTGAAAATGATTTGCAACTCATTGTATTCCGTTTATATTTACATCTAACACAATTTCCCAACTCATATGGAAATGGGGTTGCATATGGATGCATATGCAAAAGTGGAATATATTTATCTGTACAGTAATCTATTCATTTATATCTGCACCTTATTGCTATTTTATCCTTCACTACAATGAGCTAATGCAACTACATTTCGTTCTTATCTGTACTGTAAAGTTCAAATTTGAATGACAATAAAAGGAAGTCTAAGTCTGAGACTAAGTCTAGTTACGATTTAGACTGCTTTTTAAGATTGCTTAATAAATATTCATGCATTATAAAGAAGATAGTATGCTTGCAATTACATATGAGATTAACTTATGTTGACCTGAATTTGATTGATGACTAAACGCATGCGAAGACCTTTGGCTAACTTTTAGTTTGACGTACAATATCTTGTTGTTTAACATTTAAGTAGGAAACAGGGAATGAAAACAAGGCAAACACTTTATGTGCACCAGTAGACTGCTTGTCATGGTCTTAGCTGATCAAATCTATTTGATCAAATCAGTAGCTAGCACTATGCTCTGACGAGACTTGTGAAGTCATCAATAAAGAGACGGATAAGGTTATCAGAAGCTGACGACAGCTACGTGCTTGCCTTGTGAAACTCTCTCAACTTGCTACAGTATAACATGATGGTTGCACAAAGGAAGCAGTGTGCAGGTAAGATGATGATTTAAACTACCAGTGGAGTGGAAAAACATTTATATCTGATGTATGACACCCAAAGACTTACAAAGTTTGCGAGTAAATAGATATGATCAAAATATATCAATCTCCAGGAGATTCCCAAGCCATTTTGAGAGATAATGAGCTCGCCAGACACGTCATTGCGTGACGTAGAGGTAGGAACCACAGATCCCTTCATCACCAACAACAATGCAAATCATGCAGACTTTGTGAGAGCCAACGATTACTTTGGGAAGAATTATGATCCAGAAACTTAAATTTTTTTATCCTGAATATAAGGAGGATAAGCTACAAGTTTTAGGAGATCTGCTAAACAAATGTAGATAAAGTGTAACCCTAAGCATCATGTAGCAGTATTGATATGTGCTAAACAACAATTACAAACTACAAACATAATAAAACGATAGTTTACTGTACGATGTCTGCTCTCTTACTTCGACTGATAAAATGTCCATATCTTTCCGTTTATGTGAAGAATTAATCACGATGCACACAAAGGATTAAGAAGGAAAGTTCTCCCTTTGCCTAGTTAAACAATGTAAGGTAATTGCATCATGCATAATACGTTTCCATGGGGGTGCAAAAGGCACCGATTCAAGAGAAACACCTTGAAAGTCTACTGACAGAATGATTGTTTTGGATTCCACTGAATAAGAGTATTGTACTTACAGGACCACATTCGGGGAAAGTGCTGAGACAGAGCCACAGACAGGTCATCCACCAGCTTCTCGATTGTTCGCAGCTTGTCAGGTTCACACAGCTCTTTATCTATTTGCTGAACGGGAGCTAACTTTGGGGGTTCACTACAATTAAACAAGAACATATTGTGGCAAATCACACCTGTCATGTAAATATAAATGAGAAATATATACTCACCAAAGATTCTGTTCAGTGATTTGCTGCAAAGACAAATACTGTAAATGTTATATTTTTATATATACATAAATTCCGCCCGAATGCAGCTGAGATAGGCTCCAGCCACCCACCGCGACCCGAAAGGGACAAGCGGTAGAAAATGGATGGATGGATAAATGTTATACCTATTCTCACGGTTGTGCTTCAATGTTTTTTTTACACATTTGAAGTTACACACATTACTCTTGTGAATGTCATTAAAATCCTTGAAAAATATAACAATTTATGACTCCAAAAAGTTATTGTCATGTGTACTTCACGTCATCTTGATAATGTATTGTGTGTATGCACGCTACAACAGCGTCTTCCTCCTGACCGGATGTGAATAATAATCTGTAGATGAAATAAAGAAGTTTCATTTGTTTTTATAACCACCCTAATGTTATTTGTGGTGTTAGAAGTTCTGTTCAGTAAAATATGTTCGTAAAGCTGCGACGCGTCACAGAGGCTTGCATGGAAAACTGTGTGTGTGTGTGTGTGTGTGTGTGTGTGTGTGTGTGTGTGTGTGTGTGTGTGTGTGTGTGTGTGTGTGTGTGTGTGTGTGTGCGTGTGTGTGTGTGTGTGTGTGCGCAAGTCAGAAAGTGAAAGTGTTACATTAACTGTCAAAAAAACAATCTATCGAATTAATTAATCAAAATATATAAATATTTTTTACTGTTACTATGCCTGCTACATTCTTGTTGATCATATGTGATCAATAAAGCAATTATTGATCACCTCCTCATCCTTTTTATTGCGTCTGATACATGCTATTACTGTTAAACAGTCACAAAGTTTAATGATCCAGCCAAAATTGTTGTATGTATTAAATGTACGGGGGATAAAAATTACAAACTTATTTTAAAAACTAAAATAAATAAGAAACAATATATACATTTTAAACATTTTTAAACATTACAAAATAAATAAATACAATTCAAAGGTACTATATTTTCCAGACTTTAAGCCGCTAGTTTTTCCCAAGCTTTGAACATTGCGGCTTATACAAAGGTGCGGCTAATCTATGGATTTTTCTTTGCTAATTGCTAAATTATGAGATGGATCAAGCAAACAAATCAAACAATGTGCTAAAATGATCCACTTTAAGAAACTGTTTGAACCCAAAGTTTTTATAAAGTACAAGGAAGAAGAATCCTATTAAACACCTAGAACATTATTAAAAAAAGGGAAAATCTTACTAATCTCATAAAGGATGAATAAAGACGTCACTGACTGACATCACTGACTTTCCTGTCTTGTTTGATCAGCCGTTTACTGCTGATTTACAGGCTTCGTTTGGAAACAATTAAGATATGTAAATAAACATCTACAAAATCACATCTACAAAATGTAAAATATCTAATTTCACAACGTAGGGGTATATATCTGCTGCTTATTGTCTGGTGCAGCTAATATATGAAAAAAAAAAGGTTTTATTCTAAATTATTTTAAGGTTTATAGTCCGGAAAACCTGGTAGATGCTCCAGGATGTCCAAACTAAATATGCACGGTCGCCTTGCATTTTATGCTGTGGTCACACTATCCACTTTCACAGAGACACAGCAGATAAATTATGTACATTTTGATTTTTTATAGAGGCTTTATAGTGCTCTTATGCTCATCTCAATGGATGTTTACTGGTGTCTCGGTTAAAGCGATCGGAATAGATTTGATAGTTTTCTAGAAGTTCCTTTTATCATTTTATTATGTGTGGTGTACACACTGCATCCAAACTTCAAGTTCAATATAATGCTTCACCTTCCTGGGGTCCTGGACTTATTCCAACTTCAGAAATGTGTAGGAGCAAAAGTACTTTGGTCGATGGGAGAATACTAAGAAGGCCAGATTTGACTGGGAATGGCCAAATTTAAAAGTGACTCCACCCAGACTGTGCATCTTGGACTGATAGATTTTAATCAAGGGGGAGAATGCTGCACGGCCAGAATCTGCACAGCTTTTTTTTTTTACTTAAGCACATGGGAGAATAGAGCACTTGAAGCCTGGCACAGTGAAGCTCACACCAGACTCTTTCTATTAATTGATTCAATCAACGAAATGTCGTTCTTATCTGTACTTACAATACGCTGTACTGTCATTCAAATTTGAATGACAATAAAGGAAGTCTAAGTCTAAGTCTAATTCATCATATAACCTAATACTAATTCATTGTGTCTTTGAAGTTTAAAAACGACTTATTGGTACAACAAAGAATTATCACACTGAATAACCTACTTGTATGAATCTCAAATCATGTCTTTCTTGAAGGAGTAACTTGCTGGAAACTCTGAGCTTGTCTATGTCATTGATATGAGCCTCCATCGTTGCTCTCTGAGCTTCCAGCCACTCAGTTGTACAATTCTCTTCTGCGTCTATGATCTGCATCATTAGCCGCTCGTCGCCATCCAACACAACCCGGATCCTGTTGTACTTGTCTGTGAGTCTCTCTCTGAAATCCGCCGCAGACATCTAGGAATGAAGAAAAAAAAAACATCTTACTGCAATGCAAACCTATCAATAAAAAATAGTGACTGTATACCACTGTTTGTGTGTACATGAACTCCAAGTCTTTGATGGCGTTTTCTGCTTCACATCTCATTTGCAGCAATTCATTGACAGTTGTTTCCAACATGCTCTAAAAACAGACGTACAAATTAATAAAGCATAATCCAGACATGCCAAAAACACACCTTTAAGTCTGTGCAGGCGTCATGCAGCTGGACAGCTTTGTGGTTCTTGTGCGCGCCAACAAGGACGCACAAACAGCAAACAGGGACTCTTTCCTCCAAGCAAAAGAGTTTGAGCTCGTCACGGTGCTCCTTGCACTTTAAAGACAATAAATCCTGGGTCACCTCCACCACTGTGTGCTCCCTCAGTGCAGATCGCTGCTGGTGCAGCAAAGCGTGAGCCTGGCAAAGCGAGGCGTCACAGGTCAGGCAAGTCCTAATGGCTTCTGATGGTGTCTCTATGCAGTGGTCGCAGTGGACGACGGTCGAAGATGTTTTTTTTGACGATTGGATAACGCAGTCCTTCAATTTGCTTTGAAGGCTTGCGTTGATCTCCAGCGTGAAGTTGGATGGGAGCAGGATCTGACACTCTGGACAAAAGAGAGGACCCTTCTCACAAACAGCCCGGATGCAAGTCAGACAGAAGTTATGTCTGCACGGCAGCTGTACAGGGTCCGTGAGGACATCTTGGCATGCTGGACAATTCAGAGTTTCTTCGACAGTCCCCATAGCTCTCTGCTTGTGCCTTGTGATGCTGCCTCAATGAGCAATGCTATGCTGCTCATCAATGTTTCACAAGACTTTTTCTGCATGCACGGCTTCTCAGGTGCCCCAGTGTCATATTACTAAACACAGGTAGACATTTTTCTGCCTTTCAGTGGAGTGACATTTACAAGCAATAACAAAATATTTTATAATTGCATGAGCTCACCAGGACCAGTCATAACAGTTACTGCGCATTAAACAGTCGTTTCAACTAATTTGGATAAAACGTTGTAAAACTCAAATAAATAATTGTGGGCTAAACAGAGACAATGTAATGATGACTGAAGCTGGCTCTCAGGAGATTATCTTGCATAACACGCCCACATGTTTTGTAGTTTCTCACATTGTGCTGTCAACTTGTCATACTAATTTAATCAACACTATGCAAACATTGTTAGTATTGATACAGAGCACAGTATCAAATTGATGCCATCAGGGCCAGCAATGCCTTCTCTGCTGGCCTAACATAACCAGAAATCATGATCAAAATTAAAGATAAAAGTCAGTTTTTATTTACTTTCCCTAACTATCTGAAAGTATTCATATTCTTTTCATGTCATATTATGCTCCTTCCAGCGGTGTTGTTTTTAGGTTATAGAGTTTTTATCCAATCAGAATTCAGCTAACTTATGTTGCCATGCTGTACCAAATTTGCTGGGGCCTTCAGAATCAACAATGCGGGCATCCGTACACTGTAAGTGAACGGACACAAACATTTGGTAAAAAGTTGCGATAGCCAATCAGATCACGAGTTGTTGTCAGTAAGGCCTTCGAGCTGGCCTAAGGCAGGTATATATTGTGATGTTATGAGCTAGGTATCATAAGAACTCCATTACCCAGCATGCCACAGTAGTGTGGAGCATGCAGTAGCCCCGATTAGGTTGAATGTAGGCATGCCCCTAGATGGATGTTTTTAATTTTTTCATTCATATTCATGAAGCATATTTAAAGAGAAACTACATCTTGTGAGACGATGTCGGCCAACCTCGGAATCTAGCTCAGCTGTCCCGGTGATTAAATGTGAGTTCAGATATTTTATTTCTTAATTTTTTCATGTTTGTTATGTTTTTTTCAATTTTAATTTTGACAGTAACACATGTTATGTTTTAATTGCTAATGCGGGTTTCATTGATTTTTAAATGCGCCAGAAAATAACCCGTTTTGTACAATGCCCAATTGTGCGTAAATGTGTTTCTGTATAGTATTTATCCAGCAATGGTCATGTAGTGACATAAATGATGGTATTTTGAGAGGTATTCATTGAAGTCGGACATCCCTGAAGGCCTAGGTGGGAAACGCACGGCCCGCCAGTGTATCTACTGTATGTTTATTTTCAAAACTATCGTTTGGCTTTAGTTGTATCGTTAATATTGTTACATTGCTGATATTGTTGTATGTTAATGTTATTTATAAACTCAGGGAATATCATTTGCTCTCAGAATGGCTCTTTGTAGGCAAAAAAACAAATTATTTCAATGACGGTAGTTTTGCTTTTGCCTATTTATTTTGCATTACTGTCTTTATTTTGCTCAAACAGTTGTACATAATAAAGGAGAATGATTCAATAACGTTGTTGATATTGATAAATTGCCCTATGTATAGCTTCAAAAAGTTTGTTTAATGCTAAGAAAAAATAAATAAAAACAAAACTATGTGGAAAATGTATTTTATTCTGATTATAATCATGATCCACAAAGTGAAGGCAAATATCATTCAATTGGCAAGCGGTAGAAAATTGGATGGATGGAGCTTGAACCTTACATTTTGGTATTCGTAATTAAATTGTCAATACTGGTTCCGTATTTACTTGGTATCTAATCGATACCAATATTTGCAGTATCGTTCACCGCTAACTTCCTGTGGTTGCGTCAGTTTCCGACTCGCCAGTGTCTGCGTACACTGAGACGTTCACGTACTTCACGTAAACCATCGGCGATATCCATCCTCGATAGGAAGAAAAGTTAGTATAGTTCGTTTGTGAATAGCCGTGTGGTCGCTCTGCTCTCAACGTGGGCTGTGGATGTGGCAGCTTAGCACAGTCAGCCTGACTACGTGTCTTTCCCTCCCAAGTCAACTCCCAAGTGTAGTTTGGGCTGACTTTCTAGCTTTATATCATAGATAGGTAAGGGCTGCTTCAGTCATTTTTCCTCTTGACCATTGTATGTCATTTAATTCGTATCTGACAATGGATGGATAACTTCTTAAGCTAATGCTAAGCTAGCTAACACTACATGTCTAATGTGTTCATCGTGATGTAAAATCCTAAACGTACCGTCTGGTTTACCTACATGACATCATAGTTTATTCGGATTGACTGCTCCAAACTCTTATTATAAAAAATATTTTTTTCTAACGTTGGCATGACAACATCTTCATCAGCAGGTCACGGTCAAGTTAATGCAAAAACAGGAAAACGTTGATAGTTAAATAACGTCCAAATATGCATTAGTTTTCGTATTTGTGCATATATATGCATAGCAAAGTCAAGCAATGTCCTCTATTAATTATGGCTTTGTGTTTGTCACGCTTTTTTTTAGGTTTTCACTGCAATGTTTGCCAGACTCAACTTGTGCTCTCACTTGCCATCCAGATTTCGGCAAGTGAGTGTCACCCCGGTCTCTATCAGAACATTTTCCCAGGCAAAATGTAAGTAACAGTGCTCTCATTTCATAGCTGATATACATTATTCTCACGGGCCAATACTTTGGCTGCACCTCAACAATATCAATCAAAGTTTATTTATGTAGCCCTAAATCACGAGCGTCTCAAAGGGCTGCACAAGACACAACGACATCGGGGACGGCGTGGCCGTGCCAGCAATCGGAGGGTTGCTGGTTACTGGGGTTCAATCCCCACTTTCTACCATCCTAGTCACGTCCGTTGTGTCCTTGGGCAAGACACTTCACCCTTGCTCCTGATGGCTGCTGGTTAGCGCCTTGCATGGCAGCTCCCGCCATCAGTGTGTGAATGGGTGAATGTGGAAATACTGTCAAAGCGCTTTGAGTACCTTGAAGGTAGAAAAGCGCTATACAAGTATAACCCATTCATTCATTCATTCATCCTCGGCTTAGATCCCACATCAGGGCAAGAAAAAACTCAACCCAATGGGATACAATGAGAAACCTTGGAGGGGACCGCAGATGTGGGGACCACTCCTTCCCCTGGGCGACCGGTGCAATGGACGTCAAGTGGATCTAGTTAATAGTGTGAGAGTCCAGTCCATAGTGTGGCCAACGGGAGATAATCTTGAGTGGAGACAAGTCAGCAGCGCAGAGACGTCATCAACTGATGCACAGATTAGTGGTCCACCCCCGGTCCCGACTTTGAACAGCTGGCACATAATCTGTGGTCACCTAAAAACCTCTCCACACAGGAGAGGAGTGCAGAGCAGAAAAGAGACAGCAGATCAACTGATCTAAAAGGGGGGTCTATTTAAAAAACGCTCTATAGCCCGCAGGCTATTTTTGGGCTCTGGGAATCACTAATAAGCCAGAGTTCTTTGAATGCAGATTTCTTGTCGGACATATGGTACAATACAATCAGCATAATAGGATGGAGCTAGATCGTGTAGTATTTTATACGTAAGTAGTAAAACCTTAAAGTCGCATCTTAAGTGCACAGAAGCCAGTCCAGGTGAGCCAGTATAGGCGTAATATGATCACACTTTCTTGTTCTTGTCAAAAGTCTAGCAGCCGCATGCTGTACCAACTGTAATCTTTTAATGCTAGACATAGGGAGGCCCGAAAATAATACGTTTCAGTAATCAAGACAAGACGTAACAAACGCATGAATAATGATCTCAGCGTCGCTGGTGGACAAAATGGAACGGATTTTAGCGATATTACGGAGATGAAAGAAGGCCGTTTTAGTAACATTCTTAATGTGTGACTCAAACGAGAGAGTTGAGTCGAAGATAATACCCATATTCTTTACCGAGTCGCCTTGTGTAATTGTTTGGTTGTCAAATGTTAAGGTGGTATTATTAAATGGGTGTCGGTGTCTCGCAGGACCGATAATCTGTTCCGTTTTCTTAGCGTTGAGTTGCAAAAAGTCAGCGGACATCCATTGTTTAATTTCATGAAAACACGCCTCCAGCTGACTACAATCCGGCGTGTTGATCAGCTTTAGGGGCATGTAAAGTTGGGTGTCATCAGCATAACAGTGAAAGCTAACACCGTATTTGCGTATCATGTCACCTAGCGGCAGCATGTAGATGCTGAAGGGTGCAGGGCCAAGAACCGAACCCTGTGGAACTCCGCACGTTACCTTAATATAATGCAGCGATTCACAAATATTAATATATTTGTGGCAGGCAGCCACAAATTTGGACCACCACAATTTGATTTGATGCTAACTGTCAGTTGGCGGTATACATTGCAGCTCTGCTTCTCATCACAGCTCATATGCACATGGTTTGCTTGAGAAAAAGATGTAGCAAAAGGGAGCAGCTTTGCCAACTTAACAACTTTGTCATATTGAGCAAGTACAGTTGAACCTCCACTTACAAGCTTAATTGGTTCAATGACGGAGCTCTTATTTCAAAACACTTGTAAAGCAAATCTCTGTCTCCCATTGAAATGAATTCAAATCAATTTAATCTGTGCTTGGACCCCTAAAACAGCACAATTTAACAATATGCCTTTTAAAAATAAAAATACACTTTTTCTAAGGAAGAATGTACTACGAACATGTACAGTAGTTTTATGAAGTAATGTAATATTGATGTACAGCTTTTATCTTGGAGAATGTACTTCAATGATATCTCCTTTGAGCTGCTTCTCTGTCAAACACACCATCAGCAGCTTATCTTTATTTTCATGGATAAATATCCGCTGTTCAGATGTTATTTTAACGTCCTTGGCTGGTGTCATCGACTCATTCTGCTTCAGTATGGTGCAGACTAGCAGTGATACGCTTGAATTGCTTTGCCAAAAATCATGTTATGTCGACCTCTCGCTAAAAACTAATTAATGGTAGCAAAGACGTATATTTCTGGCTATTCTTACAGGGTTCACCGTGACATTTGCAACAACTTATGACAGGGATGCTTGTAATGCAAATTTTTGCTTGTAACATAAAGTATAAATATTAAGCGGTTCACATCTCAAAACAGGGGCAGCACAGTGGAAGAGGGGTTAGTGCGTCTGCCTCACAATACGAAGGTCCTGAATAGTCCTGGGTTCAATCCCGGGCTCGGGATCTTTCTGTGTGGAGTTTGCATGTTCTCCCCGTGACTGCGTGGGTTCCCTCCGGGTACTCTGGCTTCCTCCCACTTCCAAAGACATGCACCTGGGGATAGGTTGTATGGCAACACTACAATTGGCCCCAGTGTGGGAATGTGAGTGTGAATGTTGTCTGTCTATCTGTGTTGGCCCTGCGATGAGGTGGCGACTTGTCCAGGGTGTACCCGCCTTCCGCCCGATTGTAGCTGAGATAGGCTCCAGCGCCCCCCGCGACCCCGAATGGATTAAGCGGTAGAAAATGGATGGATGGACATCTCAAAACACTCTTAAGTTGCTGCACCCATAAGTTGAGGAACCATTGTAGTCAGCAGATATTTCAAAATACTAGGGGTGTAATGGCAAACATATAGGGCGGTTTACTTACAAAGCCTTCAGTTTGGTGTGGAGGCATACCTACTACACATAGGTGAAAGACTGGAAGTGTTTCTTGCAATAACCTTTTACTCTCTAGTTCAGGGGCTGGCAAACCCAAAATGTTCAAAGAGCCATATTGGACCATACACAAAACAAATCTGTCAGGACCTGCAAAAAATTAAATGCCTTATATAAGTCTTATAATGAAAGCAACACATGATGTAAGTGTGTATATTAGCTATATTAGACTGCAAGCTTTTATCTTTGAGGCGGGTGCAGTATTTGGATTTGATGTTGTTCATGTTTGAGAATATCTGCTTGCACAGGTATTTGTTTTGTTTGCAACATCCCCCTGCCTGGCACCACGCCGTGCTGAAAGAAACATGTCTCGCAGGCTGACGCAAATATTTGTTGACAGAAATGTTAAAATGTTATATTTATTCTGCACATTTTTACAACATTGGAAAACATTAGTAAAACTGAGGCTTCTCAAAGGCAGAGATAACTTATGCCTGTAAATTACTGGCTTAGAATTACCAAATGTATAGATGTGTGTGTTCATCTTAAAGGAAACCGCAGGCTGTCTACTTCTAATGGTTTTATTACAATCTTTGGCAAGCTGGGTAATGTTTGCTGTGGTCTGGAACAACATGACACACAAACAACTATCAGAATTGCAGCCAGTATTACATACAGACAATGTCTCATGAGACATGCAATATAAATTGAACACACAGAGGACATAAGTAAAGGAAATTAAATGAGCTCAAATATACCTAAAAACGAGACATGATTATGCTAATCTGAGTAGCATGTTAGCATCGATTAGCTTGCAGTCATGCACTGACCAAATATGCCTGATTAGCACTCCACACAAGTCAATTACATGTCAAAAAAGCTTGTCAATACAAGTCAATAACATCAACAAAGCTTACCTTTGTGCATTCACGCACAGCATTAAACGTTTGGTTGTCAAACTGAGATAAAGAAGAAGTGGCATAAAATACGTCGGAAAAAGTTATACATGTAAAGTACAAACTGCTGCGTCACAGGCCACTAACGCCTGTGTCTTTTAGAGTCCATTTTAAAATTATTTTAATCGTTTTTAAATCCTTACATGGTCTTGCCCCACCTTGCCTCTCTGAGCGGCTCCACCTTTATGCCCTCACCCAGTCCCTCAGGTCAGCTGATCAGCTGCTCCTGAAGGTACCCAAATCAAACCGCAAGCTTAGAGGGGACAGAGCCTTCTGTTGCGGGTCCCAAACTCTGGAACGATCTCCCTCTCCATGTGAGAAATGCCCCTTCTGTGGCTACTTTTAAGACCCTTCTTAAAACTCTTTTTTACTCACTGGCTTTTAACCCAGCATGAGACTTTGAACTGTTTAAACTGTTTTTAACTTTGTAACTGCTTTTTATCTAACAAATTGTTCTTAAGATAATTTGTATTTGCTTTTTCAATGTGTATTTTACCTCTGTTTTAAATGTTATTTTTTAGTCTGTCCTTTGCCTGTATTTATTTGTGGTGTACAACCCTTTGTTCTTCAACTGTGGTTGTTTTTAAAGGGCTTTATAAATTAAGGTTGGTTTGGTATGGTACAACTACAGGGCATTTATTGACTGCCAAAATTATTAGGACAAAACGGTGCTCGCCAAATACCCTCATCAGTGGGCTTTCTAACAATTAGGAAGGTTTGTGTCATGTTTGTCCTACTGAAACCATATTAAAACAAAAAATATATTTATTCCCCCATCTTTTTCCATCCATCCATTTTCTATCGCTTGTTCCTCTCTGGGTTGCGGGGGGTGCTGGATCCTACTATCCCAGCTGCACTCAGGCGGAAGGCAGCGTACACCCTGGACAAGTCGCCATCTCATCGCAGGGCCAACACAGATAGCCAGACAACATTCACACTCACATTCACACACAAGGGCCTATTTAGTGTTGCCAATCAACCTATCCCCCAATTGCATGTCTTTGGAGATGGGAGGAAGCCAGAGTACTCGGGGGAACCCACGCAGTCATGGGGAGAACATGCAAACTCCACACAGAAAGACCCTGAGCCCGGGGATCGAACCCAGGACGTTTGTATTGTGAAGCCCACGCACTAACCCCTCTTCCTCTGTGCTGCCCCCATCTTTTTTCCATTTTCATACATTTTTGAAAAAGCTCCAGGGAGCCACTAAGGCGGCGCTAAAGATGATGCGGCTCTAGAGCCACGGATTGTCGACCCCCGCTCTAGTCAAATATAAACTTTCATGAAAGGCTAAGTATTCTTTGTGGGAGCAAAGATCCAGATATGCATGCCACCTCAACAAGCACGGGGAGCGTGCATTATCACTTCCTTAAAAGGCGAGGTGTGGAGGCGTGCAGCCCAGCCTTTGACTAGTTGGAGTCATGAGTTAGCGATAGTGCTAATAAGATGAAGCCTGGGGACACTCTCATTGAAATATATAAACCAGGTGTGTTATAATGGCTATTTTTATATGGGCTTGTGGCACATTATAGAAATAAATTACAAAAATAATAGCACAAATTTGAAAATAGAGCAAAAAGGCTTTATGTGACAAGAAAATGCGAGAAATGTTCATAATAATCACATATTTTATGAACATTTAGGTCTGCCTTTAAATATACAGTATGTATATTTTTTAGCCTTTTAAAAAAAATGACATGCATGTGTCGCTACTAAATATGCAAATTAGACGACGTGTCTCGACCTCACTGTTCCCCGCAACCCACTACCACAAGTAGATGGCTTTTCACAAAGATCATCAAGCTTAGTTTTTATGGAAACTGACAGGAGAATTAAGTAATGTGTTCATTTCACCTGCTGGTTCTAAAATGTACCAATTTCCTGCATCATAAAAATGTAACAAATATGTTACACGTCTAAATATGCAGCAAAGTTATACACCGCAGCAAATTACAACTATGATAATAAACATTGTTAAATTTAAAAACATGTTTTGGGTCTTATTACAGCAGGTTTACTCATAGTTTGTTGCCTATGATTGTATGTATTATTTCAGTTTTAGCACATGATACTGATATTGGTTCTGATGTCTGCTTGATATTGGATCTTCAGTCTCACATCCACGCTCACATGGGAAATCTTTTGCCCACCGGAGTGATTTGAGGCAAGCCAAGCGCATCGTGGTGAAATTGGGGAGCGCTGTAGTGACGCGGGGCGATGAATGTGGACTGGCATTGGGGAGACTGGCCTCCATCGTAGAACAGGTAATGCTGCTTCCAAATTGTTCATGTGACATACCGGTAGTTTTGATTGAAAAGCTTTGTCTCATCATGTTATCCCATCAGGTGGCCATGCTACAGAATCAAGGCAGGGAGATGATGATTGTCACCAGCGGTGCTGTGGCATTTGGGAAGCAGAGGCTAAGACACGAAATCCTGTTGTCTCAAAGTGTCAGGCAGGCTTTACATTCAGGACAAAACCAGTTGAAGGAAATGGTGTGAAAAACCTTGTATTAGATAAACATTTGTTTATTTTCATATAAAGCAGTTTCAAATGTGTGCCTTTCTTTAGGCAATTCCAGTGTTGGAGGCAAGGGCTTGTGCAGCTGCAGGCCAGAGTGGTCTGATGGCGTTGTATGAAGCAATGTTTACACAATATAGCATCTGCACTGCTCAAGTATGTACTTGTCTTTTACTGAATTTTAAGTTTTCTTATCATGTGACTATCATTGACTGCTTCGTGTGCGTTTCTGCAGATTCTAGTCACAAACTTGGATTTTCATGACGAGCAGAAGCGGCGCAACCTTAACAGCACACTTCTTGAACTTCTGCGGATGAACATAGTTCCCATCATTAACACCAATGACGCTGTTGTGCCCCCCCCTGTTCCCAGCAGTGACATGCAGGGGGTAAATGTGGGTACTCTGTAAAGGGCATGCTGGGAATGCTAAGTGTGGTTCGTGTTGTGTATCAGGTTTTGTCAAGGTGAAGGCATGCTTTAAATCAATACGTTATCATTGACATCAACATCTTGGACACATGCTTTTAATTTTTCGGTAATGTAATTATCCTCTGGGGTGGTATTTTGTTGCCTTATTTCTGTTCACCTCCCTTATGAAAGAGGTGAACTATTTTTTATGGAACTTGCTGGCTTTTGTTGCATGGCATATTCATTCTATTTGTCCATAATCATTCAGCAAATTTTTTTCTTAGTCTTGTTTTTTTTATTTCAGGTAATAAGCATCAAAGATAATGACAGTTTGGCTGCACGTCTTGCTGTTGAAATGAAAGTAGACCTGCTGATTGCCCTGTCTGATGTTCAAGGTACAGAAAAATGCTAAAAATATTTATTGTTAACAATAATTTTCTGTAAATTTGCACTGAAATATTTCCAAAAGTCTAAATGGGAAACGTCTAATAAACTTTTTAATTTGGTAAAATATGATTAACTCTTTAAGTTTATATGTCTCTATTACTGGATTAACAAATTCAAATTCAGAAAAAACTTGATTAATTTAAAACAGAACAGTTAAAAAAAGATGTAAACAAACACTGTAACAAATGTAAATAAGGGACAGAAAACAGCTTACATTATTAGTTATTTAGTAAGGGTGCACAATGTTTTTTTCAAGCCGACACCAATACAGGTAATTATCTGCTTCTCAATACCGATACAGGTAACTTATTAATATCATTTTTTTTATTTAACTGAAGTTTCTGACTTTAGGAAGATTCTTTAGCAGCGCAGGCATGTTTGTAATTTTTCAAAACACAGTCGTAGTGTTACTGACTTTCTTGGTGGCAAATAAGTTTTGATATGTTGAAGCTTGATGTTTTTCCCTCACGGGTTGTTTGCAGAACATTTGGTCCAAATAATACACAAAATGTCTTCCTCTAAAACAATGAACACGATCAACGCCATGTTTGTCTACAATGAGCTATTTTTTAAATGTTACCGGATTCATTGTTATGATGTTATAATTCTTAATATCAGCCAGATAATTAATGGCCTGGTAAGTATATTGTAAACCTATTAATTGTGCATGAAAATAAGGGTATTGTTTAAAATGATGAAATGCTAATTGTAGGAAAGTAACACCATAATTACATTACCATACTTTATATCTATATCTTTAACTCATATATTTAACATAGCATGATTTGTCTATCGTTAGAAACATTTACTTTTAGATAATTTTGTCTGTTGTCTGGCTTATGGCATCGTGTCACTATTCCACAGGCCTATACGACAGTCCTCCAGGGACAGATGATGCCAAACTCATTGATATTTTCTATCCTGGAGACCAGCAATCCATCACGTATGGCAACAAGTCAAGAGTTGGCATTGGTGGCATGGAAGCCAAGGTCAGTACAACAGACAGCACTTCATCTGAAATTGTGTACTGAGTAGTTAAAAAATTTAAAAGTTACTCCACCACTGCTTCTCATGCAGGTGAAGGCGGCTCTTTGGGCACTACAGGGTGGTTCATCTGTGGTCATTGCCAATGGCACCGATCCCAAAGTCACAGGCCACGTCATCACAGATATTGTGGAGGGAAAGAAAGTTGGTACCTTCTTTTCTGAAGTGAAGCCTGCAGGTGCATCTGGAACCTTGTTTGATCATAAGTTTTCTGAAAATGTATTTTTATGGTTGGATGTTTAACATTTGTGCATTATACTCTTGACAACATCAGGTCCCACTGTGGAGCAGCAGACAGAGATGGCCCGTCACGCCGGTAGAACTTTGGCTTCATTGCTCCCAGAGCAGGTGGCTTTCCTTAACCCTTTATTATTTAATCTTAATTAATATGATTTTACTTTTTACTTGCAATTGTGATGGCCATGACAAACATTCAGCTATTAAACAATGTTTGATTACGGATGTCGAGTTTACAGACTGTAAATAGAATCTTTATATGAGCCATTTCTGAGAATATTGTAGTCATTGCATAAAAGATAGTTTTACTCATGGAGTTTTCTTTCTATGATTCAATTGATTTAATGAGTTATGCCGAGTGTGTGTATGTGTTTCCAGAGAGGAGAGATCATCTGTGCTCTTGCTGATCTGCTGACAGAGAAAAAAGATGAGATTCTCAGTGCAAACAAGAGAGACATGGAAATAGCGACAGCATCAGGTAAAGATTTAAAAAAAAAAATCTGAACTTTATTTTTATAGCACTTTTCCTACACAAGCAAGTTGCAATACAACAGACTTTATACACATTTAAAACGAGGGAAAAAAGGAACACGCACATGTTCGCACGCACACATTGCACCATTAACGATAACAATACATGGCATGGCACCTAGGATTGAGGAAAAGGCCACCTTTGATGCATCCATACTGGAAAATAACTTAAAATGTATGTCATCTAAAAAAATCCATCCATCCATTTTATACTGCTTTTCCCGCTCGGGTTGGGTGCTGGAGCCTATAATAATAATAATAATAATAATAAAACAAATATTAATATACAAAACCCAAAACCAGTGAAGTTGGCACGTTGTGTAAATCGTAAATAAAAAAAGAATACGATGATTTGCAAATCCTTTTCAACCTATATTCAATTGAATACACTGCAAAGACAAGATACTTAATGTTCGAACTGGTAAACTGTTATTTTTTGCAAATATTAGCTGATTTGGAATTGGATGCCTGCAACATGTTTTAAAAAAGCTGGCACAAGTGGCAAAAAAGACTGAGAAAGTTTAGGAATGCTCATCAAACACTTATTTGGAACATCCCACAGGTGAACAGGCTAATTGGGAACAGGTGGGTGTCATGATTGGGTATAAAAGCAGCTTCCATGAAATGCTCAGTCATTCACAGTGATGGGGCAAGGGTCACCGCTTTGTGAACAAATGCATGAGCAAATTGTCGAACAGTTGAAGAACAACATTTCTCAACGAGCTATTGCAAGAAATTTAGGGATTTCACCATCTACGGTCTGTAATATCATCAAAAAGTTCAAAAAATTTGGAGAAATCACTGCACGTAAGCGACAAGGCCGTCCCTTCGATCCCTCAGGCGGTACTGCATCAATAAGCGACATCAGTATGTAAAGGATATCACCAAATGGGCTCAGGAACACTTCAGAAAACCACTGTCAGTAACTACAGTTTGTCGCTACATCTGTAAGTGCAACTTAAAACTCTACTATGCAAAGCCAAAGCTATTTATCAACAACACCCGGAAATGCCGCCGGCTTCGCTGGGCCGAGCTCATCTAAGATGGACTGATTCAAAGTGGAAAAGTGTTCTGTGGTCTGACGAGTCCAGATTTCAAATTATTTTTGGAAACTGTGAACGTTGTGTCCTCCGGACCAAAGAGGAAAAGAACCATCCGGACTGTTATAGCCACCAAGTTCAAAAGCCAGCATCTGTGATGAACTTACGCATCTGTGCAGGCACCATTAATGCTGAAAGGTACATACAGCTTTTGGAGCAACATATGTTGCCATCCAAGCAACTTCTTTTTCATGGACACCCCTGCTTATTTCAGCAAGACAATGCCAAGCCACATTCTGCACGTGTTACAATTATAATAGCGTGGCTTTGTAGTAAAAAAGTGCAGGTACGAGACTGGCCTACCTGTAGTCTAGACCTGTCTCCCATTGAAAATGTGTGGCGCATTATGAAGCGTCAAATACCACAACGGAGACATTGTGTTGCTGCCATTAAATTCTAAGTTAATAATTATTTGCAAAAAAAAAACGTGTTTCTTAGTTCGGACATTAAATATCTTGTCTTTGCAATGTATTCAATTGAATATAAGTTGAAAATGATTTGCAAATCATTGTATTCTGTTTTTATTTACGATTTACACAACGTTCCAACTTCACTGGTTTTTGGTTTTGTATATTTTGTAAATATATCTAAATAAATTTAAATTTAAATATAAATTATTAAGAACATCAAATTGTAAGAATAATAGTAATGAAAACCTAAGAAGAGTTAAATGATCAATAAAAGCCCTTTTAAAAAAGGTGTGCCTTTTTATTAAAAAAAATGTCAACGATTTCTGCAAGTCCTGAGGCTCGCCGTGGGGTTGATATAGTAAAAGCAGGTCCGCTAAATGAGAAGGCGCAAGGCCATTAAGAAATTTAAAAACTAATCATAGAACATTAAATTAAACCCAAAGCGAACAGGTAGCCACTGCAGTGTTAAAAAACTTGCAATGTTGTCACGCCTTGATGAAGATGAACAAACAAATAGACATGCGTTGCCATTATCTATGGGTGAATACCATCCACAGGCTTTATTTATTTGCTTTTTTTGTCCTTGTTTTTTGTAAATAATATTGTTAAAAATACATTTAATGGGTATATCCTGCATTATTAATGTCATTGGTAAATATAATATACTATATTAAGAACATCAAATTGTAAGAATAATAGTAATGAAAACCTAAGAAGAGTTAAATGATCAATAAAAGCCCTTTTAAAAAAGGTGTGCCTTTTTATTAAAAAAAATGTCAACGATTTCTGCAAGTCCTGAGGCTCGCCGTGGGGTTGATATAGTAAAAGCAGGTCCGCTAAATGAGAAGGCGCAAGGCCATTAAGAAATTTAAAAACTAATCATAGAACATTAAATTAAACCCAAAGCGAACAGGTAGCCACTGCAGTGTTAAAAAACTTGCAATGTTGTCACGCCTTGATGAAGATGAACAAACAAATAGACATGCGTTGCCATTATCTATGGGTGAATACCATCCACAGGCTTTATTTATTTGCTTTTTTTGTCCTTGTTTTTTGTAAATATAATTGTTAAAAATACATTTAATGGGTATATCCTGCATTATTAATGTCATTGGTAAATTGTTTGATAAAATCTGCCAGTCTCTTCTGTAGCGAGGCATGAATATATTTTTCCAGCTGCAGGGCACTCAAAGAAGGAAAAAAAAAACATCACCATTAGCATCTACTAAATTGCCGTTTTTCAATTATAATCCGAAAGCATTTATTGCAACTCTTCATAGGTCGTTTCTCCCAGGCTCTTATCGACAGACTGAGTCTGTCAACAGCTAAATTGAACAGCCTTGCCATTGGCTTGCGCCAGCTAGCAACATCCTCAAGAGACAGTGTTGGCCGAGTGCTGCGAAGAACCAGGATTGCTAACAACCTTGAGCTGGAGCAGATCACTGTCCCAATTGGTGTCCTGCTGGTCATCTTTGAGTCGCGGCCTGACTGTCTGCCACAGGTAACCACCACGGAGAGCTTTTTCTGCACCAGTTTATATAATACTAAAGCTTGAGGCTGGTTAAACTTTAAAGTTCTTCCTTTTTATGTATGTTTCAGGTATCTGCTTTGGCTATTGCCAGTGGAAATGCTTTGCTACTAAAGGGCGGCAAAGAAGCTTCCAACACCAACAGAATTCTTCATCAACTCACCCAGGAAGCACTTTCTATTCATGGAGTAACAGATGCTGTTCAACTAGTGAGACTGAACGTGTACCATTATATAAAAGCACTAGTTATTCCTGTCATTACAGTGTTGTTTGGCTCTTACTCACTGTCATGTAGGTTAGCACACGAGAAGAAGTTGAAGATTTATGTCGACTGGACACGATTATTGACCTGATTATTCCAAGAGGTTCATCTCAGCTGGTGCGAGACATCCAGAGAGCAGCGAAGGGTATTCCTGTGCTGGGCCACAGCGAGGGTGTCTGTCATGTTTACATTGACAGCGAAGCAAGCATAGACAAAGCAGTTGACATCGGTATGTACAATAGTCCTATTGTGTACTTGCGACAGTGTTTGTGGTGTTGGATTTGCATATCTATAGTCATGTTCTCACATGACTATTGATTAGAACATATGATTTTACAGATTAAATTAGAACACTCTCCTAATTGTTTTTACATGACTGTAAATAGGGACATAACGATGAATGGTACTAATGATTACCACGGTAAAACTCCCAATGATTGGTATCACTGTTTTAAATTAAAATGCCGTTTGATAACTACTTTAATAAACTCACGGTCTGACTGGTGCCAACTCGCAATCTTAAATGCTAACATGAAAACAGGAGACATTAGAACGTCTCCCCCCATTAGGAAACAACATACCCAATCTCAATTTCTACAAACCATTGCTGTACATAATAGTGTCTTTCCCCATTAAGAAACGACACACACAATCTAAACCTTTGTAAACACATTGTGAAGTGAAGTGAATTATATTTATATATCGCTTTTCTCAAGTGACTCAAAGCGCTTTACATTGTGAAACCCAATATCTAAGTTACATTTTTAAACCAGTGTGGGTGGCACTGGGAGCAGGTGGGTAAAGTGTCTTGCCCAAGGACACAACGGCAGTGACTAGGATGGCGGAAGTGGGGATCGAACCTGCAACACTCAAGTTGCTGGCACGGCCGCTCTACCAACCGAGCTATACCGCCGAACATTGCTTTCTAAGCAACAAAGCTATTCAATTGTGCACATTGAACCAACAAGCTGTGCTCTCCCTGAGGGTGATTGTTCTTTACTGAAAGGAATACTAGACAGAGTTGTTTTATTAGAGTAGGACGCCACAACCCCCACCAGAAATAATAAATAATGCTTGTTTTTTAAATGCAAGAGAAATGCTGACTTGGTGGTAAATCTTTTGACATTTTCAACATGGGGGACGGATCGTTAGTCATACACAGGGGAAAAAAAGCACTATCGTCTGGTCGTAAAAAAGCCATGAATTTATATGGTTTTAAACTTCATTCATTTTCCGTACTCCATTACCTAGCTATAATCTCCAGGAAATTATTTGGTGACAGGAATTACAAAAATATGTAAAAAAAAAAATTGACAATGAATTCCATTTTTTTTTACATGAAATAAATTGATTTATCTTAAATGTCACAATTGTTTTTTAATAAGGTGTTTGGAAAAAGTATGGAATTTTGAAATTCAAAATCTGTAGTAACACTGTTATGGGATCAACTTTTTGGGGTTAACAACAGTACCCCCATGTTGTGTGTAGTGCATATAGCGTAATTTCCTAATTTGCATATGTGCATAGCTATATGTTGTCATCTCATTTGAATTCTCCCAAGACGTAAGAATTTGCCTTTAGATACACTAAAAGTTCCCACACACTCCTTGTGGGTTATGGGGGTCCAGGATTGGCCTTTTCGCCCACCTCAAGACCCACAAGGAGCAAAAAGGAGGGCAGTCATACTGTGCAATGAGTGACCGCTGATAATGACATTTTGGGTCGTTTTTAAGAAACGTGTGACATTATTTAATGTTTTAAAAACATATTAAACAACAGAAACTGACATGTTTTTTTAACTTACGGCTTGGTTTCATTTCGTGCAGGAGTGGAAAGCATTCACTTAGTAGCTCTATCATCTGTTGTTGCCCCAACAGACGTCCCTGGGTGGCTGAGTTACCAGTGGATCAATAATGTCTGCTCCACCGAGCAGGTGTCTGATTTGTAGGCTAGCGTTAAAGTTGCCGTGACTGAACAAAGGTGAAGCTATTCTCGCCATCAGTGCCTCTCAGCCCGTCTAAGTCCAAGTGCGACGACTCAACTCCCGCTGATTATCGTCTCATGTTTTGGATGAACATGAACACCAGTCCAGACTAAGGGTCTTAAAATGTAGTAACTCATTGAACAAGTTGCCTCGGAGTTACCTAGTGTACAGCGCTGTAACTACAAGTTACATTGGCAGTCCATTAAAATTAATGAGCAAGGATGGCAAAATATACTTCGTCGGCCCAAATTTTACTTCTTGTGGCCTGCCACAAGTAAATACATATATAGGAAAGACTTGTGTATTTGTCAGAAAAAATAATGGCACAGTCAACACAGTAGGGTTACATGTTCTGCCAGAGTTTTACCCTTTTGTGTGCAACATTTCAGGAGTAGAACGTTAAA
Organism: Nerophis lumbriciformis; assembly: GCF_033978685.3. Taxonomy (NCBI): domain Eukaryota; kingdom Metazoa; phylum Chordata; class Actinopteri; order Syngnathiformes; family Syngnathidae; genus Nerophis; species Nerophis lumbriciformis. Next base: position 33,442,834 of record NC_084549.2, read on the forward strand.
AAATGTTCCTAATTTTTTCACATGTTTATTTGTTTGATTCAATATGTGTGTTCATTTCAGTTCGAGACTCTAAGTGTGACTACCCTGCGGCCTGCAATGCTATGGAAACCCTCCTAATTCATAGAGACTTGTTGCGAACGGCAATGTTTGACCAGATCATCGATATGCTGAGAACGGAACATGTAAGATCCATGATTGTGTTCATTAACATATGAGCCACAGCTTCAGACATACTGTGTAATACGAAGCATATTTGAAATCCTATATTTTTTAGGGATGTTCCGATCAAGGTTTTATGCTGCCTATTCCGATAATGATCATCCATGTGTGAGATCATATGTTTCAATTTATTTATGGTGAGTGTTATTGAAAGTTTAACAATATCAACAGAATGTTTAATCTAGTTCCTTATTCTGTTATATTTTGTACAATTGTTTGAGCAAAACAAAGTCAATGGTACACAATAACTAAACAAAAGCAAAAACTAATGTCTGCTACTCATTTATATAATTTGTGTTTTGCCCTCAAAGTCATCCTGTGTCCAGGGAATTACTCCCTGAGTTTGTAAACCTCAACAATAACAATATTTTGAGAAAAAAAATATCTACATGATCACTTGAGTATCAATCATATACTGATAATATCCTTGGTATAGACACCATCAATGTATGGATTGATCCACCCTCCTCTTACTGTAAACGTCGTGTACTGAATGTGACAATGCTGATACACCAACAGTTCTTATATTATCTTCTCTCTAACTCTTGTTAATCTACTTGTTAAGTTCCTGTTAATAAGTGCTTACTTTCAACTGCAACGTTGTTCCATCTAGGCAAGGCAAGTTTATTGAGAGAGCACAATTCGTGCACAAGGAAATTCAAAGTGCTTTGCAACAAATGTTAGGAAGGCAAAAATAAAAATACAAAATCCATCCATCCATCCATTTTCTACCGCTTATTCCCTTCGGGGTCGCGGGGGGCGCTGGAGCCTATCTCAGCTACAATCGGGCGGAAGGCGGGTTACACCCTGGACAAGTCGCCACCTCATCGCAGGGCCAACACAGATAGACAGACAACATTCACACTCACATTCACACACTAGGGCCAATTTAGTGTTGTCAATCAACCTATCCCCAGGTGCATGTCTTTGGAGGTGGGAGGAAGCCCACGCAGTTACGGGGAGGACATGCAAACTCCACACAGAAAGATCCCGAGGCCGGGATTGAACTCACGAATACTCAGGACCTTCGTATTGTGAGGCAGACGCACTAACCCCTCCACCACCGTGCTGCCCAAATACAAAATCAAAATTCAAAATAAAATCAGAAAACACAATCATCATAAAAACAATCATAATTAATTAAGATTAAATCAATCAAATACTTTCAGTTATTATAAGTACAAATAATAAAAATGTTTTCAGGCTGGATTTGAATATTTCCAACGTTGCAGTTGGAAATATTCCAACTGCATGGCTCACATCTTCAGGAAGACTACTCCAAATTTTAAGAGCATAAAACACAGTTTCACCACATTTCATCATGACTAGGCAGTGCCGGCCCAAGCCTCCATGGGGCCCTAAGCAAAATTTGATTTTGGGGCCCTCTATTTCTGCCAATAATATTGATTGTTGATCATTCACACACCTACTATAAACTCATTGCGGCTCTGGCAGTGTTGTTTACATTATCCTATTGTCAGCCTGGCATGTCTTTACAAATGACATGTCATTTATAAAGATATGGGAGTGGCCCAGTTAAGAACATAAATAATACCAATGAATGAACGAATGATGTCCAGAGTGCCACATATGGTTCCTAATCTTAAAATGTAGAAAACATTCAGCTACAAGAGTGGCCTGGGGTTGAACAGTCCAAGTGATAAAGCATTGTATTTACAGTCTTGTACTTATTAGTCTTTAATTACTAGTTTACATTTTTAGTTAATTGTTCATATTTAATGTTTACTTTGTACAAAGAGAGCGCAGTCTACTGAAGTTAAATTCATCAATAGTTTTCCCCTTTGAAAGACGCAAGGCAAATTCCTTCCATTTCACCATGTTGCTAAAATGATCTTCACTGTTTTCATGCTGTTTCAGCAGTGCACCTATGTTGACCCAATCCCGCTGTCCCTCGGCTGCCAGTTTTAAGGACTTTTTGGAAAATAAT